>NC_067205.1:5668259-6268259 GCF_026262505.1 Trichomonas vaginalis G3
AACGTTGAAAATTTCCATATTTTCGATGAGTAAATGTATCACGCTATCAAAACATCCTAAAATCTCTAACGATTTTTTTTGAGAGTTTGACGATGATAGTTATAATTTTTTTCATAATATGTTTGATAATGATATATATGCCTCAATCCATGATAAGTACTATCAGCAACACTTGCAAATAATCAACAATCCAAAACCATCCATTGATATTTCACAGCCTCCTGCAGCCGCATTAAAGAAATCTAAAGCAGAAGTCATCAAGCGATATAGACAGGAAGAAATAGACAAGCGCAATCATGAGTTAGAACTAAGATTAATTGAAATTTCTAAAGAAAAGAATTACAATACTGAAAAAATTTTGAATTTATCTCCAAGAAATAATATTTCTAAGAGGTATCGCTTAGATCAAATCAATCGAGAGAATGAACTACTTTTACAGAAAATCCAGCACCAGAAACCAATACTAAATCGCGAAGATTGGAATCTTCATCTTCAGGAACACAATCGTGTACATTATATGAGATCAAACCATAAACAGATGTTTTATGCTAATACTAAACCAAGTATCAAATCACCAAGAAGGAAACCACAAGGTTCAGAAAAAATCTTATCACCTCGTAATCAAGTTTTACCTCCATTAAAACCAGAATATCAACAAGACATTTCATCTTCCAAATCATTCACACCATCAGAAATCATTATTGAGCCTGTAACGGATCCGATTGTAGATAATCCAAAAACAGAATCTAATTCTCCTTTGACAATTCAGTCCACACAAGAGCATGAAATTGATTCACCACAAAATTTACAAATTTCAAATTCAATCAAATCAGAATTCGAAATACATGAACCACCTCCAAAAAACAATTATCAATTGGAGATTTCTATTGACCAAGAAAGTCATGATATTGAAATTCATGAATCACCTCCAAAAACTGAATGAGATTATGAGTCTTTGTTTTTTTATTCATAAAACTCCATGGGTATACCAATTTTTCTATTTCTGATTACTATATCAGTTTTTATTCTTATTTCTATAACAGCAGCGGATTCTGAGCGTAATTTAGTGAGATGAAGAATATTAGTTTTTGAGGTATGGGTTTGAGTGTTGGTTTATCATACTAATGAAATTAAATCATGATTTGTAGTGTTATCTTTCAAAAACAGCATTATTATTTTTTATCGAAGATATCTAACTCTTGAAGATAATTAAACGTTTCTTGAATCATGTAAAAAGGAAACATATGAAGTTCTATTTGAAGGTGCAATAATTTAGAAAGAATAGCATATTTTTGTTTCTATTCAAAAAATGAACGATAGAAATTGAGACACACCAGGTCCTCTAACTATATGATCATTTATGACACAATCACGCCATATTAAAAAAAAAAAAAAAAGGTAGTGGGGCCTCCAGGCACTTCGTGCCCTCTAGCCCTGAAGATGTTTAGTATAACTTTGTCCGGACAAGTAAGGGTCTATCGTCGCTACAGGAAAAGTTACGGGCGTTCCAAGGAAGTATACTTTGAGAAGCCTTTTCTCCCTTATAGAATGAGATAGGACGGTTATTTTACAAAACTGACAACACTTTGACCGAGTAGTTTTTTGTGCTGAACAAAAAGTGTCATATAAACATCTGTCAAAAACCGCTTTTTAACTTCACTTAAAATGCCACGTAAGCTACGTAAGAATATACGTTAAGAGGAAGGGAGCATTGAAACATCCATAGTAAAACTGACACCACAACAACAGTTGCAACAACAAATGATGAATGACCCCACTATGTTGCAACAAATGTCAAGCAACCCTATGCTTTTAAACCGAGTTATTGGTGCACAGAGTGGAGGTTTAAGAGCGGCACTTTTAGCGAAAATGGCAGGCTATGGTGGAGCTGCAGACGGAACACTTATAACCCTCAAAGTCAAATGAATTTGAGTTCACTCAAAAATCAAATAACAGATGTCAAAAAGTCAAACATAGACATACAGAAACAAATAAGTGAAAACGAAAAGAAACTAGAATATGACAGACACACAAAGAAACTAAATGAGTTAAACGTAGAGAAAAAGAAGAAAGAAGAACAACTGAAAGAAACTAAGTACAGAGGAATATGCGAAAAAAGTTTCAGAAAAAGCAGCAGAAGTAGCAAAAATGGAACAAGATGTTATAAATTTGAAAAACCATACTACTCAATATAAAGTACTGAAAGATGAAGAAATAAAACAAAAAGCCTGAAGACATATATGGATAGCGATGAGTATAAAAAAGAAGTTGAAGCAAATGTAAAGGCAGAAAAACTTTTACAGTTGCAAAACCAAACCGTACAGTATGAAAACTTAGCACAAGAAAGTAAAATAACGACGCAGCCATGCAAAAGGCAATGAAAAGCGCAGATATATAAAAGCTAATAATGACTGGTTAGATGCCCAAGCCAACGCTAAAGCAGCCCAACTTATAGGGTCAATAAGGACAAAAATACAAGCGGATGAAGACAGTTCAAATGAAGCCTTTAATGAATGCTGACTTTAAGAACGCCTTCGAAGCTCTTCATTAGTAAGGTGAAACTAGTGAACGACTTCTCATCTGAAAGAAACTGAAGTCTGAAGGTTTCGACAAAAGAGTTAAGAGAAGTAGCACAAAAATATGAACGAAAATAACAGATGCAGCAACGAGACAGGCAGTTCAAATGCCTATGGACGCCGTTAGAGCAACTGTTGTGGAAAGTCAAGAAAAAGAGTTACAACAGACCAAAACAGACCTAGTAAATGGCTTTCTTAAGCAACGAAAAGTCAGGTTAGGACATTTATGCGCAGATGGAACATATGTGCCAGCTGGTGGAACTTATATACCACAAACCCATCTCTCTTAACTTATGCTGAAGTTATCTGGATTTCCTCTCTCATTTGAGAGACATCCAGATAACTTCAGCATAAACGAATTACAGACATGTTCTCTCGCTTTTTGTGGGCCAAGTACCACAACTACATTACACTAGGCAGAGTTTTTCCGAGGCCTCTCATCAAATGAGAGACTTCGGAAAAACTCTGTCCTAGTCGAATAAATTTACATTCTCGACACACAAATTGTTAGAGATCACAAGTACGCTATCTTAAGGCAGAGTTCTTCCGAGGCCTCTCATCAAATGAGAGACTTCGGAAAAAACTCTGCCTTATTAGATCAACTACAGAATCCCTGGCTCTTTGAAAACCAGGGAACAGTAATTGAGTAGTTTAAGGCAAAGTTCTTCCGAGATCTTTCGATGGAATGAGAGATCTCGGAAGAACTTTGCCCTGCTCGAGTAATTACAGAATCCTTGGCCCTTTGGGGACCAGGGGGCGGTAGTGTAAATGAATGAGGGCAATAACGGATAACTAATATCCTTAGAAGCGCAATACCTACACAGCCTAGCTACTATATCCTAGCAGTTAGACTGCACAGGTATTGCGCTTCTGGCTTGTGGAACTCTCATGGAAGACCGATTGGGGATCTCCTGCCGAAATCACTTGCTGATGTGGATGGAGCAGCACTATGATTGGCCAGATCAAAGGCTGCGTAGCATCCCAGCAAGTGGATTGTCGGCGGCGACTCCAACTGTGGTCCACCATGAGAGTATGACACTTTTGCGATTTGGCGCCAAACTTTTTTTGTAGTTGGCAAACAAGTGGCAAATTTGCCATTTTACAATTGTAAACTGACTAACTTTACAATGTCAATTTTTGTGAGATGTACCGCTCTCAAAAAAATTTACCCTTTTCTCTTATTATTTGGTAGAAACACTTGATTTTGTCCCTAAAAGTGTCACGACCAAAAAAAATTACAAAGCATGTCAAGTACAGAGCAACCAGTAAATGAAGGCGAATGCAATTTTAGCAGCCTTAAGCCAATTGAACCCTTCAAATACCCTAGCCAAGCTTCAAAAATTATTTCGGAAGTCAATTCAAATAATATTTTAACATCATCAGCAGAAATTATAGATTTAATTAAAACTAACAAAATATCCATCCATATGGCAATTTACTTGATTAGCGCTTTTTCGGAAATTCGTGAAAAAGACATTAATTTATTTTCAGAATTCTATCAAAAGATATCTAACGAATTCTCATGCGTCATCAAGCCGAATAATATTAAATTAGCAACGCTTCTACATTATAAAGGTTTCAATTTTGAAAAATTTAAGCCTAAAATGACAGAAGAAGCAATTCTCAATTTATATTCAAAAGAGTCTCCCTTATACTATATTGCATGGGATTTAGTTGATGACCTTAAAAGTAAATTCCCAAATCTTAAAATTAACACGAAAAGTAGATGATGAAATCAAACCACTTGATTGTGCAATTAAATACGGATCAGAATTATGCTTCAATTACTTGAAAAATTTAGGAGCTAAATACACTAAACACTCTGAAGAATATGCTGTTAAAGGAGGAAATAAAAACATATTTATGCAAATGGTAGAAGAAGGTGAATCATTTAATAAAATGATTAATACAGCATTGGGTTATCAACACTATGAAATTGCTGAGTATCTTAAATCAAACTTCGGACAAAATCCTGATTCAATAAGAGAATGCATGTATTTTGGAAACTTTAAAGTTATTTCGTATTTACTTTCTAATGGGGCTGACATCAACAAACCTTATTATATTTCTTTCTTTTCATATTCACAATTGGTTTATGACATTCTCTTTCTTATCATATTTATCATTGCTTTATAAAATTCCTTTGATCTTAGTGATACTCCACTTTCTATTACAAATCAAAACAAATTCAATCGAAATTGTCAAATTCTTTGTTGAACATGGCGCTGATGTTGACATGAAAATTATTCTCTTTCTCTTCATATTTGTCATTGCTTTATGATATTCTCTTACTTTTCATGTTATTCATTATTTTATGTTCTCTTTCTTTTCATATTTATCATTGATCTATGACATTTTCTTTCTTTTCATATTTATCATTGATCTATGACATTTTCTTTCTTTTCATATTCATCATTACTTTATAGCATTCTCTTTCTTATCATATTTATCATTGTTTTGTATTGTTAACTTTCTTTTCATATTCACCATTACTTTATGACATTATCTTTCTTTTCATATTCATTATTGTTTTCCGGAATTCTCTTTCTTTTTATATTTATCATTGTTTTATAGTATTTTATTTCTTTTCATATTTATCATTGATTTATGACATTTTCTTTCTTTTCATATTTATCATTGATTTATGACATTTTCTTTCTTTTCATATTTATCATTGTTTTATTACTTTATCTTTCAATTTATATTCATCATGGTTTTATAGTATTCTCTTTCTTTTCATATTCATAATTATTTTATAACATTATCTTTCTTTTCATATTCACCATTGGTTTATGGTATTCTCTTTTTTTTCAAATTTCTCATTGTTTTATTACATTATCTTTCTTTTCATATTTATTATTGATTGATTATATTTCTTTTCCTTTCATATTCATAATTGATTTACAGTATTTATCATTGCCACATGGAATTTTATTTCTTTTCATATTTATCATTGTTTTATAAAATTCTCTCTATATTAATGAATGCCTCCTTAGTATTGCAATCAAAATGAATTTAGTTGAAATTGTCAAATTCTTAGTTGAACATGGTGCTAATGTTAACATGGATTTTGTTTTCTTACTTTTCATATTCATAATTGCCTTATTCAATTCTAATTCTTTTGATATTTATCATTGTCTTATGGAACATCCTTTCTTTTCATATTTCCCATAGTTTTATTACATTATATTTCTGTTCATGCACATCATTATTTGATGAAATCCTCTATCTTTTCATGTCTATCATTGATTTATAGCATTCTCATTCTTATCATATTCATCATTATTTGATGAAATCCTCTATCTTTTCATATTCATTATTATTTTTTAATGGAATCCTATTTCTTTTCATATTTATCATTGTCTTACAAATTTCTATTTCTTTTCATATTTATCATTGTTTTATTACATTTTCTTTCTTTTCATATTTATCATTGTTTTATAACATTTTCTTTCTTTTCATATTTATCTGTTTTATAGCATTCTCTTCTTTTCATATTTATCATTGTTTTATAGAATTCTCTTTCTCTTCATATTTATCATTGTTTTATGAAATTCTTTCGATGTTAATAAATGCCCCCTTAGTATTGCAATCGAAAAGAATTCAATTGAAATTGTCAAATTCTTAGTTGAACATGGCGCTGATGTTAACATGAAATTTATTCTTTTTCTTTTCATATTCATAATTGTCTTACAAATTTCTATTTCTTTTCATATTTATCATTGTTTTATGACATTTTCTTTCAATTTATATTGATAATTGCTTTATTACATTCTCTTCCTTTTCATATTTATCATTGTTTTATAGCATTCTCTTTCTTTTCATATTTATCATTTAATTATTACATTCTCTTTTTTTTCAATTTTATCATTTGTTTAATTAGTTCCCTGTCTTTTCAATTTTATCATTGGTTTAATTTATTTTCCTTCTTTTCATATTTATCATTTATCTATCTCATTCTCTTTCTTATCATATTTATCATTTATCTATCTCATTCTCTTTCTTATCATATTTATCATTTATTTATAAAATTTTCTTTCTTTTCATATTCATAATTACTTTGTGATATTCTCATTATTTTCATATTCATCATTGTTTGATATAATTTTAATTCATTTCATATCTACCATTGTTTTATAACATTCTCTCTATATTAGTGAATGCCTCCTTAGTACTGCAATCGAAAAGAATTTAATTGAAATTGTCAAATTCTTAGTTGAACATGGCGCTGATGTTAACATGAAACTTATTCTTTTTCTTTTCATATTCATAATTGTCTTACAAATTTCTATTTCTTTTCATATTTATCATTGTTTTATTACATTTTCTTTCTTTTCATATTTATCATTGTTTTATAACATTTTCTTTCTTTTCATATTTATCATTGTTTTATAGCATTCCCTTTCTCTTCATATTTATCATTATTTTATAGCATTCTCTTTCTCTTCATATTTATCATTGTTTTATGAAATTCTTTCGATGTTAATAAATGCCCCCTTAGTATTGCAATCGAAAAGAATTCAATTGAAATTGTCAAATTCTTAGTTGAACATGGCGCTGATGTTAACATGAAACTTATTCTTTTTCTTTTCATATTCATAATTGTCTTACAAATTTCTATTTCTTTTCATATTTATCATTGTTTTATAACATTTTCTTTCTTTTCATATTTATCATTGTTTTATAGCATTCTCTTTCTTTTCATATTTATCATTGTTTTATAGAATTCTCTTTCTTTTCATATTTATCATTGTTTTATAGAATTCTCTTTCTCTTCATATTTATCATTGTTTTATGAAATTCTTTCGATGTTAATAAATGCCCCTTAGTATTGCAATCGAAAAGAATTCAATTGAAATTGTCAAATTCTTAGTTGAACATGGCGCTGATGTTAACATGAAATTTATTCTTTTTCTTTTCATATTCATAATTGTCTTACAAATTTCTATTTCTTTTCATATTTATCATTGTTTTATAGAATTCTCTTTCTCTTCATATTTATCATTGTTTTATGAAATTCTTTCGATATTAATAAATACCCCCTTAGTATTGCAATCAAAAAAGAATTCAATTGAAATTGTCAAATTCTTAGTTGAACATGGCGCTGATGTTAACATGAAATTTATTCTTTTTCTTTTCATATTTATCATTGTCTTACAAATTTCTATTTCTTTCATATTATCATTGTTTATTACATTTTCTTTCTTTTCATATTTATCATTGTTTTATAACATTTTCTTTCTTTTCATATTTATCATTGTTTTATAGAATTCTCTTTCTTTTCATATTTATCATTATTTTATAGAATTCTCTTTCTCTTCATATTTATCATTGTTTTATGAAATTCTTTCGATGTTATATAAATGCCCCCTTAGTATTGCAATCGAAAAGAATTCAATTGAAATTGTCAAATTCTTAGTTGAACATGGCGCTGTTAACAAGGAACAGATTCTCTTTCTTTTCATATTTATCATGTTTTATAGCATTCTCTTTCTTTTCATATTTATCATTGTTTTATAACATTTTCTTTCTTTTCATATTTTCATTGTTTATAGCATTCTCTTTCTTTTCATATTTATCATTGTTTTATATAGAATTCTCTTTCTTTTCATTTTATCATTGTTTTATAGAATTCTCTTTCTTTCATATTTATCATTGTTTTATGAAATTCTTTCGATGTTAATAAATGCCCCCTTAGTATTGCAATCGAAAAGAATTCAATTGAAATTGTCAAATTCTTAGTTGAACATGGCGCTGATGTTAACATGAAATTTATTCTTTTTCTTTTCATATTCATAATTGTCTTACAAATTTCTATTTCTTTTCATATTTATCATTGTTTTATAGAATTCTCTTTCTCTTCATATTTATCATTGTTTTATGAAATTCTTTCGATATTAATAAATACCCCTTAGTATTGCAATCAAAAAGAATTCAATTGAAATTGTCAAATTCTTAGTTGAACATGGCGCTGATGTTAACATGAAATTTATTCTTTTTCTTTTCATATTTATCATTGTCTTACAAATTTCTATTTCTTTTCATATTTATCATTGTTTTATAGAATTCTCTTTCTCTTCATATTTATCATTGTTTTATGAAATTCTTTCGATATTAATAAATACCCCCTTAGTATTGCAATCAAAAAGAATTCAATTGAAATTGTCAAATTCTTAGTTGAACATGGCGCTGATGTTAACATGAAATTTATTCTTTTTCTTTTCATATTTATCATTGTCTTACAAATTTCTATTTCTTTTCATATTTATCATTGTTTTATTACATTTTCTTTCTTTTCATATTTATCATTGTTTTATAGAATTCTCTTTCTCTTCATATTTATCATTATTTTATAGAATTCTCTTTCTCTTCATATTTATCATTGTTTTATGAAATTCTTTCGATGTTAATAAATGCCCCCTTAGTATTGCAATCGAAAAGAATTCAATTGAAATTGTCAAATTCTTAGTTGAACATGGCGCTGATGTTAACATGAAATTTATTCTTTTTCTTTTCATATTTATCATTGTTTTATAACATTTTCTTTCTTTTCATATTTATCATTGTTTTATAGCATTCTCTTTCTTTTCATATTTATCATTGTTTTATAGAATTCTCTTTCTTTTCATATTTATCATTGTTTTATAGAATTCTCTTTCTCTTCATATTTATCATTGTTTTATGAAATTCTTCTCGATGTTAATAAATGCCCCTTAGTATTGCAATCGAAAAGAATTCAATTGAAATTGTCAAATTCTTAGTTGAACATGGCGCTGATGTTAACATGAAATTTATTCTTTTCTTTTCATATTCATAATGTCTTACAAATTTCTATTTCTTTTATTTTATCATTGTTTTATGACATTTTCTTTCAATTTATATTGATAATTGCTTTATTACATTCTCTTCCTTTTCATATTTATCATTGTTTTATAGCATTCTCTTTCTTTTCATATTTATCATTTAATTATTACATTCTCTTTTTTTTCAATTTTATCATTTGTTTAATTAGTTCCCTGTCTTTTCAATTTTATCATTGGTTTAATTTATTTTCCTTCTTTTCATATTTATCATTTATCTATCTCATTCTCTTTCTTATCATATTTATCATTTATCTATCTCATTCTCTTTCTTATCATATTTATCATTTATTTATAAAATTTTCTTTCTTTTCATATTCATAATTACTTTGTGATATTCTCATTATTTTCATATTCATCATTGTTTGATATAATTTTAATTCATTTCATATCTACCATTGTTTTATAACATTCTCTCTATATTAGTGAATGCCTCCTTAGTACTGCAATCGAAAAGAATTTAATTGAAATTGTCAAATTCTTAGTTGAACATGGCGCTGATGTTAACATGAAACTTATTCTTTTTCTTTTCATATTCATAATTGTCTTACAAATTTCTATTTCTTTTCATATTTATCATTGTTTATAACATTTTCTTTCTTTTCATATTTATCATTGTTTTATAACATTTTTCTTTCTTTTCATATTTATTCATTGTTTTATAACATTTTCTTTCTTTTCATATTTATCATTGTTTATAGCATTCTCTTTCTTTCATATTTATCATTTTTTATAGAATTCTCTTTCTCTTCATATTTATCATTGTTTTATGAAATTCTTTCGATGTTAATAAATGCCCCCTTAGTATTGCATCGAAAAGAATTCAATTGAAATTGTCAAATTCTTAGTTGAACATGGCGCTGATGTTAACATGAACTTATTCTTTTTCTTTTTCATATTCATAATTGTCTTACAAATTTCTATTTCTTTTCTATTTATCATTGTTTTATAACATTTTCTTTCTTTTCATATTTATCATTGTTTTATAGCATTTTCTTTCTTTTCATATTTATCATTGTTATAGTTCTTTCTTTTCATATTTATCATTATTTTATAGAATTCTCTTTCTCTTCATATTTATCATTGTTTTATGAAATTCTTTCGATGTTAATAAATGCCCCCTTAGTATTGCAATCGAAAAGAATTCAATTGAAATTGTCAAATTCTTAGTTGACATGCGCTGATGTTAACATGAAACTTATTCTTTTGTCTTTTACATGATCTGTTTTTTCATTTCTTTCTTTTCATATTCATAATTGTCTTACAAATTTCTATTTCTTTTCATATTTATCATTGTTTTATAACATTTTTTCTTTTCATATTTATCATTGTTTTATAACATTTTCTTTCTTTTCATATTTATCATTGTTTTATAGCATTTTCTTTCTTTTCATATTTATCATTGTTTTATAGCATTCTCTTTCTTTTCATATTTATCATTATTTTATAGAATTCTCTTTCTCTTCATATTTATCATTGTTTTATGAAATTCTTTCGATATTAATAAATGCCCCCTTAGTATTGCAATCGAAAAGAATTCAATTGAAATTGTCAAATTCTTAGTTGAACATGGCGCTGATGTTAACATGAAATTTATTCTTTTTCTTTTCATATTCATAATTGTCTTACAAATTTCTATTTCTTTTCATATTTATCATTGTTTTATTACATTTTCTTTCTTTTCATATTTATCATTGTTTTATAGAATTCTCTTTCTTTTCATATTTATCATTGTTTTATAGAATTCTCTTTCTCTTCATATTTATCATTGTTTTATGAAATTCTTTCGATATTAATAAATACCCCCTTAGTATTGCAATCGAAAAGAATTCAATTGAAATTGTCAAATTCTTAGTTGAACATGGCGCTGATGTTAACATGAAACTTATTCTTTTTCTTTTCATATTCATAATTGTCTTACAAATTTCTATTTCTTTTCATATTTATCATTGTTTTATTACATTTTCTTTCTTTTCATATTTATCATTGTTTTATAACATTCTCTTTCTTTTCATATTTATCATTGTTTTATAGAATTCTCTTTCTCTTCATATTTATCATTGTTTTATGAAATTCTTTCGATGTTAATAAATGCCCCCTTAGTATTGCAATCGAAAAGAATTCAATTGAAATTGTCAAATTCTTAGTTGAACATGGCGCTGATGTTAACATGAAACTTATTTTTTTCTTTTCATATTTATCATTGTCTTACAAATTTCTATTTCTTTTCATACTTATCATTGTTTTATTACATTTTCTTTCTTTTCATATTTATCATTGTTTTATAGAATTCTCTTTCTCTTCATATTTATCATTATTTTATAGAATTCTCTTTCTCTTCATATTTATCATTGTTTTATGAAATTCTTTCGATGTTAATAAATGCCCCCTTAGTATTGCAATCGAAAAGAATTCAATTGAAATTGTCAAATTCTTAGTTGAACATGGCGCTGATGTTAACATGAAACTTATTCTTTTTCTTTTCATATTCATAATTGTCTTACAAATTTCTATTTCTTTTCATATTTATCATTGTTTTATAACATTTTCTTTCTTTTCATATTTATCATTGTTTTATAGCATTCTCTTTCTTTTCATTTATCATTGTTTTATAGAATTCTCTTTCTCTTCATATTTATCATTGTTTTTATGAAATTCTTTCGATGTTAATAAATGCCCCCTTAGTATTGCAATCGAAAAGAATTCAATTGAAATTGTCAAATTCTTAGTTGAACATGGCGCTGATGTTAACATGAAACTTATTTTTTCTTTTCATATTTATCATTGTCTTACAAATTTCTATTTCTTTTCATACTTATCATTGTTTTATTACATTTTCTTTCTTTTCATATTTATCATTTTTTATAGAATTCTCTTTCTCTTCATATTTATCATTATTTTATAGAATTCTCTTTCTCTTCATATTTATCATTTTTTATGAAATTCTTTCGATGTTAATAAATGCCCCCTTAGTATTGCAATCGAAAAGAATTCAATTGAAATTGTCAAATTCTTAGTTGAACATGGCGCTGATGTTAACATGAAACTTATTCTTTTTCTTTTCATATTTATCATTGTCTTACAAATTTCTATTTCTTTTCATATTTATCATTGTTTTATAACATTTTCTTTCTTTTCATATTTATCATTGTTTTATAACATTCTCTTTCTTTTCATATTTATCATTGTTTTATAGAATTCTCTTTCTCTTCATATTTATCATTGTTTTATGAAATTCTTTCGATGTTAATAAATGCCCCCTTAGTATTGCAATCGAAAAGAATTCAATTGAAATTGTCAAATTCTTAGTTGAACATGGCGCTGTTAACAAGGAACAGATTCTCTTTCTTTTCGCATTTATCAACATCTTTTAAAATTATCTTTATTTTCAAGTTTAGCATTACTTTATTAAATTTTCATTCTTTTCATATTTATTATTGTTTTATAACGTTCTCTCTAACTTAATTAATGCCCTCTTTAGTTAAGCGCATTTATAAGATTATCTAATTTTTTTCCAATCGCGTGATTCTATCACGCATTTTTTATAATAAACATTCCATAATTTAATATTTTACTTTATTATCACACTCAAATTTGAATCATCTTTCAATTATTTCGAAAATAATATAATCTTATTATTGGATGTTGAATTATTTGCGGATATTCCTTCAAATTCAATTTGTGTATGATTTGGGCATTTAAAAATCTGCCCGCGAAAAGGAGTTAAAAATGTGTGGATTTCTGTTTTTTGCATTTTAACATGTGAGTATAAACAAATAAGGATACAAATGGACAAGTGAAAGTTTTATTGAACGTGCAGTCATGTGATATATTAACGAGTGTTTTTTACATGCATCAAGAGATCCATTGGATCTCTTGTATAGCAAATACTAATAAAGGTCGAAGTTGAAAATGAATTCGAAACATATCCAGAGATATCATTTGCCGGCATAGATATCTTAGAGAGCACCTACACTTGGCATTCAAACTCCCATTCATTCGGGTTATTTTAGAGTGAAAAAGAGTAAAAAAGACGATCAAAACACTCTCAATTTCCCACTTTTTAACTTTTTTTCCCATTCTAGAATGATCCATTCATTCCATAATTTTATTAACATTTCTCATTTTTAAACAGACACAAATTTTTGAAGCTGGTATTATTTTACTTCATTCTTCAATTCAAATTTTCTAACTTGATTTGTGGGTAAATTTAGAAATTTCAATTTGCAAATTGAAAATTCAAATACTCTTTATTCATTATGTCGATAATTTTACAAATAATCTTTGATAAATTTAAAAATTAAAGTAAAATTATTAAATTGAATACAATAAATGAAGAGATTCATTTTTTACAACCTCATGAAGAGTATTTAAAATGAGAAGTCCCACTGTTTCTTCACTATTATATTGTACTACAGCATGAATAACTATTTTTTTTCAAAATTCAAGAAGAATCTGAACTTTCGATTGCAACATTCATAAGAAATTCTGCTGTTTCTTGATGGTTTCTTGAGCTGTGTGATTTTCAATATCTGTCGAACTGACATCTGCGCCATGCATAATAAGAAGTGTTGCTATTTCTTTCAAATTTTTTGATGCTGCATATTGAATAGCTGTTCGACCAGAATTATCTTTCGCATTGATATCTGCATTATTTAATATAAGCAATTCTGAAATTTCATATTTTTCATTTTGTACAGCCAAATGAAGTGCTGTTTGTCCAAAGTTATCTTTCGCATTGACATCTGCATTATTTGAAATAAGGATTTCTGCTGTTTCTTTACTATTATTTTTTGCTGCTTCATGAAGAGGAGTTTGTCCAATTTCATCTTTTGCTTCGATATCGACATGATAATTAATGATAAACTCTGCTATTTCTTTACTATTATTCCGTGCAGCAGCATGAAGAACGGTCTTCATTTTTATTTTTTTGCTTTAATATCAGCTCCTGCTGAAATTAGTAGTTCTGCTGTTTCTTTACTGTTTCCAATGGCTGCATAATGAAGAGCAGTTCTTCCCAAATTAGTTTTATCTTTATCAACATTTTTGATGTGCGAAATAAGAAGTGCTGCAGTTTCAATACAATTATTTACTGCTGCTAAATGAAGTGGAGTGCGACCATTATTATCCTTTATATGTATATCTGCACCACTTTTGACAAGTAGGCACGTGGCATTTAAAGCATTATAATTTGCTGTATAGTGAAGAGCTGTCCACCCATTTTCATTTTTTTCATTGATATTTGCACCATGCGAAAGAAGAAGTTGAACAATATCAATAAGATCTCCCCATGCTGCAAAATGGAGAGCAGTATTTCCTTTGAATCCAATTGCATGTTGATTGATGTTTGGATGTTTTGATAAGAAATATTGACAAAGAGGTAAATAATGGAAACATGTTGAATACGGAAAACATGCATTGAGATTTTTTGTTTCATTATAATACATGCAGTATGCTTGAACATTTTCATGTCCGATACAAGATTCTAAATGAATTTCAATGTGGTATTCATTTACTAAATGCATAATAAAGTCTGGGTTTCGTGAAATAATTGCATATTCCATACTTCGACTATCCGGTTTGAAATTCTTTAAACATTCATTAATTATCTCTATATTTCCACCTAAATAAGAAAATGCAAGACAATAACTGGTGATGTTTTCTGATTGAATTCTGTTCTCAAAAATTTGAAACAATTAACCGCACCATGATAACAACATAACTCAAGATATGAATACCCACCTTCATTCTCTGGGTAAAAATCGCTTTTAAGCTTATGGTTATTATTAAATTCTTCTTCTTGTGTGCGAGAAATAAATAATCGTATGTCATCATCCATAATTGCACGATAAATTGTATGTGGTTTATGAATATCAAATGAAATATTTTGTTTTTCATATTCAATAAATTTTATTGGATGTTGTCCACTTAAAGTAAACTTGTATTCCTTGTAAAAAAAGTAATCAAAAATATCTGAAATATGCGTAACTCTTTTGGGACGATATTCTTGATAAATTTTAATGAACAATGACCAACAAGATCTAATGTAACGATTTTGATAGACAAACTCATCAGAAATCCTTTGCATGATCTCAACTGGCGAAATTCTCAGTATTCCAAAGCATCGTACTTTGATAAATTCGAAAATTTTGTTGATTTCATCATCATCAAGTGTTTGAATCTTGTATATTGCATCGTAAGCAGCAAATAAATCATTTGAAATCTCCTTCAGCTCTCTAGATGCATGCTGGTCATCCTGAGATTCCATATTCAACAATTATGACAATTTTTGAAGAAAAAATAAAATTGAATTAGAAATCCCATTCATTATTCAATTATTTTTGAAAGTGTTTCCAAAATCTTTGAGAATAATTACATAATAAAATTAAACCGATCATCCTTATCAAAGAGATGATCTATTAAATAAAAAAATAAAATTGAATTAGAAATCCCATTCATTATTCAATTATTTTTGAAAGTGTTTCCAAAATCTTTGAGAATAATTACATAATAAAATTAAACCGATCATCCTTATCAAAGAGATGATATCATATTAAATAAAAAATAAAATTGAATTAAAAATCCCATTCATTATTCAATTATTTTTGAAAGTACTTACAAAATCTTTGAGAATAATTACATAATAAAACAATGCCAATCATTTTTCTTAAAGAGCATTCTGAAGTTTCCATTATGAGATAAAAAATGTAAATAGCTCCTTACATGGAAGGAATACATGAAGGGTTACATTTTGCTTAGATCAAGATCACAAATAATTAATAATAATTTTTATTTTCAAAAAGGTACTTTTGATCGGCCAAAAATTAAAACGAATATATTTACAGTTTTTTCAATGAGCCGCCTCAAAAATTGAATTACATCCAATTTAATTGAGGCTAAAAATTGAAAATTCTAAAAGTATTTCATCATATGACGGAAATAAAATAAAAATATTTACATATTTAGTCATACTATTTAGAAAGCATCGCAATATAATACAAATAAAATGAAGATTGAAAAAAAAATTATATCTTATGATGACCTTTTTGGGGAGTAACTTTTTCAGTGAATCGTTGAACGCCATTCATTCTCATATCATGTCCTCTCAACATCCAATATATTGTACTTTTTATTGCCATAAATACTTCATTCATTGGATATAGATACTTAAAGATAATCGAATCAAAATGCGATATGTAAATGATATATTAAGGATGTATCAATCTACTCAATGTGTAATTTCTAAAATCAACGCATAAATAATGCAAAAACATGATATTTCAATATAAAAATCATATTTTGAGTTTTGTTTTATTTGACTTCGAGATATTTTCACAGACAAAATATTTAGAAGTCATGTTTAATGAAAAATAAGAACAATTTAGTTTATATTGCCAATTAAAACACTGGAATCAGAAGTAAATTGACAAATATTTGTATATTACTTCATTCTCAACACATATACTCACTTCGTTTGATCTTTTCAACAATTTATAGATAAATCACAGATAGCAAAAAACTGTTCTTTGAAATTATAATGAAAAATACAATTTATATTAAATAAAATATGTTGTGCATGAAAATTCGGTTCACTTCACTTCTGACAAAAGTGACAAGTTTACATGGCAAAAATATATAGGGTATTTTTTTAAAAGTAGTTATCTTTATATATAAAAATAAAACTTTTGATATATTTGAGTAAATGATTTAATTTATTTATTTATTTTTTTTAAATCAAATCATATAAATATATATATATATATAATAGTGAAATAGAACAAGAAATAATTATTGATGATTAAATTGTAGACGAGGATATAAGTTTAGATAAATTAATAAAATTAGTGTGGAATCAGACAAATTTCGGGTTGTTTGGGAAGGAATTGTTGGCTATGATGTACTGATTCATGATCAGTACATCATAGCCAACAATTCCTTATACAAAGTTCAAAAACTTGGGTGCAATCAGAACTGATTGCACCCAAGTTTTTGAACTTTCTCGAGGGAATGAAAGGGTAAGAGGTATACATTATGAATATATACCTCTTACCCTTCCATTCCCTCTCTGACAGCGGGAAACTTTGTCTGAATGTTAAACTATTCAGACAAAGTTTCCCGCTGTTTGCGAAGGAATTGTTGGCTATGATGTACTGATTCATGATCAGTACATCATAGCCAACAATTCCTTATACAAAGTTCAAAAACTTGGGTGCAATCAGAACTGATTGCACCCAAGTTTTTGAACTTTCCATTAACAATTGTTCAATCACATTTATACAACCCAAATCTATACCAATCATACTCTTATTCATACATCATATTTTAAAAACTTTTTTGCAATATGATGTTATTGCAACAATTTTTTTTCTTTTCTACTTCCAATTAGCACCTTAAAAACATTAGACACAATCACTGGCTCATATGCTCCTATTCTGAATCTAACACTATGCAAATTTATACAATTTCTCCACAAATCTTACATTCATTTTAATTTCAACGACCATTATTACCACAAAGAATCTTACCTTCCCCTACAAAATCTAACTATCTATCAATTTAAAAAATGTTACAAAATATTAAATGAATTTTTTTCTATACGTAATTTAAAGTTCTTAAACTCTCAGCATCAGAATATCCTTACATAGCTTAGCTATATATCGTATTACTTTATGAATAAAAAAATTATTTAAATTATAATAAAATGTTTATTCGTATTTTTACTTTATTTTTAGTTACGAGGCTGTATTTCGAACTCAGGATTTGAGTTTAAGTCCTTTGTCCATTTAGGACCCTGGTCCCAAATTGATTTTGGAGTAGGTTTTCCACCGAAAAGATCTTTAAGAGCTGTATGAACCCATACTGTGTTGTATTCTTCTATTGCGTGAGGTAAAAATTCTCTTATTTCGATAAAATCTGGGCGAGCCGAAAAGATTGTTTGCCAAAACCGTTCTATTTTACCATTTAACTGTGGTGTGTAAGGTTCTGTCCGATGGTGTTGAATGCCATTTACTTAAAGAACGTTTTTAAAGTCCTTTCCTGTAAATTCGCATCCATTATCTGTCAAAAGTTCGTATGGAATAATTTTGATAGAGTCGATAGCATTTTGTAAAGCTTTTGAAGTTGATTTCATTGTTTTATCAGGAAGAATTTCGTAATAAATACAAAAACGAGATCTGTCATCGATAAAGGCAATTAAATGATAAGTATGCTTGGTACCATTTGTCTCTTCTTTGAAGCTTTTTAAATCAGTATGCCATTGCTGATTTACGTATTGGGAAACATACTGATTTGGATGTTCATCAATTTTTTCTGGATCTCGCCGAAATTTGAAAAGATTCTCTTTTTCGTATAATTTAAGCATATCGTGAAATGAAACTGTGTCATCATGTATGTAACTCTCTAAAACTTTTTTATAACCTAGATTGTACTTAGCTTTTATTTCGTGAATGGTTGGTAACAAATCTGTTCTAAGAGGAGTTTCTGGTCTTCCGAGCTTTTTTGGATTTAAACCAAGTTCTTGCCATTTTAATAATAATTTTTTTCTACCTATGTGCAAATCTTTTGCAACTTGGTCTGCTGTCTTTTTGCCAATAGAATATTCAAGATATGCCGTAATATAAATCTGATTTTCATTTGGCAGATCCACTTCTTGTCTTTCCATTTTTTTTGAATCGATTTATACAAATAAACTTATAAAACACAAAATTATTATTTTATAATATAATTCTTAGATAATACATCCGATATGTAAAGTGTCAAAAATGAATTGAACCGAATTTTCATGCATTACAATATTAAATAAAATAAAAAAGATAATAAATATAAAATACAATTATTGTATTGAATGCATATGTTTTCGATAGTAAATCTCCAGTGAAATTACAATGAAATGATTCGCTACATTCAATAAAATAGATTACTCTATTTCAGAATTCTGCATTTGTCACTTTTGACTGTAATTTTCCAATTTTCTATAACAATGAAATTTATCTGTTATCATTAATCATATTTTCTGAATTTGAACTTTTCAATAATTTATAGATAAATCACAGATAACAAAAACCATTCTTTGTAATTATAATGAAAAATACAATTTATATGAAATAAAATAAAAAAGATATACATGAAATATAAATAAATATAATAATATCTAAACAAATAAAGAAAAAGCAGAAAATGGGATGATATTCAACGCCCCATGAGCGCTGAAAGTGTAAAAACTCTTGTTAGAAAGCCAAATGCAGCACGATTGGATGCAAATATCATTCTGGAAATTGAATATTCGGCATTCAATCTCTGATTTATTGATGTTGAATGGGAAATATGCCAATGAATTGTTTCCGAATGCACCAAAAACATCACCATCGAAAATGACTTTATTAAGATTGTGTTTCGGTGGTAATAAGATTCGAAACAGAACATTCCCACAGCAGTCAAACAGAACAAATGATGTTGAGAACAAAACACCTGTCAACAAATTCTTCGAACAGTTGATAGAAATAGGATTTTCTTCAAGTTGGATTGAATGTCGAACAATCATTTTGCAGTCCAAATAAACTAGCAAATTTGATTTAGAACAGACTCGCATCGATCCTGTTTCTTCTTCTAAAACAAAGATGTGAGTGTCGTGTGGCAAGATAGGATCAATCTTCTTCGTTTTGTTGTTATAGAAAATGAATGCAGATTTGTTTGTAGTTCCATAAACTGCGTATTCATTAACATGATAACTATCGGGAACAAAATCCAAACTGACAAATCCTTTCTTGTCTGGGATAACGAAAACGCTTTCGTTGTTCCTGTCATTGATCTTGTAATCGATATCGCCATTTTCAACATTGATCTTGATTTGGATGTTTTGTTTCATCGTAATACAGTTGATTTTCACTGATGAGTGACTAATAGAACAAATAGTTGATGCGATGAGATGTGATATATTTGTCTGGAAATTAAACGCTTTCGTGTTTTCATTGACTTTCTTGATGTCATGTTTGATGAAAAACAACTGTGGCAAATTTTTAACGCATTGATTAACACCGAAAACTAAATCAATACATTCGTTCAATCGCTTAGAAACATAATCACTTTCAAGGATAAGTTTGTTGATGAAAACATAAAGATTTGGATCGTTCTTACAATAGTTAGGAAGTTGTAAATTTTTACAAAATGCCACAGCCAAAGAAAGGGGGAGAAAACTCTAAAACAGGGGAGTTTAGAGCTGATTCGAAATCTTCAAAATCTGGACAAAAAACACTAAAATCTTTGTTCTCGTAAAAACTTGCTTCTGAAGCAGAACTTTCGTCTAAACTGAGTCTGATATTTTCCGATGACATGGAAATATCTGAATTTGAATTGGCGGTTATTAACGGTTGTGTAAACCTCAGAAAAGGTAACCATTTTTCTGTCATTACAGAAACAGGAGGATCTGTATTAAAATCTCTCATTGCGATCTTAGAAGAAGGGTTTGTCAATCTCGGTAACAAAGGATATTTAATGTAGTCATTAAAACTCCTTCCTGCAATGAAATTAAGCAGCATCAAATACTCATAATTTGAGATTTCGTTGTTCAACCATTTCGCTGTCAGATTTGAGTTTTCTGACATTGCATTTCCAATGTTTTTGTACAGATGGATGTACTGGCAGTTTTTGGCATTTGGAAATTCCTTTGATGATTAATGATGATTTGTGAGGTGAAAAATCAAGTAAAAAAGTATCACCTGTTGTCAAAATTATTTCGACACCTGTTTCTGCTTTAAAACAATGGCTGAATACGTATTTGATCTTTGCTGTCTCGTATTCACGTGTTTTGTTCTTAGATGTCAAAATAAAACGATTGTTAAACAATACAAAAATGACATTATATGTTTGATTGATTTTGTATCGTTTGCATTTCGTTTTTATGAGATTTTCAGTTTGATCATTAAACGTGAATGAGAAATTGTATTTAGGAGCTTTCGGCCACCATTTCGTATCATTCTGCATGAAGTTATTGATTGTTAAATCAATCCTTTCGAAGTTTTTATCGGAGTAATCTTTCCAAATCGAAATTTCATTGACTGTTTTTCTCAAAAACTTCCAAACTTTCAATTCTGTCTTGAGTTTCTCTGATTTGTCACTCAAACAATATTCATGCAATTTCAGATACGAAACAGTCGAAATATTTTTGACGGTTTGAGCGGTTTCACTTTGAAAACATGTATTTATATAAGAATACATTTTTGAAATGATTTCGTAGACTCTTCTTGGATAAGAATTGATCATTGTATTGACGAAGAATCCAAAACTAGACATCAATGATTTCATTTCATTATTTCTGTCCAAAATTTGTTGGTTATAATTCTTCAAAAAGAATTCACAAAGTTTTTTGATTGTTTGCAATGTCGTAGTTTTGTTTTCTTCTGGAATTGTTTGTAAAACATAAACAATTGCACTTGCCAATGAAGAATACAATATAGAATGACCATTATCACATAAATCAACACAAAAAACTAATCTCGGTAAATTTGTGGCTTTCTTCAAAAGTGACAAAAGTGAACTGATGTCCGTTATAAAGAATTCAACTTTGTTTTGTCTGAAAATCGTTTCGTTTTTGAAAGGTGACTCCAAAAACGATAATTTCAAAGCGGTGTTTACAAAACCGTTTTGACAAAATTGGAAAAACAAAAATTTTGCGCATCTATGTACTAATTCTATCTTTTCTTCAAGTTTCCAATCAACGATTTCGACATTACATAATAAATGCAAAAATCTAAATGTAAAAATTGACATATCACTTTTTTCTAATTGAACAACATCAAGAAACGCAATTATTTCATCCAATAATTCAACATTCGGACTTTGTATATAAATTAAATGAAGTAAAATGACTGCTTCAACTTGTTTTTCTTCTGGAATTCTCATTGCTAAAATGATTGGCCAAATATACCAATAAGGGCAATTAATTACCCTTAAACAGAAATTATGATCTTTCGACATATCCTTGAGAATAGAAACTGTCTTGACGCATTCATCCACGTTATTTATAACGTGTGCAATATAACAAATTACAGGGAAAGTATAAGAATATTCATCAGGCATTGCTCTGAGCTGTAACAACATTTCTAAAGTGCAATTCTTTAGAAACATGATAAATCAATCTCCTTGATATTTCGCCTTTCATTTTCGGAAGAAATTGCAACATTGATCTGACAACTGCGCAAAACAACATTGGTATTGGTTTGTTCAACAAACTAAACAAAAATTCGGATATATTAACGGAATCCTTATGCTTAGAAAACATCGGCAACAATTGTAATAAATCAATTTGTTGTTCAATATCAGGAAGTGAAGTGATGTGACTAATTAAAAATTCCAAATCTTCTTTTGTCCATAATTGTTGTGGATAATTAGACAAAAGTTTAAACAAAGACATTCTTATGTTTCTTACATTAATATCCGGGTTTCTTAATCTTTCTGGTTTTGTTCCTAAAATGAAATCTTTTTCGATTGGATGATACCATAAATAAACTCTCATTATATTCAAAATATCTTTGAATGTCAAAACAGTCCATAATTCGTTATCATCTTCACATAAATTCTGGTACCAATGATCAACAATTTTCTGCAAGTTTTTGTTGGAACAAACATCCATAATTCGAGATTTAACAATATTTCTTTCATTAAACTTCTGCGGCAAGAAACATCCGAAATTTCTGATAATAAATAAGTAAATCTCAAATATATATCGTAATTCAATGTTTTCACGTGTTTCTTCATCAAATATGAAACAATTTGATATTTGCCACTTGACAAACCGCCACAACGTTTTATCAAATCAATAACTGATTCAATATAATTAGAGCTCAAATTATCCAACATGAAAAATGGAATAATAGTCTTTGTGAACTTGTAATTACTTGAAAGATCATAAATAGGACGAAAATAATCATTGATTTTCGTTGGAAGTTTGGGTAATCGATCCGTCACGTTTTCTATCGTTCCATGATTCATCAAATTAATTATTTCTGATTGGTTCAAGACGGAAAAGTACAAATGGCATTCAGCTAATATACAAATGACGCTTTTTGTGTATTTAGGAGCATCAGAATTGCAATAACCACCAATTTGCACGAAAAAGTTTTGAGTTTTGAAATTTGGATCTTTGATAATTGTCAAAATTGGTTGTTCTCCATTTATATACAACAATAAATGAGAAGTATTGTCATCCTTTGGCGAATAACAGAAAGTAACAAATACCCATTCTGATGGCGGCACATTCATAGAAAGAGTTACAGAAGTAGGAACTAAATTTGGTCCACAAATTTGTGCGATCAAAGAATTTCCTTTCAAATATAAAATAATTGATGAAGAACTGTCATCCGCCAAAGAAAATATCAATGGTTGTATATTCAAGGAGAATCTGATCGAGAAATCAATGTTAATCCAAAAACAAAATGAAAAACCGTTCTTGATTTCTTCAGTTTTGAAATCTAAGAATTGTTTGTATTCCGACGGTTTTTGGAATAAAATTGTTGGATTATGATTGTGACAACATTGTGCCAACGCGATGTTTAAGTAATTAATAGGTAAAGAGTCGATTTCGCAGTTTGGCTTTGGAATGCTTAAACTCAAATATTGATAGCAAACTTGTTTTGAACTAATTGATTGACACATATAATTTAAAATTGTAAAAAATTTTCAATGTCACTTTTCAAAATATTATTTTGAAAATTGAAACCTCTAAATTCGAAATCATTTGGGAACGATTTTATTGCTTTGATTATCAATAAATCAAGTTCACCTTTGTGGCATTGTATTATATTTGTATTAGAGAATTTGCATAAATCACCAAAGAATAAAATTGATTTTGTTCCCATGACAGAAATAAACAACAACAAAATTATTTCATTTTGTAAAATAAACATTGAATCTTTTCCTTATATATAGATTTGTTGTTTGCCATCAAAGATATCATGAATGATATTGTTTGGTCTGATGCTCCATTTGGTTCTGCTTTCTTCATACTTGTAGAAAACAATGATCTGTTTTCAATTGTTATAACTTTTCCTGTGTGTTTAACTTGTGTCAATGCAACAAAACTCAAAACAACACAAAGGATTTCACGTGTTGGACTAAAAAAGAATAAGTTAAGAATGGGTTTCTCTAAGTCTATAAAGTAATCGATCAAATCAGTGAAATATGATAAATGTGAAATTAAATTGGACAAACAAATAGAAATAAAATGGTAAAAAGATGGTTGTTGGTTGTTATAATATGATAACAAATAAAAATAGAATGAATGGATGCAGGAAATGATGTTTTCGTCACGATCAGGTAAAACCATGATGTCCGTAAATGATGAAAAAACATATTGAGATGTTAATGGGTGAAAACTAAGAAGCATGAAACAAGTAACAAATGTTTGTGATGAAAAAGCTGTGAAAAGTTGTCTCTTTTTCTTCATTTCTTCAATTAAAAAAATTAAAATGGAAAACCATGCTTCGTTCTCTGTTTTCAAATGGATCAAATAACTAATAACACGAATACTTGATTCAAAGAATCGTTTGTTAACAATAAAATCAACTTGTGACTGTTCTTTTTGACCATGAAGACGAATAACGTGTTCTGCAAAAAGCAATGGATATTTTTCCGATTCAAAAATGATATGTTCAAGAAGATATGGCCATTTGTTGATGATACCTTGGAATAAACTTTGACGAATAAAGTTGACTTGTTCATTTTTGTTGGAAAAAATGGTAAAAAATGGGGATAATTGTGCAGATGAATAGATTGCATCTGAAACAACAGTAGGAATAAATTTGTTGTTCATACAAACTAATAATGAACATAAAAACATAAATAACTCGTTAGTACAACTAACATCACGTTCAACATTAAGTTTGTATGTGAATTCTGATAAGAATGTAACTGGAATTGATTCTTTTGGACAGTCAATGATAGGTTGAACAACACCAATAATACGTAACTGTTCTTCACTGAAGAATTCGTCAAGTTTAAGTTTGCTTTCGATGTCTGATGGATGGATGCATCGTAAATCTAGAGGTAAAGAGAGGATATCATCTGGTTGAAGTTGATAAGCTTCAAGTTCGTAAATTTTGTAGTTTTTAAGTTCGAAATAGGATCGGTTGGACGCAGATTTGAATAAATCATAGACTTTGTGTGAAAGTTCGATAAATGAATCGTAGATATCGTATTGGTTTGTATGAAGTGCGATTTGAAGAAATAAATCGATAGAATTGACGTTCAGGTTAAGAAAGTATGGTGTTGACATGTTGATGATATATCTAAAATCGTAGTCTGTAGTGCCTTTGATTTGATTAACTAAGTGAATCAATGTAACAACGATTTCTTCGTAGTTATCACGATCACAGAGCATAATAGATATGAATGAGATGTGGTTTTTGCTGAATTTGTTCATGTGTAAGAAAATTGTTAAAAGTTGTGTTAAAGATTTTTGAGGAATTTGTGAAAATCCTTGTTTGTAATAGTATGTAAGACACATGTGTAATGAAAGAAGTATGGATTCGTTAAATTCGACGTATAAAGAAGTAACTAAAGAGTTGAAAAGAAGGAAAAAGTCATCGACAAATGAGTCATCTATAGGGGTCAATAGCCAACCAAATGCATTACAAATAAGACCAGCGACTGAATTCATACTAACTGAGATAGATAAAAATTGAGGTGAAAAAGTAAAGAGATTTTGTGTGTTTTGAATACGTGTGATGCACTCATATATGTTGTTTACATCGTATGAAATGAGTTGAAGATTTTTCTTAGGAATATTAGGAATATAAAATTTCATGTTTTCGATTTCAAGAAAATCATATGTCTTAGTGAAGAGATGGAGAGCTGATGAGAATCTATCGGCAATAGGTTCATCCCCTTCCGTCTTCAATATTGAAGTACCGGTCGAGGATCGCCGCATTCTCAAAAAATTGAACTTTTATTTTTCATGCATCATCTTTTTATATCAAACAGTATCTCATTCATAACATATAAATTTCTTATCATATATGGTAAAAAAGATCAATCTTTTAATATCTTCATCATATTCACATGATTTTTTATTATTGCCCACAGAATAGTCATGGAAATACAATTCCAGAAATGATAATCTCATCTTATCTCTTTCTTCAGAAATTAGCAAACGTTATCGAACAAACAAAAGTGAGAATCCTCAAATACTATATCATTTGTGATACATTACTTGTAGAAGCGTAAGCATGAAACAAGTATTTAGAATTAGAATAGAAAAAAATTTAGAAATTTGCATCTCAACTTGACTCTATCATTTGACCTAAATATTACTAATATTTTTGAAATAATCGAATTATTTACGAGATATGTTTATGAAACATTCAAGAGAAAAATTAAATGAAAGAAGAAATTCAAAAAAAAGTTTTTTCTTATTTTTACTTAGACATAAAATAAGTTCAAATGAAATTGGACTTGCTTCACAACTTCCTAATGCATGCAATGAAAGTGTAAGATCAAAAGAACAAACTTTCATTTCATTTGTATAAACTGAACCACTATAACCAGTACTTGCAGTCAAAACATCTCCAGTACAGTTTATAACTGTTATAATACCACCATTATATGCACTAAAAGTATTACTTGCTTTGTTTTTTAAGAAAATACATTCTGAAACAGTAACTTTTGAACAAAAAGAATGAATAAGACCTAAATAATAATTACTAGTTAAACATGAGTTGTTTCTGAATAAAGATTTTTTCACAAATGAATCAGGTGTAAAAAAATGATACATGCAAACATAATTTGATTCATAATTATCATTAGAAATGAAACAACAATAGTTAATATTAACTGGACTATTTAGAAAATAATAACCAGCATAGTCCCTACATCTTGTTTTAGTGTTGTTTGTAGAAATTAGACTTTGTAATCCGTAGTTATGATATATACTGGCACGTCCAGTGTAATCATGACCGCATTGATAGAGAGAAGTTAAATTTACAACATTTTTGTTTGTATTTGTTTTAACATATGTGTATGAATGTTTTCCATAGTCTTTTGTGTAGCATTTAAATGAACAGAATCGGTCTTGAACAATAGAACTAGAACATGAGAAGTAGATGCAGCCACCGTTGCTTGATGGGCGATTAATATTACTGTATGTGCAGATAGAATGAAGTAATTTGATAGAATCCTTTTCGCAATTAATAACATTGTCAGAAAAATCTTTGAAATCGGAAGAAAGTAAGAAAAAGTTTGAAGAAATAGTTGGTTTTTTGTTATCTGTGATATCAGTATAGTCTTGTGTTGGCTGGCCAAAGTATTCTTCCCATATGTCATTTGGAACTCCAGCCTCATTGAAAGCTAGAGTTGAGCAAAGATTTTGGAGAAAAAAATAATAAAAAAAATAGAGGAACTTCCCTTTTTTGTACATCGTTCTAGAGTTGAAATATCCTCCGAGAATGGTTTTCATAACTCTCACATACATACGTATAGGGATGCGACGGTTTTACGCCATGACCGTTTAAAAATAGAATAATACGCCATTTTTGGGGCCGAATGGCGGGTACGAAGTAGCCGCCATTCTGCCGAATAACAAAACAATACAAAATTATCGCCGTCCTTTTTTTTTCTTTCTTTCTTTCTTTTTTTTCCTCTCTCTCTTTCTTTTCTCTTTCCTCTTTTTACTCCTCTTTCTCTTTTCATCATTAAACGTAGAAAGATATATTAATATTATTTTAAAATTAAAAAAAAAGAAAGAAAGTATAATAAGTAATTATTTAGTTATCGATATATATATGTAAAGTGATAATCTGAGGATAATCTGAGGAGGAGTCTGAGGAGTAGACCGAGGAGTAGTTTGAGGAGTTTGATGATAATCTGAGGAGTTTGAGGAGTAGTCTGAGGAGTAGTTTGAGGAGTAGTCTGAGGAGTTTGAGGATAATCTGAGGAGTTTGAGGATAATCTGAGGAGTTGTCTGAGGAGTAGTTTCAGGAGTTATCTGAGGATAATTTGAGGAGTTTGAGGAGTAGTCTGAGGAGTTTGAGGATAATCTGAGGAGTTTGAGGAGTAGTCTGAGGATAATCTGAGGAGTTTGAGGATAATCTGAGGAGTTTGAGGATAATCTGAGGAGTTTGAGGATAATCTGAGGAGGAGTCTGAGGATTAGACTGAGGAGTAGTTTGAGGAGTAGTTTGAGGAGTAGTCTGAGGGGTTTGAGGATAATCTGAAGAGGAGTCTGAAGATTAGACTGAGGAGTTTGAGGAGTAGTCTGAGGATAATCTGAGGAGTTTGAGGATAATCTGAGCATAATCTGAGGAGGAGTCTGAGGATTAGACCGAGGAGTAGTTTGAGGAGTAGTCTGAGGATAATCTGAGGAGGAGTCTGAGGATTAGACTGAGGAGTAGTTTGAGGATAATCTGAGGAGTAGTTTCAGGAGTAGTCTGAGGACTAGTCTCAGGACTAGTCTGATGAGGAGGACTCTAAGGAGTAGTCTGAAGAGTAGTCTCAGGAGGAAGATCTGAGGAGGAGTCTTATGAGGAAGATCTGAGGAGTAGTCTGATGAGGAGGGGTCTAAGGAGTAGTCTGAGGATGATGAGTAATCTGATAAGGAGTAGTCTGAGGATGATCTGAGGATAACCTGATGACTAGTCTAGGAGTGGTCTAATAAAAATGTAAAATATTTTCAAAGAAAAAATTCTATGAATTTTATATTTTAATTCTTAGCATTATACTGAATAAAATAAACATAAATATCAAAATTTGAAATTGAAGACGCCAAAAAATTGATAATCCACATTCAATATTTTGTAAGTGGCGTACTTTTTGAATACTCGCCATACGCCTTGGAGTTCTCAATTTTGAATTCGCCTTTATTTGGGCGACCTCAGAAAAATACGCCATTAAGAAAATATTGTATGAGATTTTAAATTTGAACACGCTCTACCTTAAGGAATTAAATTTATTAAGATATATTTATATATAATAAACGATTACTTAAAAAAGTATTTCATCGCTTATGTAAGTTTCAAAAAAATCACGAAAATAAAAAAATCAAGATTAAAATTTTATTTTTAATTTTTGAATTTCTCAAATGGCGAAATTTTTGGGCGAACAAAAAAAATGTACGCCCGGTCAAATGGCGTGTTTAACGCATCCCTACATACGTATATCTGAGGAAAAGATAGTCGAGCAAAAATTACGCTAATATTCCAAGGAAATAAAAATTAATCGATTAAGAATGCCAATTATCAAACTTCAAATCCGCAAAATATGTTCACATTTCAAACATCGTCACACATACTTCTTATTAACTTTAACTACGTTTCTCAGCAACAAATAACTTTTCGAATTCTATGTGATTATGAATCAAATCGATACTAAAAGCTCTTTCCACTGCGAAATTAATGACCAGAGCGATGTTTTGTCTAATATTCAAATTCAGTAGAAAGCGGACAAAAAGAAACTACTCAACACAAATGGATAAACTCACAGAAGTTTGTTTATCTCACCGTAGTTGATATTGTTATTACGCTTTCTTTAAATTTCTGATTTTAATATTTATCATTTAATTATTACATTCTCTTTTTTTCAATTTTATCATTTGTTTAATTAGTTCCCTGTCTTTTCAATTTTATCATTGGTTTAATTTATTTTCCTTCTTTTCATATTTATCATTGATCTATGACATTTTCTTTCTTTTCATATTTATCATTTATTTATGACATTTTATTTCATTTCATATTTATCATTTATCTATCTCATTCTCTTTCTTATCATATTTATCATTAATTTATGAAATTTTCATTCTTTTTATATTCATCATTGTTTGATATAATTTTAATTCATTTCATATCTACCATTGTTTTATAACATTCTCTCTATATTAGTGAATGCCTCCTTAGTATTGCAATCGAAAAGAATTTAATTGAAATTGTCAAATTCTTAGTTGAACATGGCGCTGATGTTAACATGAAACTTATTCTTTTTCTTTTCATATTCATAATTGTCTTACAAATTTCTATTTCTTTTCATATTTATCATTGTTTTATTACATTTTCTTTCTTTTCATATTTATCATTGTTTTATGAAATTCTCTTTCTTTTCATATTTATCATTGTTTTATGAAATTTTCTTTCTTTTCATATTTATCATTGTTTTATGAAATTCTCTTTCTCTTCATATTTATCATTGTTTTATGAAATTCTTTCGATATTAATAAATGCCCCCTTAGTATTGCAATCGAAAAGAATTCAATTGAAATTGTCAAATTCTTAGTTGAACATGGCGCTGTTAACAAGGAACAGATTCTCTTTCTTTTCGCATTTATCAATATCTTTTAAAATTATCTTTATTTTCAAGTTTAGCATTACTTTATTAAATTTTCATTCTTTTCATATTTATTATTGTTTTATAACGTTCTCTCTAACTTAATTAATGCCCTCTTTAGTTAAGCGCATTTATAAGATTATCTAATATTTTTTTCCAATCGCGTGATTCTATCACGCATTATTTTATAATAAACATTCCATAATTTAATATTTTACTTTATTATCACACTCAAATTTGAATCATCTTTCAATTATTTCGAAAATAATATAATCTTATTATTGGATGTTGAATTATTTGCGGATATTCCTTCAAATTCAATTTGTGTATGATTTGGGCATTTAAAAATCTGCCCGCGAAAAGGAGTTAAAAATGTGTGGATTTCTGTTTTTTGCATTTTAACATGTGAGTATAAACAAATAAGGATACAAATGGACAAGTGAAAGTTTTATTGAACGTGCAGTCATGTGATATATTAACGAGTGTTTTTTACATGCATCAAGAGATCCATTGGATCTCTTGTATAGCAAATACTAATAAAGGTCGAAGTTGAAAATGAATTCGAAACATATCCAGAGATATCATTTGCCGGCATAGATATCTTAGAGAGCACCTACACTTGGCATTCAAACTCCCATTCATTCGGGTTATTTTAGAGTGAAAAAGAGTAAAAAAGACGATCAAAACACTCTCAATTTCCCACTTTTTAACTTTTTTTTCCCATTCTAGAATGATCCATTCATTCCATAATTTTATTAACATTTCTCATTTTTTAAACAGACACAAATTTTTGAAGCTGGTATTATTTTACTTCATTCTTCAATTCAAATTTTCTAACTTGATTTGTGGGTAAATTTAGAAATTTCAATTTGCAAATTGAAAATTCAAATATTCTTTATTCATTATGTCGATAATTTTACAAATAATCTTTGATAAATTTAAAAATTAAAGTAAAATTATTAAATTGAATACAATAAATGAAGAGATTCATTTTTTACAACCTCATGAAGAGTATTTAAAATGAGAAGTCCCACTGTTTCTTCACTATTATATTGTCCTACAGCATGAATAACTATTTTTTTCAAAATTCAAGAAGAATCTGAACTTTCGATTGCAACATTAATAAGAAATTCTGCTGTTTCTTGATGGTTTGAGATTAATGACAATTCAAGAGCTGTGCGATTTTCAATATCTGTCGAACTGACATCTGCGCCATGCATAATAAGAAATTCTACCATGTCTTTGTAATTATTTAATGCGGCATAATGAAGTGGAGTACGCCCCTTGTGATCTTTTTCATTAATATTTGCTTGATACACAATCAGAAGTTGGGCTATATCGATTCTATTATTATAAACTGCAAGATGAAGAGCTGTTCTTCCAGTATCATCTTTTGCATTGATATTGGCATTTGTTCGAAGAATTATTATTGTTTCTCTATGTTGATTCATTACAGCAATATGAAGAGCTGTTTGGCCGTTTATATTTTTAATGTTGATGTCGGCATTATTTGAAATCAGAAGATCTACAACTTCATTGTTATTATTTTGAACTGCATGATGAAGTGCCGTATATCCATTGTTGTCTTTCAAATTTATATCGATGGCTTCAGCTTTAATAAGAAGTATTGCTATTTCTTTCAAATTTTTTGATTGCATATTGAATAGCTGTTAGACCAGAACTATCTTTCGCATTGACATCTGCATTATTTAATATAAGCAATTCTGAAACTTCATATTTTTCATTTTGTACAGCCAAATGAAGTGCTGTTTGTCCAAAGTTATTTTTTGCATTGATATTGACATTATTTGAAATAAGGATTTCTGCTGTTTCTTTACTATTATTTTTTGCTGCTTCATGAAGAGGAGTTTGTCCAAAGTTATCTTTTGCATTGATATTGACATTATTTGAAATAAGGATTTCTGCTGATTCTTTACAATTTCGAATTGCAGCATAGTGAAGTGGAGTACTTCCAATTTCATCTTTTGCTTCGATATTGGCGTGTTTTGAAATAAACAATTCAACAGTATCTTTGCAATTAAAATATGCAGCACAGTGAAGTGGACTTCTTCCATTTGCGTCTTTTGCTTCGATATCGACATGATAATTAATGATAAACTCTGCTATTTCTTTACTATTATTCCGTGCAGCAGCATGAAGAACGGTTTCTTCATTTTTATCTTTTGCTTTAATATCAGCTCCTGCTGAAATTAGTAGTTCTGCTGTTTCTTTACTGTTTCCAATGGCTGCATAATGAAGAGCAGTTCTTCCCAAATTAGTTTTATCTTTATCAACATTTTTGATGTGCGAAATAAGAAGTGCTGCAGTTTCAATACAATTATTTACTGCTGCGAAATGAAGTGGAGTGCAACCATTATTATCCTTTATATGTATATCTGCACCACTTTTGACAAGTAGGCGCGTGGCATTTAAAGCATTATAATTTGCTGTATAGTGAAGAGCTGTCCACCCATTTTCATTTTTTTCATTGATATTTGCACCATGCGAAAGAAGAAGTTGAACAATATCAATAAAATCTCCCCATGCTGCAAAATGGAGAGCAGTATTTCCTTTGAATCCAATTGCATGTTGATTGATGTTTGGATGTTTTAATAAGAAATATTGACAAAGAGGTAAATAATGGAAACATGTTGAATACGGAAAACATGCATTGAGATTTTTTGTTTCATTATAATACATGCAGTATGCTTGAACATTTTCATGTCCGATACAAGATTCTAAATGAATTTCAATGTGGTATTCATTTACTAAATGCATAATAAAGTCTGGGTTTCGTGAAATAATTGCATATTCCATACTTCGATTATCCGGTTTGAAATTCTTTAAACATTCATTAATTATCTCTATATTTCCACCTAAATAAGAAAATGCAAGACAATAACTGGTGATGTTTTCTGATTTGAATTCTGTTCTCAAAAATTTGAAACAATTAACCGCACCATGATAACAACATAACTCAAGATATGAATACCCACCTTCATTCTCTGGGTAAAAATCGCTTTTAAGCTTATGGTCAATATTAAATTCTTCTTCTTGTGTGCGAGAAATAAATGATCGTATGTCATCATCCATAATTGCACGATAAATTGTATGTGGTACATGAATATCAATTGAAATATTTTGTTTTTCATATTCAATAAATTTTATTGGATGATGTCCACTTAAAGTAAACTTGAATTCCTTGTAAAAAAAGTAATCAAAAATATCTGAAATATGCGTAACTCTTTTGGGACGATATTCTTGATAAATTTTAAAGAACAATGACCAACAAGATCTAATGTAACGATTTTGATAGACAAACTCATTAGAAATCCTTTGCATGATCTCAACTGGCGAAATTCTCAGTATTCCAAAGCATCGTACTTTGATAAATTCGAAAATTTTGTTGATTTCATCATCATCAAGTGTTTGAATCTTGTATATTGCATCGTAAGCAGCAAAGAAATCATTTGAAATCTTCATCAGCTCTCTAAATGCATGCTGGTCATCCTGAGGTTCCATATTCAACAATTATGACAATTTTTGAAGAAAAAATAAAATTGAATTAGAAATCCCATTCATTATTCAATTATTTTTGAAAGTGTTTCCAAAATCTTTGAGAATAATTACATAATAAAACAATGCCAATCATTTTTCTTAAAGAGCATTCTGAAGTTTCCATTATGAGATAAAAAATGTAAATAGCTCCTTACATGGAAGGAATACATGAAGGGTTACATTTTGCTTAGATCAAGATCACAAATAATTAATAATAATTTTTATTTTCAAAAAGGTACTTTTAATCGGCCAAAAATTGAAAACGAATATATTTACAGTTTTTTCAATGAGCCGCCTCAAAAATTGAATTACATCCAATTTAATTGAGGCTAAAAATTGAAAATTCTAAAAGTATTTCATCATATGACGGAAATAAAATAAAAATATTTACATATTTAGTCATACTATTTAGAAAGCCTCGCAATATAATACAAATAAAATGAAGATTGAAAAAAAAAATTATATCTTATGATGACCTTTTTGGGAGTAACTTTTTCAGTGAATCGTTGAACGCCATTCATTCTCATATCATGTCCTCTCAACATCCAATATATTGTACTTTTTATTGCCATAAATACTTCATTCATTGGATATAGATACTTAAAGATAATCGAATCAAAATGCGATATGTAAATGATATATTAAGGATGTATCAATCTACTCAATGTGTAATTTCTAAAATCAACGCATAAATAATGCAAAAACATGATATTTCAATATAAAAATCATATTTTGAGTTTTGTTTTATTTGACTTCGAGATATTTTCACAGACAAAATGTTTAGAAGTCATGTTTAATGAAAAATAAGAACAATTTAGTTTATATTGCCAATTAAAACACTGGAATCAGAAGTAAATTGACAAATATTTGTATATTACTTCATTCTCAACACATATATACTCACTTCGTATTTTGATCTTTTCAACAATTTATAGATAAATCACAGATAGCAAAAAACTGTTCTTTGAAATTATAATGAAAAATACAATTTATATTAAAAAAATAAAAAGATAATAAATATAAAATACAATTATTGTATTGAATGCATATGTTTTCGATAGTAAATCTCCAGTGAAATTACAATGAAATGATTCGCTACATTCAATAAAATAGATTACTCTATTTCAGAATTCTGCATTTGTCACTTTTGACTGTAATTTTCCAATTTTCTATAACAATGAAATTTATCTGTTATCATTAATCATATTTTCTGAATTTGAACTTTTCAATAATTTATAGATAAATCACAGATAACAAAAACCATTCTTTGTAATTATAATGAAAAATACAATTTATATGAAATAAAATAAAAAAGATATACATGAAATATAAATAAATATAATAATATCTAAACAAATAAAGAAAAAGCAGAAAATGGGATGATATTCAACGCCCCATGAGCGCTGAAAGTGTAAAAACTCTTGTTAGAAAGCCAAATGCAGCACGATTGGATGCAAATATCATTCTGGAAATTGAATATTCGGCATTCAATCTCTGATTTATTGATGTTGAATGGGAAATATGCCAATGAATTGTTTCCGAATGCACCAAAAACATCGGCGTCAAAAATTTTCTCACTGGTTTTTCGTCTATCAATCCCAGCTCATTATATACGCAACCAATCAAAAATCTGATATGGGAGTCCAAGGCTAACTTTTTGTTGTCTACCTAATAAAAGAGGAAGCAGCATTAGTGAGAATAATCGCAAATATTCAATTTAAATTATCTTTTTATTCTTAATTTAAAGTGACAAAAAGAATAAAAAACCTATTCTAAGGCATGTTGTTATGTAAATGAGACTAGACATCATATTTTATGTTATGAAAAAAAAATATTTAGAATTTTAGAACAAAATAAATAGAAAAAATAGCATAACTTATGGATGTGCGTATATTAAATTTAATAAATTAAGAGAAATTATTTTTGGCGCCACAATTATTCGTTAACTCTCAAATTTTTCTGAGTCAATAAGCCGCCAAAAAAGTGTCATTTTGTTTCGTTAGAGAAAGATGAATTGTCCATATCATCCAATCGGGAACAAGGGGGATGGGGATTAGATGATAAAGAAGCAATTCATGCTCTCTATATGAAGCAATCAGACTTACCAGCAACAATGTGAATCAGTCTTTCACTGAATGAGTAGGTGTTGGAAGAACTGTTCTCTAAAGCGATACAGTTGCGCTACATGTTCGTCAACTTGTCTAGAAATAAATATATCATTTGTTTTATACGTTTTTTCGTAATAAATCTATTTGTATTTGTTGTATTTGAGTATGAAGATAACAAAAACTACGGCATAAGACGCAGTACACTGGGCTTCGTTGCCATTTTATTTACCATGTTAAGAATAAACTTAACAGACATGCTTTGTTTTCGACGAAGCCATCTAAAATAACGTACATCTAAATAAAACTAAAAAACTGTAAAATTTCTTTATTTGATAGTATACTTCAAATTATGCACTATACCTTCTAGAATTCTATAACACTCTTTGCATATAATTTTTAAAAAAAAAGTTATATCTCGACAAAAATATGATTTATCAATAGAGTATGTAAAATAAAACTCATTCGCAGTATTAAAAAATCGTAAATCTTTCCAAAAAAAATTTGAATTACAAATTTTAAAACTTAAAACAACATTTTTTGAAGCGAAAAAACGAAATCTAATTTTTTTTGGAAAATTTAGAATAAATAGAGCTCTTTAACTCGTCGAATACAAATTGTTTTCAAGTTTTTTTCGACCGGAAATTGAACTTTTAGAGTTTATACAATAAGATTCACATGAAAAAATACGGGTTTAACAAAGAAATCACCAATATAAAGGTTTTTTAGTAGAACGAGATTGATAAAAACTATGGTATGATAAAAAGACGATAATTTTTTGGCGGGATAATTGAAGAATATGAATGATTCGAATTACAGACATACTCTAGTCCGAAACTTACTATGGTTCGTGACTTATTTTTGACACAGAATAGCTGTAGACTAAGGCTTACTCTAGATCCAGACTTATTATACAATTAAATTTGCTTTTGGAATAAGACTTAATTTTAGTTACAAACTTATCTTAATATCAGACTTATATTTAGAATCAGACTTACTTTAGTCTAGAACTTACATTTAGAATCAGACTTCCATTTCAAGTCAGACTTACTTTCGTCCGAGACTTACATTTCAAGTCAGACTTACATTTCAAGTCAGACTTACTTTCGTCCGAGACTTGCATTTCAAGTCAGACTTGCTTTCGTCCGAGACTGACATTTCAAGTCAGACTTACATTTCAAGTCAGACTTACTTTCGTCCGAGACTTGCATTTCAAGTCAGACTTGCTTTCGTCCGAGACTGACATTTCAAGTCAGACTTACATTTCAAGTCAGACTTACTTTCGTCCGAGACTGACATTTCAAGTCAGACTTACATTTCAAGTCAGACTTACTTTCGTCCGAAACTTACATTTCAAGTCAGACTTACTTTCGTCCGAAACTTACATTTCAAGTCAGACTTACTTTCGTCCGAGACTTACATTTCAAGTCAGACTTACTTTCGTCCGAGACTTACATTTCAAGTCAGACTTACTTTCGTCCGAGACTTACATTTCAAGTCAGACTTACTTTCGTCCGAGATTTACATTTCAAGTCAGACTTACATTTCAAGTCAGACTTACTTTCGTCCGAGACTTACATTTCAAGTCAGACTTGCTTTCGTCCGAGACTGACATTAGTTAGTATCCCTAAGTGGTGTACTGTGGCACTGCGCGCCTCCGTACACGACTTAGTGGTTTTGACACTTTACGAAACCGTTAACGTATATTTTACAATACAACCATAACACCAACTTAACCTTAAATATTTACAAAACCATCTGACACATAAACGACTTCACCAACGACTTCACTAATGATTTCACTAACGACTTCACTAACGAATTCACTACCATCCTCACTAAATAAAAAATAACCTTATTTTATTTATTTTCCAACTTTTTTATTTCATTACAAAGACATGTCTGACTACATTTACTATGACTCTTTCCCAGAACGTTTCCGTGAACTATTCAAAACTCAAGTAAAACTGAGAAACATGCATTTTAACAAAGACAGACCCATTGACGATGAAAGAAACCCTGAATATATTACAATCCCTTATGACGCAAAGTTCATTGCATACATTCCTTATGGTCGCAGAGGAACGAAAACTATTTCAACAAAGAACAAAAATTATTTCTGGAGCGATGAAGAAAATTGCCTTATCTACATAAATGCATATTTAAATAAAGCTACATATTGTACAAAAGAAGGTTGGACTGGATTTGAGCTCTACATATACGACGACGATGGAAACAGACGTTGTGTATACCCATACGATAATATGTACCATTGTTTTCATCAAGCATTAAACGAATACATAGTCAGTAAGGGTCTCATTCCTGCTGAGTAGAAATGTTATATTTTTGTTCTGTCATTTATATAAAAATTAATGATATCACCACCCTCACACGTATGAAAACATAGCCCAAAAATATATTTAGGGTAGAAGGGTAGATCTAACCTCATTTCTACCCTCATTTCTAACCTTGTTGAATTCATTGCTTTATAACTCTCTTCCTTTCTCCAACTCTTCTAGCTTCTTCTTAAGTTCAGCAATGTTGTCCTCATGAAGTTTAATCTTTCTCAAAATTCCTTCTCTATCTAATGGTTGCTTTATCTTTCTAAACTGAACTCTACCATCTTTCATAGTATGAATGTAAAAACCTTCTGGAATAGTTCCTGATTTAATGTATTCTACCAAAAACTTTTGTTTCATTGCTTCAGTGACTTTAGTCGTCATTTCAATCAAAGGTGAAGCTAGCACAGCGATAATGGATTTCATGACTTTTAGTATTTCATGCAATCTTAACAGATAGCCTTATAAGTACTTCCAGTATCGCTAGCTGTCCCTCCTTTTTATATAACTCCATGACATTTATAATCTCGCGAAACTTAACAGGTAGCATAACAGATTAAAATCAGATGAGGTTTTGAACCAAAATTTCTAAGCAACGTTGTCAAGGATTTTGAGGAACTAGGGACAGAGTGTGGCAAAGTCCAAGATTTAATTTATCTTCATCTGTTTCATCAGCTATCTCATCTAATATGCCAATATTTTATTCATAACTCGTGGCAAACTCACTAACTTTCATTATGTTCATCTGCATGCTTCATCTGATAGAAAGTATGACTTTCATTAACTCTGTGAGATAATGAAAACTACTAGGGACAGAGACCATGGCAAAGTTTATGACTTTCATTATTTCCAGAACTTAATGAAAACTACTAGGGACAGAGACCATGGCAAAGTTTATGACTTTCATTATTTCCAGAACTTAATGAAAACTACTAGGGACAGAGACCATGGCAAAGTTTATGACTTTCATTATTTCCAGAACTTAATGAAAACTACTAGGGACAGAGACCATGGCAAAGTTCATGATTTAATTTATTCTCTCACTGTTCTCATGAACGACCTCCTTATTGCATGTATGACCTCCTCACTGTCTTTCATGAACTATTTCATTATTGTTCTCATGTATGACCTCCTTATTGCATGTATGACCTCCTTATTACATGTATGACCTCCTTATTGCATGAACGACCTCCTTATTGCATGAACTATTTCATTATTGCATGTATGACCTCCTTATTGCATGTATGACCTCCTTATTGCATGAACTATTTCATTATTGCATGTATGACCTCCTCACTGTCTTTCATAAGCGTTTCAAAGTCTCCTTTACTCATTACTTCAATCTCATGCTGTTCACAGTAGTACTTAACTTCATCAAACTTCATCAGGAATGATTTGTGAAAACTTTATCGTCAAACTTTATCGTCAAACTTCATCGGGAATGATTTGTGAAAACTTTATCGTCAAACTTCATCGTCAGACATGAACGTCAGACATGAACGTCAAACTTTATCGTCAAACTTCATCGTCAGACATGAACGTCAGACATGAACGTTAAAACACTTTATCAAACTTTATCGTCAAACTTCATCGTCAGACATGAACGTTAAAACACTTTATCAAACTTTATCATCAAACTTCATCGTCAAACTTCATCAAACTTCATCAGGAATGATTTGTGAAAACTTTATCGTCAAACTTTATCGTCAAACTTCATCGGGAATGATTTGTGAAACTTTGTGAAAACTTCATCAAACTTCATCGGGAATGATTTGTGAAAACTTTATCGTCAAACTTCATCGTCAGACATGAACGTCAGACATGAACGTCAAACTTTATCGTCAAACTTCATCGTCAGACATGAACGTCAGACATGAACGTTAAAACACTTTATCAAACTTTATCGTCAAACTTCATCGTCAGACATGAACGTTAAAACACTTTATCAAACTTTATCATCAAACTTCATCGTCAAACTTTATCGTCAAACTTCATCGTCAGACATGAACGTTAAAACACTTTATCAAACTTTATCATCAAACTTCATCAAACTTTATCGGGAATGATTTGTGAAAACTTTATCGTCAAACTTCATCGTCAAACTTTATCAGACATGAACGTCAGACATGAACGTCAGACATGAACGTTAAAACACTTTATCAAACTTCATCGTCAAACATGAACGTCAGACATGAACGTTAAAACACTTTATCAAACTTTGTGAAAACTTCATCGTCAGACATGAACGTCAGACATGAACGTTAAAACACTTTATCAAACTTTATCGTCAGACATGAACGTATATGCTTTGTCAAGACTTCTTCATCGTACATGTTTTGTCATGACTTCTTCATCGTAATGAGCGTAAATGAATGTGTCGAAACTTCTTCAAACTTCATCAAACTTCATCAAACTTCATCGTAATGAACGTAAATGATCCAAAAATAATGTTTACGTTAATGTTTGACAACAACACAGTAGAGGAAGGCAATTATGACTTATTTTTGAAGAACTGAAGGTGTCACCATGTCACCAGGTCATTTAACTTCTCTGAAAAAGTGTGACAACATGACATTTGACAACACAGTAGAGGAAGGCAATTATGAACGTAAATGAATGTGTCGAAACTTCATCATAAATGATTTGTCAAGACTTCTTCATCGGAATGAGTGTAAATGATTTGTCATGATGATTTCATCGTATATCCTTTGTCAAACATGAGTGTAAATGAATTTTCATGATTTCATCGTAATGAGTGTAAATGAATGTGTCGAAACTTCATCATAAATGTTTTGTCATGACTTCTTCATCGTAATGAGCGTAAATGAATGTGTCAATACTTCATCGTATATCCTTCATCATAATGAGTGTAAATGATTTGTCAAACATGAGTGTAAATGATTTGTCATGATGATTTCATCGTTAATGTTTTGTCAAACATGAGTGTAAATGATGTGTCGAAACTTCTTCATCGTAATGAGTGTAAATGAATGTGTCGAAACTTCATCGTATATCCTTTGTCAAACATGAGTGTAAATGAATGTGTCGAAACTTCATCGTATATCCTTTATCAATACTTCATCGTTAATGTTTTGTCAAACATGATTTATCAATACTTCATCGTAAATGTTTTGTCATGATTTCATCGTTAATGTTTTGTCATGATTTCATCATCGTAATGAGTGTAAATGATCCAAAAATAATGTTTATGTTAGAATGTTAGATCTAACACCTTTTCTAACATGTTTTCTAACATGACCTCATCGTAAATGTTTTGTTATGACCTCATGGAACTTAAACGTAAATGTTTTGTTATGACCTCATGGAACTTAAACGTAAATGTTTTGTCATGACTTCTTCATCGTATATGCTTTGTCAAGGTTTCTTCGTATATGTTTTGTCATGATTTCATCGTTAATGTTTTGTCATGACCTCATCGTAAATGTTTTGTTATGACCTCATGGAACTTAAACATAAATGTTTTGTTATGACCTCATGGAACTTAAACGTAAATGTTTTGTCATGACCTCATCGTAAATGTTTTGTTATGACCTCATCGTATATGTTTTGTCATGACCTCATCGTATATGTTTTGTCATGACCTCATCGTAAATGTTTGTGAAGAATATAGCAATCGCCGGAATTCAGACGGTTGCTTTTTATACAAATTCACACAGGAAAATTCTTGAGTTTTGGTTGAAAGAATACGGTCGAGCCAAAAGTGGCTCAACCTCAAAACAAGCATTTATGAGCTTACTAAGGAAATTTATGAATGAATTCAAAGTATTTGCATACATCCTGACCTCGTTCATTTTGTTGCTGAATTCAGCAAAAATAATGTTTACGTTAATGTTTTCACTGTTACCATGTTACCATGTTACCATGTGCTACCAGGTTAATTAACTTCTCTTAAAATTACTGACAACATGACATTTAGACAACAGTCCAGGAAATAAACTTCATCGTATATGCTTTGTCATGACTTCTTCGTATATGTTTTGTCATGACTTCTTCGTATATGTTTTGTCATGATTTTCATCGTAATGAACGTATATGTTTTGTCAAACATGAACGTAAATGTTTTGTCATGACTTCATCGTAAATGTTTGCCATGACTTCATCGTAAATGTTTTGTCAAGACTTCATCGTATATGTTTTGTCATGACTTCTTCGTATATGTTTTGTCAAAACATGAACGTAAATGTTTTGTCATGATTTCTTCATCGTAAATGTTTTGTCATGATTTCTTCATCGTAAATTTTGTCATGACTTCTTCGTATATGTTTTGTCATGACTTCATCGTATATGTTTTGTCATGACTTCATCGTATATGTTTTGTCATGACTTCATCGTATATGTTTTGTCATGATTTCTTCGTAAATGATTTGTCAAGACTTCTTCGTATATGTTTTGTCAAACATGAACGTATATGTTTGTCAAGATTTCATCGTAATGAACGTATATGTTTTGTCAAGATTCATCGTAATGAACGTATATGCTTTGTCATGACTTCATCGTAAATGATTTGTTATGACCTCATGGAACTTCATCGTAAATGTTTTGTCATGACTTCATCGTATATGTTTTGTCATGACTTCATCGTATATGTTTTGTCATGACTTCATCGTAAATGTTTTGTCAAACAGAACGTATATGTTTTGTCAAAACTTCTTCGTATATGTTTGTTATGACTTCTTCATCGTAACGAGTGTAAATGATTTCATATGATTGTTTCCCTCGAAAAAACGAGAGAAGAGATTCCATATGAAAATCGCAAGAATTTGACTCCTGGTTTGAAATATTATTATGTCATAGACTTCATCGTAATGAGTGTAAATGATTTCATATAATTGCTTACCTCGGAAAACCGAGGGAAGAGATTCCATATGAAAATCGCAAGAATTTGGCTCCTGGTTTGAAATATTATTATGTTCATAGATTTCATCGTACATGTTTTGTCAAACATGAACGTATATGTTTTGTCAAACTTCATCGTAAATGATTTGTCGTGACTTCATCGTATATGCTTTGTCATGATGATTTCATCGAAACTAAACGTATATGTTTTGTCGTGATTTTATCGTAAATGTTTTGTCATGATTTTATCGTAAATGTTTGTCATGACTTCTTCATCGTACATGTTTTGTCATGACTTCTTCATCGTAAATGATTTGTCATGATTTCTTCATCGTAATGAGTGTAAATGTTTTGTCAAACATGAGCGTAAATGATTTGTCATGATTTCTTCATCGTAAATGATTTGTCATGACTTCTTCATCGTAATGAGTGTAAATGTTTTGTCAAACATGAACGTAAATGCTTTTGTCATGATTTCTTCATCGTAATGAGTGTAAATCAGACAAAAATATATTTTAGGTGAAGAGGTGAGATCTCACCTCTTTTCTCACCTCTTTTCTCACCTCATGAATTTTCATGATTTCTTCATCGTAATGAGGGTATATGTTTTGTCATGATTTCATCGTATATGTTTTGTCAAACATGAACGTAAATGTTTTGTCGAAACTTCACTTTTTTGACGAAGTGCAAATCTTCACTTCGTGTCAAAACTTCATCGTAAATGTTTTGTCAAACATGAACGTAAATGTTTTGTCAAAACTTCATCGTATATGCTTTGTCAAACATGAGCGTAAATGATTTGTCGAAACTTCATCGTATATGCTTTGTCATGATTTCTTCATTGTATATGTTTTGTCATGATTTCTTCGTAAATGATTTGTCATGACTTCTTCATCGTAATGAGTGTAAATGACCCAAAATATATTTTAGGTAGAAGGGTAGATCTAACCTCATTTCTAACCTCATTTCTAACCTCATGAATTTCATGATTTCTTCATCGTAATGAGTGTAAATGTTTTGTCATGATTTCTTCATCGTAATGAGTGTAAATGACCCAAAATATATTTTAGGGTAGAAGGGTAGATCTAACCTCATTTCTAACCTCATGAATTTTCATGACTTCTTCATCGTAATGAGTGTAAATGTTTTGTCATGATTTCTTCATCGTAATGAGCGTATATGTTTTGTCAAACATGAACGTATATGCTTTGTCATGATTTCTTCATCGTAATGAACGTTTATGCTTTGTCAAACATGAACGTAAATGTTTTGTCAAAACTTCTTCATCGTATATGCTTTGTCAAACATGAACGTAAATGTTTTGTCGAAACTTCACTTTTTTGACGAAGTGCAAATCTTCACTTCGTGTCAAAACTTCATCGTAAATGTTTTGTCATGACTTCTTCGTATATGATTTGTCAAACATGAGTGTCAATACTTCATCAGAATGAGTGTAAATGAATGTGTCGAAACTTCTTCATCAGACATGAACGTTAAAACACTTTATCGGGAATGATTTGTGAAACTTCTTCATCGTAATGAGCGTATATGTTTTGTCATGATTTCTTCATCGTAATGAGCGTAAATGATTTGTCATGATTTCTTCATCGTACATGTTTTGTCGAAACTTCATCGTACATGTTTTGTCGAAACTTCATCGTACATGTTTTGTCATGATTTCTTCATCATAATGAGCGTAAATGTTTTGTCATGATTTCTTCATCGTACATGATTTGTCGAAACTTCTTCATCGTAAATGATTTGTCATGACTTCTTCATCGTAATGAGTGTAAATGTTTTGTCATGACTTCTTCATCGTACATGTTTTGTCATGACTTCTTCATCGTAAATGATTTGTCATGACTTCTTCATCGTAATGAGTGTAAATGTTTTGTCAAACATGAACGTAAATGCTTTTGTCATGATTTCTTCATCGTAATGAGTGTAAATGATCCAAAAATAATGTTTAGGGTAGAAGGGTAGATCTAACCTCATTTCTACCCTCATTTCTACCCTCATGAATTTTCATGAATTTGTCATGATTTCATCGTAAATGCTTTTGTCAAGACTTCTTCGTGAATGCTTTGTCATGACTTCTTCATCGTAATGAGTGTAAATGTTTTGTCATGACTTCTTCGTGAATGCTTTGTCATGATTTCATCGTAAATGCTTTTGTCAAGACTTCTTCGTGAATGCTTTGTCATGACTTCTTCGTTAATGCTTTTGTCATGATTTCATCGTACATGTTTTGTCATGATTTCTTCGTTAATGCTTTTGTCATGATTTCATCGTGAATGAACGTGAATTCTTTGTCATGACTTCTTCATCGTACATGTTTTGTCATGACTTCATCGTATATGTTTTGTCAAGACTTCTTCGTAAATGTTTTGTCATGACTTCTTCGTAAATGTTTTGTCAAGACTTTGTCATGACTTCATCGTGAATGCTTTGTCAAGACTTTGTCATGATTTCTTCATCGTAATGAGTGTAAATGATCCAAAAATAATGTTTAGGGTAGATGGTTAGATCTAACCTCATTTCTACCCTCATGAATTTTCATACGGAATCTCTTCGTATATGTTTTGTCATGACTTCTTCATCGTAATGAGCGTAAATGATCCAAAAATAATGTTTAGGGTAGAAGGGTAGATCTAACCTCATTTCTACCCTCATTTCTACCCTCATGAATTTTCATGAATTTGTCATGATTTCATCGTAAATGCTTTTGTCAAGACTTCTTCGTAAATGTTTTGTCAAGACTTCTTCATCGTAATGAGCGTATATGTTTTGTCAAACATGAGCGTAAATGTTTTGTCATGACTTCTTCATCGTACATGTTTTGTCGAAACTTCATCGTATATGTTTTGTCATGATTTCTTCGTAAATGATTTGTCAAGACTTCTTCATCGTAATGAGCGTATATGTTTTGTCAAACATGAGCGTAAATGATCCAAAAATAATGTTTAGGGTAGATGGTTAGATCTAACCTCATTTCTACCCTCATGAATTTTCATACGGAATCTCTTCGTATATGTTTTGTCAAGACTTCTTCATCGTAATGATTGTAAATGTTTTGTCAAACATGAGCGTAAATGTTTTGTCATGACTTCTTCATCGTAATGAGCGTAAATGATCCAAAAATAATGTTTAGGGTAGATGGTTAGATCTAACCTCATTTCTACCCTCATGAATTTTCATACGGAATCTCTTCGTATATGTTTTGTCATGACTTCTTCATCGTAATGAGCGTAAATGAATGTGTCGAAACTTCTTCAAACTTCATCAAACTTCATCAAACTTCATCGTAATGAACGTAAATGATCCAAAAATAATGTTTACGTTAATGTTTGACAACAACACAGTAGAGGAAGGCAATTATGACTTATTTTTGAAGAACTGAAGGTGTCACCATGTCACCAGGTCATTTAACTTCTCTGAAAAAGTGTGACAACATGACATTTGACAACACAGTAGAGGAAGGCAATTATGAACGTAAATGAATGTGTCGAAACTTCATCATAAATGATTTGTCAAGACTTCTTCATCGGAATGAGTGTAAATGATTTGTCATGATGATTTCATCGTATATCCTTTGTCAAACATGAGTGTAAATGAATTTTCATGATTTCATCGTAATGAGTGTAAATGAATGTGTCGAAACTTCATCATAAATGTTTTGTCATGACTTCTTCATCGTAATGAGCGTAAATGAATGTGTCAATACTTCATCGTATATCCTTCATCATAATGAGTGTAAATGATTTGTCAAACATGAGTGTAAATGATTTGTCATGATGATTTCATCGTTAATGTTTTGTCAAACATGAGTGTAAATGATGTGTCGAAACTTCTTCATCGTAATGAGTGTAAATGAATGTGTCGAAACTTCATCGTATATCCTTTGTCAAACATGAGTGTAAATGAATGTGTCGAAACTTCATCGTATATCCTTTATCAATACTTCATCGTTAATGTTTTGTCAAACATGATTTATCAATACTTCATCGTAAATGTTTTGTCATGATTTCATCGTTAATGTTTTGTCATGATTTCATCATCGTAATGAGTGTAAATGATCCAAAAATAATGTTTATGTTAGAATGTTAGATCTAACACCTTTTCTAACATGTTTTCTAACATGACCTCATCGTAAATGTTTTGTTATGACCTCATGGAACTTAAACGTAAATGTTTTGTTATGACCTCATGGAACTTAAACGTAAATGTTTTGTCATGACTTCTTCATCGTATATGCTTTGTCAAGGTTTCTTCGTATATGTTTTGTCATGATTTCATCGTTAATGTTTTGTCATGACCTCATCGTAAATGTTTTGTTATGACCTCATGGAACTTAAACATAAATGTTTTGTTATGACCTCATGGAACTTAAACGTAAATGTTTTGTCATGACCTCATCGTAAATGTTTTGTTATGACCTCATCGTATATGTTTTGTCATGACCTCATCGTATATGTTTTGTCATGACCTCATCGTAAATGTTTTGTGAAGAATATAGCAATCGCCGGAATTCAGACGGTTGCTTTTTATACAAAATTCACACAGGAAAATTCTTGAGTTTTGGTTGAAAGAATACGGTCGAGCCAAAAGTGGCTCAACCTCAAAACAAGCATTTATGAGCTTACTAAGGAATTTATGAATGAATTCAAAGGTATTTGCATACATCCTGACCTCGTTCATTTTGTTGCTGAATTCAGCAAAAATAATGTTTACGTTAATGTTTTCACTGTTACCATGTTACCATGTTACCATGTGCTACCAGGTTAATTAACTTCTCTTAAAATTACTGACAACATGACATTTAGACAACAGTCCAGGAAATAAACTTCATCGTATATGCTTTGTCATGACTTCTTCGTATATGTTTTGTCATGACTTCTTCGTATATGTTTTGTCATGATTTCATCGTAATGAACGTATATGTTTTGTCAAACATGAACGTAAATGTTTTGTCATGACTTCATCGTAAATGTTTTGCCATGACTTCATCGTAAATGTTTTGTCAAGACTTCATCGTATATGTTTTGTCATGACTTCTTCGTATATGTTTTGTCAAACATGAACGTAAATGTTTTGTCATGATTTCTTCATCGTAAATGTTTTGTCATGATTTCTTCATCGTAAATGTTTTGTCATGACTTCTTCGTATATGTTTTGTCATGACTTCATCGTATATGTTTTGTCATGACTTCATCGTATATGTTTTGTCATGACTTCATCGTATATGTTTTGTCATGATTTCTTCGTAAATGATTTGTCAAGACTTCTTCGTATATGTTTTGTCAAACATGAACGTATATGTTTTGTCAAGATTTCATCGTAATGAACGTATATGTTTTGTCAAGATTTCATCGTAATGAACGTATATGCTTTGTCATGACTTCATCGTAAATGATTTGTTATGACCTCATGGAACTTCATCGTAAATGTTTTGTCATGACTTCATCGTATATGTTTTGTCATGACTTCATCGTATATGTTTTGTCATGACTTCATCGTAAATGTTTTGTCAAACATGAACGTATATGTTTTGTCAAAACTTCTTCGTATATGTTTTGTTATGACTTCTTCATCGTAACGAGTGTAAATGATTTCATATGATTGTTTCCCTCGAAAAACCGAGAGAAGAGATTCCATATGAAAATCGCAAGAATTTGACTCCTGGTTTGAAATATTATTATGTTCATAGACTTCATCGTAATGAGTGTAAATGATTTCATATAATTGCTTACCTCGGAAAACCGAGGGAAGAGATTCCATATGAAAATCGCAAGAATTTGGCTCCTGGTTTGAAATATTATTATGTTCATAGATTTCATCGTACATGTTTTGTCAAACATGAACGTATATGTTTTGTCAAACTTCATCGTAAATGATTTGTCGTGACTTCATCGTATATGCTTTGTCATGATGATTTCATCGAAACTAAACGTATATGTTTTGTCGTGATTTTATCGTAAATGTTTTGTCATGATTTTATCGTAAATGTTTTGTCATGACTTCTTCATCGTACATGTTTTGTCATGACTTCTTCATCGTAAATGATTTGTCATGATTTCTTCATCGTAATGAGTGTAAATGTTTTGTCAAACATGAGCGTAAATGATTTGTCATGATTTCTTCATCGTAAATGATTTGTCATGACTTCTTCATCGTAATGAGTGTAAATGTTTTGTCAAACATGAACGTAAATGCTTTTGTCATGATTTCTTCATCGTAATGAGTGTAAATCAGACAAAAATATATTTTAGGTGAAGAGGTGAGATCTCACCTCTTTTCTCACCTCTTTTCTCACCTCATGAATTTTCATGATTTCTTCATCGTAATGAGGGTATATGTTTTGTCATGATTTCATCGTATATGTTTTGTCAAACATGAACGTAAATGTTTTGTCGAAACTTCACTTTTTTGACGAAGTGCAAATCTTCACTTCGTGTCAAAACTTCATCGTAAATGTTTTGTCAAACATGAACGTAAATGTTTTGTCAAAACTTCATCGTATATGCTTTGTCAAACATGAGCGTAAATGATTTGTCGAAACTTCATCGTATATGCTTTGTCATGATTTCTTCATTGTATATGTTTTGTCATGATTTCTTCGTAAATGATTTGTCATGACTTCTTCATCGTAATGAGTGTAAATGACCCAAAATATATTTTAGGGTAGAAGGGTAGATCTAACCTCATTTCTAACCTCATTTCTAACCTCATGAATTTTCATGATTTCTTCATCGTAATGAGTGTAAATGTTTTGTCATGATTTCTTCATCGTAATGAGTGTAAATGACCCAAAATATATTTTAGGGTAGAAGGGTAGATCTAACCTCATTTCTAACCTCATGAATTTTCATGACTTCTTCATCGTAATGAGTGTAAATGTTTTGTCATGATTTCTTCATCGTAATGAGCGTATATGTTTTGTCAAACATGAACGTATATGCTTTGTCATGATTTCTTCATCGTAATGAACGTTTATGCTTTGTCAAACATGAACGTAAATGTTTTGTCAAAACTTCTTCATCGTATATGCTTTGTCAAACATGAACGTAAATGTTTTGTCGAAACTTCACTTTTTTGACGAAGTGCAAATCTTCACTTCGTGTCAAAACTTCATCGTAAATGTTTTGTCATGACTTCTTCGTATATGATTTGTCAAACATGAGTGTCAATACTTCATCAGAATGAGTGTAAATGAATGTGTCGAAACTTCTTCATCAGACATGAACGTTAAAACACTTTATCGGGAATGATTTGTGAAACTTCTTCATCGTAATGAGCGTATATGTTTTGTCATGATTTCTTCATCGTAATGAGCGTAAATGATTTGTCATGATTTCTTCATCGTACATGTTTTGTCGAAACTTCATCGTACATGTTTTGTCGAAACTTCATCGTACATGTTTTGTCATGATTTCTTCATCATAATGAGCGTAAATGTTTTGTCATGATTTCTTCATCGTACATGATTTGTCGAAACTTCTTCATCGTAAATGATTTGTCATGACTTCTTCATCGTAATGAGTGTAAATGTTTTGTCATGACTTCTTCATCGTACATGTTTTTGTCATGACTTTTCATCGTAAATGATTTGTCATGACTTCTTCATCGTAATGAGTGTAAATGTTTTGTCAAACATGAACGTAAATGCTTTTGTCATGATTTCTTCATCGTAATGAGTGTAAATGATCCAAAAATAATGTTTAGGGTAGAAGGGTAGATCTAACCTCATTTCTACCCTCATTTCTACCCTCATGAATTTTCATGAATTTGTCATGATTTCATCGTAAATGCTTTTGTCAAGACTTCTTCGTGAATGCTTTGTCATGACTTCTTCATCGTAATGAGTGTAAATGTTTTGTCATGACTTCTTCGTGAATGCTTTGTCATGATTTCATCGTAAATGCTTTTGTCAAGACTTCTTCGTGAATGCTTTGTCATGACTTCTTCGTTAATGCTTTTGTCATGATTTCATCGTACATGTTTTGTCATGATTTCTTCGTTAATGCTTTTGTCATGATTTCATCGTGAATGAACGTGAATTCTTTGTCATGACTTCTTCATCGTACATGTTTTGTCATGACTTCATCGTATATGTTTTGTCAAGACTTCTTCGTAAATGTTTTGTCATGACTTCTTCGTAAATGTTTTGTCAAGACTTTGTCATGACTTCATCGTGAATGCTTTGTCAAGACTTTGTCATGACTTCTTCATCGTAATGAGTGTAAATGTTTTGTCAAACATGAACGTAAATGCTTTTGTCATGATTTCTTCATCGTAATGAGTGTAAATGATCCAAAAATAATGTTTAGGGTAGAAGGGTAGATCTAACCTCATTTCTACCCTCATTTCTACCCTCATGAATTTTCATGAATTTGTCATGATTTCATCGTAAATGCTTTTGTCAAGACTTCTTCGTAAATGTTTTGTCAAGACTTCTTCATCGTAATGAGCGTATATGTTTTGTCAAACATGAGCGTAAATGTTTTGTCATGACTTCTTCATCGTACATGTTTTGTCGAAACTTCATCGTATATGTTTTGTCATGATTTCTTCGTAAATGATTTGTCAAGACTTCTTCATCGTAATGAGCGTATATGTTTTGTCAAACATGAGCGTAAATGATCCAAAAATAATGTTTAGGGTAGATGGTTAGATCTAACCTCATTTCTACCCTCATGAATTTTCATACGGAATCTCTTCGTATATGTTTTGTCAAGACTTCTTCATCGTAATGATTGTAAATGTTTTGTCAAACATGAGCGTAAATGTTTTGTCATGACTTCTTCATCGTAATGAGCGTAAATGATCCAAAAATAATGTTTAGGGTAGATGGTTAGATCTAACCTCATTTCTACCCTCATGAATTTTCATACGGAATCTCTTCGTATATGTTTTGTCATGACTTCTTCATCGTAATGAGCGTAAATGAATGTGTCGAAACTTCTTCAAACTTCATCAAACTTCATCAAACTTCATCGTAATGAACGTAAATGATCCAAAAATAATGTTTACGTTAATGTTTGACAACAACACAGTAGAGGAAGGCAATTATGACTTATTTTTGAAGAACTGAAGGTGTCACCATGTCACCAGGTCATTTAACTTCTCTGAAAAAGTGTGACAACATGACATTTGACAACACAGTAGAGGAAGGCAATTATGAACGTAAATGAATGTGTCGAAACTTCATCATAAATGATTTGTCAAGACTTCTTCATCGGAATGAGTGTAAATGATTTGTCATGATGATTTCATCGTATATCCTTTGTCAAACATGAGTGTAAATGAATTTTCATGATTTCATCGTAATGAGTGTAAATGAATGTGTCGAAACTTCATCATAAATGTTTTGTCATGACTTCTTCATCGTAATGAGCGTAAATGAATGTGTCAATACTTCATCGTATATCCTTCATCATAATGAGTGTAAATGATTTGTCAAACATGAGTGTAAATGATTTGTCATGATGATTTCATCGTTAATGTTTTGTCAAACATGAGTGTAAATGATGTGTCGAAACTTCTTCATCGTAATGAGTGTAAATGAATGTGTCGAAACTTCATCGTATATCCTTTGTCAAACATGAGTGTAAATGAATGTGTCGAAACTTCATCGTATATCCTTTATCAATACTTCATCGTTAATGTTTTGTCAAACATGATTTATCAATACTTCATCGTAAATGTTTTGTCATGATTTCATCGTTAATGTTTTGTCATGATTTCATCATCGTAATGAGTGTAAATGATCCAAAAATAATGTTTATGTTAGAATGTTAGATCTAACACCTTTTCTAACATGTTTTCTAACATGACCTCATCGTAAATGTTTTGTTATGACCTCATGGAACTTAAACGTAAATGTTTTGTTATGACCTCATGGAACTTAAACGTAAATGTTTTGTCATGACTTCTTCATCGTATATGCTTTGTCAAGGTTTCTTCGTATATGTTTTGTCATGATTTCATCGTTAATGTTTTGTCATGACCTCATCGTAAATGTTTTGTTATGACCTCATGGAACTTAAACATAAATGTTTTGTTATGACCTCATGGAACTTAAACGTAAATGTTTTCATGACCTCATCGAAATGTTTTGTTATGACCTCATCGTATATGTTTTGTCATGACCTCATCGTATATGTTTTGTCATGACCTCATCGTAAATGTTTGTGAAGAATATAGCAATCGCCGGAATTCAGACGGTTGCTTTTTATACAAAATTCACACAGGAAAATTCTTGAGTTTTGGTTGAAAGAATACGGTCGAGCCAAAAGTGGCTCAACCTCAAAACAAGCATTTATGAGCTTACTAAGGAATTTATGAATGAATTCAAAGGTATTTGCATACATCCTGACCTCGTTCATTTTGTTGCTGAATTCAGCAAAAAATAATGTTTACGTTAATGTTTTCACTGTTACCATGTTACCATGTTACCATGTGCTACCAGGTTAATTAACTTCTCTTAAATTACTGACAACATGACATTTAGACAACAGTCCAGGAAATAAACTTCATCGTATATGCTTTGTCATGACTTCTTCGTATATTGTTTTGTCATGACTTCTTCGTATATGTTTTGTTCATGATTTCATCGTAATGAACGTATATGTTTTGTCAAACATGAACGTAAATGTTTTGTCATGACTTCATCGTAAATGTTTTGCCATGACTTCATCGTAAATGTTTTGTCAAGACTTCATCGTATATGTTTTGTCATGACTTCTTCGTATATGTTTTTCAAACATGAACGTAAATGTTTGTCATGATTTCTTCATCGTAAATGTTTTGTCATGATTTCTTCATCGTAAATGTTTTGTCATGACTTCTTCGTATATGTTTTGTCATGACTTCATCGTATAGTTTTGTCATGACTTCATCGTATATGTTTTGTCATGACTTCATCGTATATGTTTTGTCATGATTTCTTCGTAAATGATTTGTCAACTTCTTCGTATATGTTTTGTCAAACATGAACGTATATGTTTTGTCAAGATTTCATCGTAATGAACGTATATGTTTTGTCAAGATTTCATCGTAATGAACGTATATGCTTTGTCATGACTTCATCGTAAATGATTTGTTATGACCTCATGGAACTTCATCGTAAATGTTTTGTCATGACTTCATCGTATATGTTTTGTCATGACTTCATCGTATATGTTTTTGTCATGACTTCATCGTAAATGTTTTGTCAAACATGAACGTATATGTTTTTGTCAAAACTTCTTCGTATATGTTTTGTTATGACTTCTTCATCGTAACGAGTGTAAATGATTTCATATGATTGTTTCCCTCGAAAAACCGAGAGAAGAGATTCCATATGAAAATCGCAAGAATTTGACTCCTGGTTTGAAAATATTATTATGTTCATAGACTTCATCGTAATGAGTGTAAATGATTTCATATAATTGCTTACCTCGGAAAACGAGGGAAGAGATTCATATGAAAATCGCAAGAATTTGGCTCCTGGTTTGAAATATTATTATGTTCATAGATTTCATCGTACATGTTTTGTCAAACATGAACGTATATGTTTTGTCAAACTTCATCGTAAATGATTTGTCGTGACTTCATCGTATATGCTTTGTCATGATGATTTCATCGAAACTAAACGTATATGTTTTGTCGTGATTTTATCGTAAATGTTTTGTCATGATTTTATCGTAAATGTTTTGTCATGACTTCTTCATCGTACATGTTTTGTCATGACTTCTTCATCGTAAATGATTTGTCATGATTTCTTCATCGTAATGAGTGTAAATGTTTTGTCAAACATGAGCGTAAATGATTTGTCATTGATTTCTTCATCGTAAATGATTTGTCATGACTTCTTCATCGTAATGAGTGTAAATGTTTTGTCAAACATGAACGTAAATGCTTTTGTCATGATTTCTTCATCGTAATGAGTGTAAATCAGACAAAAATATATTTTAGGTGAAGAGGTGAGATCTCACCTCTTTTCTCACCTCTTTTCTCACCTCATGAATTTTCATGATTTCTTCATCGTAATGAGGGTATATGTTTTGTCATGATTTATCGTATATTTTTGTCAACATGAACGTAAATGTTTTTGTCGAAACTTCACTTTTTTGACGAAGTGCAAATCTTCACTTCGTGTCAAACTTCATCGTAAATGTTTTGTCAAACATGAACGTAAATGTTTTGTCAAAACTTCATCGTATATGCTTTGTCAAACATGAGCGTAAATGATTTGTCGAAACTTCATCGTATATGCTTTGTCATGATTTCTTCATTGTATATGTTTTGTCATGATTTCTTCGTAATGATTTGTCATGACTTCTTCATCGTAATGAGTGTAAATGACCCAAAATATATTTTAGGGTAGAAGGGTAGATCTAACCTCATTTCTAACCTCATTTCTAACCTCATGAATTTTCATGATTTCTTCATCGTAATGAGTGTAATGTTTTGTCATGATTTCTTCATCGTAATGAGTGTAAATGACCCAAAATATATTTTAGGGTAGAAGGGTAGATCTAACCTCATTTCTAACCTCATGAATTTTCATGACTTCTTCATCGTAATGAGTGTAAATGTTTTGTCATGATTTCTTCATCGTAATGAGCGTATATGTTTTTGTCAAACATGAACGTATATGCTTTGTCATGATTTCTTCATCGTTAATGAACGTTTATGCTTTGTCAAACATGAACGTAAATGTTTTGTCAAAACTTCTTCATCGTATATGCTTTGTCAAACATGAACGTAAATGTTTGTCGAAACTTCACTTTTTTGACGAAGTGCAAATCTTCACTTCGTGTCAAAACTTCATCGTAAATGTTTTGTCATGACTTCTTCGTATATGATTTGTCAAACATGAGTGTCAAATACTTCATCAGAATGAGTGTAAATGAATGTGTCGAAACTTCTTCATCAGACATGAACGTTAAAACACTTTATCGGGAATGATTTGTGAAACTTCTTCATCGTAATGAGCGTATATGTTTTGTCATGATTTCTTCATCGTAATGAGCGTAAATGATTTGTCATGATTTCTTCATCGTACATGTTTTGTCGAAACTTCATCGTACATGTTTTGTCGAAACTTCATCGTACATGTTTTGTCATGATTTCTTCATCATAATGAGCGTAAATGTTTTGTCATGATTTCTTCATCGTACATGATTTGTCGAAACTTCTTCATCGTAAATGATTTGTCATGACTTCTTCATCGTAATGAGTGTAAATGTTTTGTCATGACTTCTTCATCGTACATGTTTTGTCATGACTTCTTCATCGTAAATGATTTGTCATGACTTCTCATCGTAATGAGTGTAAATGTTTGTCAAACATGAACGTAAATGCTTTTGTCATGATTTCTTCATCGTAATGAGTGTAAATGATCCAAAAATAATGTTTAGGGTAGAAGGGTAGATCTAACCTCATTTCTAACCTCATTTCTACCCTCTTGAATTTTCATGAATTTGTCATGATTTCATCGTAAATGCTTTTGTCAAGACTTCTTCGTGAATGCTTTGTCATGACTTCTTCATCGTAATGAGTGTAAATGTTTTGTCATGACTTCTTCGTGAATGCTTTGTCATGATTTCATCGTAAATGCTTTTGTCAAGACTTCTTCGTGAATGCTTTGTCATGACTTCTTCGTTAATGCTTTTGTCATGATTTCATCGTACATGTTTTGTCATGATTTCTTCGTTAATGCTTTTGTCATGATTTCATCGTGAATGAACGTGAATTCTTTGTCATGACTTCTTCATCGTACATGTTTTGTCATGACTTCATCGTATATGTTTTGTCAAGACTTCTTCGTAAATGTTTTGTCATGACTTCTTCGTAAATGCTTTTGTCATGACTTCTTCGTACATGCTTTGTCAAGACTTCTTCGTACATGTTTTGTCAAGACTTTGTCATGATTTCTTCATCGTAATGAGTGTAAATGATCCAAAAATAATGTTTAGGGTAGAAGGGTAGATCTAACCTCATTTCTACCCTCATTTCTACCCTCATGAATTTTCATGAATTTGTCATGATTTCATCGTAAATGCTTTTGTCAAGACTTCTTCGTAAATGTTTTGTCAAGACTTCTTCATCGTAATGAGCGTATATGTTTTGTCAAACATGAGCGTAAATGTTTTGTCATGACTTCTTCATCGTACATGTTTTGTCGAAACTTCATCGTATATGTTTTGTCATGATTTCTTCGTAAATGATTTGTCAAGACTTCTTCATCGTAATGAGCGTATATGTTTTGTCAAACATGAGCGTAAATGATCCAAAAATAATGTTTAGGGTAGATGGTTAGATCTAACCTCATTTCTACCCTCATGAATTTTCATACGGAATCTCTTCGTATATGTTTTGTCAAGACTTCTTCATCGTAATGATTGTAAATGTTTTGTCAAACATGAGCGTAAATGTTTTGTCATGACTTCTTCATCGTAATGAGCGTAAATGATCCAAAAATAATGTTTAGGGTAGATGGTTAGATCTAACCTCATTTCTACCCTCATGAATTTTCATACGGAATCTCTTCGTATATGTTTTGTCATGACTTCTTCATCGTAATGAGCGTAAATGATCCAAAAATAATGTTTAGGGTAGAAGGGTAGATCTAACCTCATTTCTACCCTCATTTCTACCCTCTTGAATTTTCATGAATTTGTCATGATTTCATCGTAAATGCTTTTGTCATGACTTCTTCGTACATGTTTTGTCAAGACTTTGTCATGACTTCATCGTATATGTTTTGTCAAGACTTCTTCGTATATGTTTTGTCATGACTTCTTCGTAAATGTTTTGTCAAGACTTTGTCATGACTTCATCGTACATGTTTTGTCAAGACTTTGTCATGACTTCTTCGTACATGTTTTGTCATGACTTCTTCGTACATGTTTTGTCATGACTTCTTCGTACATGTTTTGTCATGACTTCTTCGTACATGTTTTGTCATGATTTCATCGTGAATGCTTTTGTCATGATTTCATCGTGAATGCTTTTGTCAAACTTAAACGTGAATTCTTTGTCATGACTTCTTCGTAATGAGTGTAAATGATCCAAAAATAATGTTTAGGGTAGAAGGGTAGATCTAACCTCATTTCTACCCTCATTTCTACCCTCTTGAATTTTCATGAATTTGTCAAGACTTCTTCGTAAATGTTTTGTCAAGACTTCTTCGTACATGTTTTGTCAAGACTTTGTCATGACTTCATCGTAATGAGTGTAAATGATCCAAAAATAATGTTTAGGGTAGAAGGGTAGATCTAACCTCATTTCTACCCTCTTGAATTTTCATGAATTTGTCATGACTTCTTCGTAAATGCTTTTGTCATGACTTCTTCGTACATGCTTTGTCAAGACTTCTTCGTACATGTTTTGTCAAGACTTTGTCATGATTTCTTCATCGTAATGAGTGTAAATGATCCAAAAATAATGTTTAGGGTAGAAGGGTAGATCTAACCTCATTTCTACCCTCATTTCTACCCTCTTGAATTTTCATGAATTTGTCATGATTTCATCGTAAATGCTTTTGTCATGATTTCATCGTGAATGCTTCGTGAATGTTGCTGAATTCAGCAAAAATAATGTTTAGGGTAGAAGGGTAGATCTAACCTCATTTCTACCCTCATGAATTTTCATACGGAATCTCTTCGTACATGTTTTGTCATGACTTCTTCATCGTAATGAGCGTATATGTTTTGTCAAACATGAGCGTAAATGTTTTGTCAAACATGAGCGTAAATGATCCAAAAATAATGTTTAGGGTAGATGGTTAGATCTAACCTCATTTCTACCCTCATTTCTACCCTCATGAATTTTCATACGGAATCTCTTCGTACATGTTTTGTCATGACTTCTTCATCGTAATGAGCGTATATGTTTTGTCAAACATGAGCGTAAATGTTTTGTCAAACATGAGCGTAAATGATCCAAAAATAATGTTTAGGGTAGATGGTTAGATCTAACCTCATTTCTACCCTCATTTCTACCCTCATGAATTTTCATACGGAATCTCTTCGTACATGTTTTGTCATGACTTCTTCATCGTAATGAGCGTATATGTTTTGTCAAACATGAGCGTAAATGTTTTGTCAAACATGAGCGTAAATGATCCAAAAATAATGTTTAGGGTAGATGGTTAGATCTAACCTCATTTCTACCCTCATTTCTACCCTCATGAATTTTCATACGGAATCTCTTCGTACATGTTTTGTCAAACATGAGCGTAAATGTTTTGTCAAACATGAGCGTAAATGATTTGTCGAAACTTCTTCATCGTAATGAGCGTAAATGTTTTGTCAAACATGAGCGTAAATGATCCAAAAATAATGTTTAGGGTAGATGGTTAGATCTAACCTCATTTCTACCCTCATTTCTACCCTCATTTCTACCCTCATGAATTTTCATGACTTCTTCATCGTAATGAGCGTAAATGTTTTGTCAAACATGAGCGTAAATGATTTGTCGAAACTTCTTCATCGTAATGAGCGTAAATGTTTTGTCAAACATGAGCGTAAATGATTTGTCGAAACTTCTTCATCATAATGAGTGTAAATGTTTTGTCAAACATGAGCGTAAATGATCCAAAAATAATGTTTAGGGTAGATGGTTAGATCTAACACCTTTTCTAACATGTTTTCTAACATGGAGGATTTCATTAGATATACACATTCTTCCTTCATTTCATTCTATACACAATTTACATCATAGACGATTTAATAGATATAATACTTTACTGTTTCATTAGATATACACATTCTTCCTTCATTTCATTCTATACACAATTTACATCATAGACGATTTAATAGATATAATACTTTACTGTTTCATCTGATATAAACATTCTTCCCTAAACATTATTTTAGTTAAAGTCCATCAAATATTTTTAGGATACTTTCAGCAAATAATGTGTATATCTAATGAAATCCTCCATGTTAGAAAACATGTTAGAAAAGGTGTTAGATCTAACCATCTACCCTAAACATTATTTTTGGATCATTTACGCTCATGTTTGACAAAACATTTACACTCATTACGATGAAGAAGTTTCGACAAATCATTTACGCTCATGTTTGACAAAACATTTACGCTCATTACGATGAAGAAGTTTCGACAAATCATTTACGCTCATGTTTGACAAAACATTTACGCTCATTACGATGAAGAAGTCATGAAAATTCATGAGGGTAGAAATGAGGGTAGAAATGAGGGTAGAAATGAGGTTAGATCTAACCATCTACCCTAAACATTATTTTTGGATCATTTACGCTCATGTTTGACAAAACATTTACACTCATTATGATGAAGAAGTTTCGACAAATCATTTACGCTCATGTTTGACAAAACATTTACGCTCATTACGATGAAGAAGTTTCGACAAATCATTTACGCTCATGTTTGACAAAACATTTACGCTCATTACGATGAAGAAGTCATGAAAATTCATGAGGGTAGAAATGAGGGTAGAAATGAGGGTAGAAATGAGGTTAGATCTAACCATCTACCCTAAACATTATTTTTGGATCATTTACGCTCATGTTTGACAAAACATTTACGCTCATTACGATGAAGAAGTTTCGACAAATCATTTACGCTCATGTTTGACAAAACATATACGCTCATTACGATGAAGAAGTCATGACAAAACATGTACGAAGAGATTCCGTATGAAAATTCATGAGGGTAGAAATGAGGGTAGAAATGAGGTTAGATCTAACCATCTACCCTAAACATTATTTTTGGATCATTTACGCTCATGTTTGACAAAACATATACGCTCATTACGATGAAGAAGTCATGACAAAACATGTACGAAGAGATTCCGTATGAAAATTCATGAGGGTAGAAATGAGGTTAGATCTACCCTTCTACCCTAAACATTATTTTTGCTGAATTCAGCAACATTCACGAAGCATTCACGATGAAATCATGACAAAAGCATTTACGATGAAATCATGACAAATTCATGAAAATTCAAGAGGGTAGAAATGAGGGTAGAAATGAGGTTAGATCTACCCTTCTACCCTAAACATTATTTTTGGATCATTTACACTCATTACGATGAAGAAATCATGACAAAGTCTTGACAAAACATGTACGAAGAAGTCTTGACAAAGCATGTACGAAGAAGTCATGACAAAAGCATTTACGAAGAAGTCATGACAAATTCATGAAAATTCAAGAGGGTAGAAATGAGGTTAGATCTACCCTTCTACCCTAAACATTATTTTTGGATCATTTACACTCATTACGATGAAGTCATGACAAAGTCTTGACAAAACATGTACGAAGAAGTCTTGACAAAACATTTACGAAGAAGTCTTGACAAATTCATGAAAATTCAAGAGGGTAGAAATGAGGGTAGAAATGAGGTTAGATCTACCCTTCTACCCTAAACATTATTTTTGGATCATTTACACTCATTACGATGAAGTCATGACAAAGTCTTGACAAAACATGTATGAAGAAGTCTTGACAAAGCATGTACGAAGAAGTCTTGACAAAAGCATTTACGATGAAATCATGACAAATTCATGAAAATTCAAGAGGGTAGAAATGAGGGTAGAAATGAGGTTAGATCTACCCTTCTACCCTAAACATTATTTTTGGATCATTTACACTCATTACGAAGAAGTCATGACAAAGAATTCACGTTTAAGTTTGACAAAAGCATTCACGATGAAATCATGACAAAAGCATTCACGATGAAATCATGACAAAACATGTACGAAGAAGTCATGACAAAACATGTACGAAGAAGTCATGACAAAGTCTTGACAAAACATGTACGATGAAGTCATGACAAAGTCTTGACAAAACATTTACGAAGAAGTCATGACAAAACATATACGAAGAAGTCTTGACAAAACATATACGATGAAGTCATGACAAAGTCTTGACAAAACATTTACGATGAAATCATGACAAAAGCATTTACGATGAAATCATGACAAATTCATGAAAATTCAAGAGGGTAGAAATGAGGGTAGAAATGAGGTTAGATCTACCCTTCTACCCTAAACATTATTTTTGGATCATTTACGCTCATTACGATGAAGAAGTCATGACAAAACATATACGAAGAGATTCCGTATGAAAATTCATGAGGGTAGAAATGAGGTTAGAAATGAGGTTAGATCTACCCTTCTACCCTAAACATTATTTTTGGATCATTTACACTCATTACGATGAAGAAATCATGACAAAAGCATTTACGTTCATGTTTGACAAAACATTTACACTCATTACGATGAAGAAGTCATGACAAATCATTTACGATGAAGAAATCATGACAAATCATTTACGCTCATGTTTGACAAAACATTTACACTCATTACGATGAAGAAATCATGACAAATCATTTACGATGAAGAAGTCATGACAAAACATGTACGATGAAGAAGTCATGACAAAACATTTACACTCATTACGATGAAGAAGTCATGACAAATCATTTACGATGAAGAAGTTTCGACAAATCATGTACGATGAAGAAATCATGACAAAACATTTACGCTCATTATGATGAAGAAATCATGACAAAACATGTACGATGAAGTTTCGACAAAACATGTACGATGAAGTTTCGACAAAACATGTACGATGAAGAAATCATGACAAATCATTTACGCTCATTACGATGAAGAAATCATGACAAATCATTTACGCTCATTACGATGAAGAAATCATGACAAAACATATACGCTCATTACGATGAAGAAGTTTCACAAATCATTCCCGATAAAGTGTTTTAACGTTCATGTCTGATGAAGAAGTTTCGACACATTCATTTACACTCATTCTGATGAAGTATTGACACTCATGTTTGACAAATCATATACGAAGAAGTCATGACAAAACATTTACGATGAAGTTTTGACACGAAGTGAAGATTTGCACTTCGTCAAAAAAGTGAAGTTTCGACAAAACATTTACGTTCATGTTTGACAAAGCATAAACGTTCATTACGATGAAGAAATCATGACAAAGCATATACGTTCATGTTTGACAAAACATATACGCTCATTACGATGAAGAAATCATGACAAAACATTTACACTCATTACGATGAAGAAGTCATGAAAATTCATGAGGTTAGAAATGAGGTTAGATCTACCCTTCTACCCTAAAATATATTTTGGGTCATTTACACTCATTACGATGAAGAAATCATGACAAAACATTTACACTCATTACGATGAAGAAATCATGAAAATTCATGAGGTTAGAAATGAGGTTAGAAATGAGGTTAGAAATGAGGTTAGATCTACCCTTCTACCCTAAAATATATTTTGGGTCATTTACACTCATTACGATGAAGAAATCATGACAAAACATTTACACTCATGTTTGACAAAGCATAAACGATGAAGAAATCATGACAAAACATTTACGATGAAATCATCATGACAAAGCATATACGATGAAGAAATCATGAAAATTCATGAGGTTAGAAATGAGGTTAGATCTACCCTTCTACCCTAAAATATATTTTGGGTCATTTACACTCATTACGATGAAGAAGTCATGACAAATCATTTACGAAGAAATCATGACAAAACATATACAATGAAGAAATCATGACAAAGCATATACGATGAAGTTTCGACAAATCATTTACGGTCATGTTTGACAAAGCATATACGATGAAGTTTTGACAAAACATTTACGATGAAGTTTTGACACGAAGTGAAGATTTGCACTTCGTCAAAAAAGTGAAGTTTCGACAAAACATTTACGTTCATGTTTGACAAAACATATACGATGAAATCATGACAAAACATATACGCTCATTACGATGAAGAAGTATTGACAAAACATTTACGTTCATTACGATGAAGAAATCATGACAAAACATTTACGATGAAATCATCATGACAAAGCATATACGATGAAGAAATCATGAAAATTCATGAGGTTAGAAATGAGGTTAGATCTACCCTTCTACCCTAAAATATATTTTGGGTCATTTACACTCATTACGATGAAGAAGTCATGACAAATCATTTACGAAGAAATCATGACAAAACATATACAATGAAGAAATCATGACAAAGCATATACGATGAAGTTTCGACAAATCATTTACGGTCATGTTTGACAAAGCATATACGATGAAGTTTTGACAAAACATTTACGTTCATGTTTGACAAAACATTTACGATGAAGTTTTGACACGAAGTGAAGATTTGCACTTCGTCAAAAAAGTGAAGTTTCGACAAAACATTTACGTTCATGTTTGACAAAACATATACGATGAAATCATGACAAAACATATACCCTCATTACGATGAAGAAATCATGAAAATTCATGAGGTGAGAAAAGAGGTGAGAAAAGAGGTGAGATCTCACCTCTTCACCTAAAATATATTTTTGTCTGATTTACACTCATTACGATGAAGAAATCATGACAAAAGCATTTACGTTCATGTTTGACAAAACATTTACACTCATTACGATGAAGAAGTCATGACAAATCATTTACGATGAAGAAATCATGACAAATCATTTACGCTCATGTTTGACAAAACATTTACACTCATTACGATGAAGAAATCATGACAAATCATTTACGATGAAGAAGTCATGACAAAACATTTACGATAAAATCATGACAAAACATTTACGATAAAATCACGACAAAACATATACGTTTAGTTTCGATGAAATCATCATGACAAAGCATATACGATGAAGTCACGACAAATCATTTACGATGAAGTTTGACAAAACATATACGTTCATGTTTGACAAAACATGTACGATGAAATCTATGAACATAATAATATTTCAAACCAGGAGCCAAATTCTTGCGATTTTCATATGGAATCTCTTCCCTCGGTTTTCCGAGGTAAGCAATTATATGAAATCATTTACACTCATTACGATGAAGTCTATGAACATAATAATATTTCAAACCAGGAGTCAAATTCTTGCGATTTTCATATGGAATCTCTTCTCTCGGTTTTTCGAGGGAAACAATCATATGAAATCATTTACACTCGTTACGATGAAGAAGTCATAACAAAACATATACGAAGAAGTTTTGACAAAACATATACGTTCATGTTTGACAAAACATTTACGATGAAGTCATGACAAAACATATACGATGAAGTCATGACAAAACATATACGATGAAGTCATGACAAAACATATACGATGAAGTCATGACAAAACATTTACGATGAAGTTCCATGAGGTCATAACAAATCATTTACGATGAAGTCATGACAAAGCATATACGTTCATTACGATGAAATCTTGACAAAACATATACGTTCATTACGATGAAATCTTGACAAAACATATACGTTCATGTTTGACAAAACATATACGAAGAAGTCTTGACAAATCATTTACGAAGAAATCATGACAAAACATATACGATGAAGTCATGACAAAACATATACGATGAAGTCATGACAAAACATATACGATGAAGTCATGACAAAACATATACGAAGAAGTCATGACAAAACATTTACGATGAAGAAATCATGACAAAACATTTACGATGAAGAAATCATGACAAAACATTTACGTTCATGTTTGACAAAACATATACGAAGAAGTCATGACAAAACATATACGATGAAGTCTTGACAAAACATTTACGATGAAGTCATGGCAAAACATTTACGATGAAGTCATGACAAAACATTTACGTTCATGTTTGACAAAACATATACGTTCATTACGATGAAATCATGACAAAACATATACGAAGAAGTCATGACAAAGCATATACGATGAAGTTTATTTCCTGGACTGTTGTCTAAATGTCATGTTGTCAGTAATTTTAAGAGAAGTTAATTAACCTGGTAGCACATGGTAACATGGTAACATGGTAACAGTGAAAACATTAACGTAAACATTATTTTTGCTGAATTCAGCAACAAAATGAACGAGGTCAGGATGTATGCAAATACCTTTGAATTCATTCATAAATTCCTTAGTAAGCTCATAAATGCTTGTTTTGAGGTTGAGCCACTTTTGGCTCGACCGTATTCTTTCAACCAAAACTCAAGAATTTTCCTGTGTGAATTTTGTATAAAAAGCTACCGTCTGAATTCCGGCGATTGCTATATTCTTCACAAAACATTTACGATGAGGTCATGACAAAACATATACGATGAGGTCATAACAAAACATTTACGATGAGGTCATGACAAAACATTTACGTTTAAGTTCCATGAGGTCATAACAAAACATTTATGTTTAAGTTCCATGAGGTCATAACAAAACATTTACGATGAGGTCATGACAAAACATTAACGATGAAATCATGACAAAACATATACGATGAAGAAGTCATGACAAAACATTTACGTTTAAGTTCCATGAGGTCATAACAAAACATTTACGATGAGGTCATGTTAGAAAACATGTTAGAAAAGGTGTTAGATCTAACATTCTAACATAAACATTATTTTTGGATCATTTACACTCATTACGATGATGAAATCATGACAAAACATTAACGATGAAATCATGACAAAACATTTACGATGAAGTATTGATAAATCATGTTTGACAAAACATTAACGATGAAGTATTGATAAAGGATATACGATGAAGTTTCGACACATTCATTTACACTCATGTTTGACAAAGGATATACGATGAAGTTTCGACACATTCATTTACACTCATTACGATGAAGAAGTTTCGACACATCATTTACACTCATGTTTGACAAAACATTAACGATGAAATCATCATGACAAATCATTTACACTCATGTTTGACAAATCATTTACACTCATTATGATGAAGGATATACGATGAAGTATTGACACATTCATTTACGCTCATGTTTGACAAAGGATATACGATGAAGTTTCGACGCATTCATTTACACTCATTACGATGAAGAAGTCATGACAAAACATTAACGATGAAGAAGTCTTGATAAAGCATATACGTTCATGTCTGACGATAAAGTTTGACGATAAAGTTTTCACAAATCATTCCCGATGAAGTTTGATAAAGTGTTTTAACGTTCATGTCTGACGTTCATGTCTGACGTTCATGTCTGATAAAGTTTGACGATAAAGTTTGACGATAAAGTTTTCACAAATCATTCCTGATAAAGTTTGATGAAGTTTGACGATGAAGTTTGATAAAGTGTTTTAACGTTCATGTCTGACGATGAAGTTTGACGATGAAGTTTGACGATGAAGTTTTCACAAATCATTCCTGATGAAGTTTGATGAAGTTTGACGATGAAGTTTGATAAAGTGTTTTAACGTTCATGTCTGACGATGAAGTTTGATGATAAAGTTTGATAAAGTGTTTTAACGTTCATGTCTGACGATGAAGTTTGACGATGAAGTTTGATAAAGTGTTTTAACGTTCATGTCTGACGATGAAGTTTGACGATGAAGTTTGACGATAAAGTTTGACGTTCATGTCTGACGATGAAGTTTGACGATAAAGTTTTCACAAATCATTCCCGATGAAGTTTGATGAAGTTTTCACAAAGTTTCACAAATCATTCCCGATAAAGTTTGACGATAAAGTTTGACGATAAAGTTTTCACAAATCATTCCTGATGAAGTTTGATGAAGTTTGACGATAAAGTTTGATAAAGTGTTTTAACGTTCATGTCTGACGATGAAGTTTGACGATAAAGTTTGACGATGAAGTTTGATGATAAAGTTTGATAAAGTGTTTTAACGTTCATGTCTGACGATGAAGTTTGACGATAAAGTTTGATAAAGTGTTTTAACGTTCATGTCTGACGTTCATGTCTGACGATGAAGTTTGACGATGAAGTTTGATAAAGTGTTTTAACGTTCATGTCTGACGATGAAGTTTGACGATAAAGTTTGACGATGAAGTTTGATGATAAAGTTTGATAAAGTGTTTTAACGTTCATGTCTGACGATGAAGTTTGACGATAAAGTTTGATAAAGTGTTTTAACGTTCATGTCTGACGATGAAGTTTGACGATGAAGTTTGATAAAGTGTTTTAACGTTCATGTCTGACGATGAAGTTTGACGATGAAGTTTGATGATAAAGTTTGATAAAGTGTTTTAACGTTCATGTCTGACGATGAAGTTTGACGATGAAGTTTGATAAAGTGTTTTAACGTTCATGTCTGACGTTCATGTCTGACGATGAAGTTTGACGATAAAGTTTTCACAAATCATTCCTGATGAAGTTTGATAAAGTTTGACGATGAAGTTTGATAAAGTGTTTTAACGTTCATGTCTGACGATGAAGTTTGACGATAAAGTTTGACGATGAAGTTTGATGATAAAGTTTGATAAAGTGTTTTAACGTTCATGTCTGACGATGAAGTTTGACGATAAAGTTTGATAAAGTGTTTTAACGTTCATGTCTGACGATGAAGTTTGACGATAAAGTTTGATAAAGTGTTTTAACGTTCATGTCTGACGTTCATGTCTGACGATGAAGTTTGACGATAAAGTTTGACGATAAAGTTTGACGATAAAGTTTTCACAAATCATTCCTGATAAAGTTTGATGAAGTTTGACGATGAAGTTTGATAAAGTGTTTTAACGTTCATGTCTGACGTTCATGTCTGACGATGTAGTTTTCACAAAGTTTGATAAAGTGTTTTAACGTTCATGTCTGACGTTCATGTCTGACGTTCATGTCTGACGATGAAGTTTGACGATGAAGTTTGATAAAGTGTTTTAACGTTCATGTCTGACGTTCATGTCTGACGATGAAGTTTGACGATAAAGTTTTCACAAATCATTCCTGATGAAGTTTGATAAAGTTTGACGATGAAGTTTGATAAAGTGTTTTAACGTTCATGTCTGACGATGAAGTTTGACGATAAAGTTTGACGATGAAGTTTGATGATAAAGTTTGATAAAGTGTTTTAACGTTCATGTCTGACGATGAAGTTTGATGATAAAGTTTGATAAAGTGTTTTAACGTTCATGTCTGACGATGAAGTTTGATGATAAAGTTTGATAAAGTGTTTTAACGTTCATGTCTGACGATGAAGTTTGACGATAAAGTTTGATAAAGTGTTTTAACGTTCATGTCTGACGTTCATGTCTGACGATGAAGTTTGACGATAAAGTTTGACGATAAAGTTTGACGATAAAGTTTTCACAAATCATTCCTGATAAAGTTTGATGAAGTTTGACGATGAAGTTTGATAAAGTGTTTTAACGTTCATGTCTGACGTTCATGTCTGACGTTCATGTCTGACGATGTAGTTTTCACAAAGTTTGATAAAGTGTTTTAACGTTCATGTCTGACGATGAAGTTTGACGATAAAGTTTGATAAAGTGTTTTAACGTTCATGTCTGACGATGAAGTTTGACGATAAAGTTTGACGTTGAAGTTTGACGATAAAGTTTGATAAAGTGTTTTAACGTTCATGTCTGACGTTCATGTCTGACGTTCATGTCTGATAAAGTTTGACGATGAAGTTTGACGATAAAGTTTTCACAAATCATTCCTGATGAAGTTTGATGAAGTTTGACGATGAAGTTTGATAAAGTGTTTTAACGTTCATGTCTGACGATGAAGTTTGACGATAAAGTTTGACGATGAAGTTTGATGATAAAGTTTGATAAAGTGTTTTAACGTTCATGTCTGACGTTCATGTCTGACGATGAAGTTTGATAAAGTGTTTTAACGTTCATGTCTGACGATGAAGTTTGACGATGAAGTTTGATAAAGTGTTTTAACGTTCATGTCTGACGTTCATGTCTGACGTTCATGTCTGACGATGTAGTTTTCACAAAGTTTGATAAAGTGTTTTAACGTTCATGTCTGACGTTCATGTTTGACGATAAAGTTTGATAAAGTGTTTTAACGTTCATGTCTGACGATGAAGTTTGACGATGAAGTTTGAGTTAGTATACATATCAAGGGTACGGCGGCACTGCGCGCCTCCTTACCCCTGATATGTGAATTTGACACTTTACGAAACCGTTAACGTATATTTTACAACACAAACGACAACACTAACTTAACCTTAAATATTTACAAAGCCACCAACCACTTCACCTCACTAATGTAAAAAAATAAACGTTCTCACTTACAAAAGTATTGCAACTCCTCCCATTGCTGTGCTTCATATAACAGCTCATAATCTTCTGACTCACTTTCTTCTTCATATAGGTCAAAATCACTGTCATAGTTTATACCTGTAAGTTTTGACAAAGCTAATGAAACACGCTTACCGTTTGTATCATATGCTTGTATAAACTTTCCATTATGCTTGTAGTCATAAACGCTCAAACTAACTTTACCCTTTCTCCCTCGTATCTGATAGAATGTATTTTCACGAGGAACGAAGAACAAATTCTTGAACTCATGACCGTTGTAGTTTGTTATCTCAATAGTTTTCGTCATTTATATAAAAATAAAATAAAAAATAAAATAAAAAATAAACTTAAAATTAATGATATCACCACCCTCACACGTATGAAAACATCCATTTAAACTTAGGTGAAGTGGTGAGATCTCACCTCTTTTTTCACCTGTTTTTTCACCCTGTTGAATTTTCATGACTTCTTCATCGTAAATGTTTTGTCAAGACTTCTTCATCGTAATGAGCGTAAATGATCCAAAAATATATTTTAGGTGAAGTGGTGAGATCTCACCTCTTTTTTCACCTGTTTTTTCACCCTGTTGAATTTTCATGACTTCTTCATCGTAAATGTTTTGTCAAGACTTCTTCATCGTAATGAGCGTAAATGATCCAAAAATATATTTTAGGTGAAGTGGTGAGATCTCACCTCTTTTTTCACCTGTTTTTTCACCCTGTTGAATTTTCATGACTTCTTCATCGTAAATGTTTTGTCAAGACTTCTTCATCGTAATGAGCGTAAATGATCCAAAAATATATTTTAGGTGAAGTGGTGAGATCTCACCTCTTTTTTCACCTGTTTTTTCACCCTGTTGAATTCATTGCTTTATAACTCTCTTCCTTGGTTTCTTCATTTTTCATCATTGACTTTCTCCAACTCTTCTAACTTCTTCTTAAGTTCAACAATGTTGTCCTCATGATGTTTAATCTTTCTCAAAATTCCTTCTCTATCTAATGGTTGCTTTATCTTTCTAAACTGAACTCTACCATCCTTCATAGTATGAATGTAAAAACCTTCTGGAATAGTTCCTGATTTAATGTATTCTACCAAAAACTTTTGTTTCATTGCTTCAGTGACTTTAGTCGTCATTTCAATCAAATAAAAATTATAATATTAAATAAAAATAACGTTATTTTTCAGTAAGGAAACGCAGGAGTTTTACGATTTATTTGAGGAGTAGGTTCTGGTTTAAATGTTGGAGTCGGTTTAGGAGTTGACTTTTGAACAGGAGTTTGTACTTCCATAGGTTCAGGAGTCATTGAAGGTTTTGCTTGTGAAGGTGTCGGAGTTTGTTTAACTTCAGCTACTTCAGTATTATTTACAACATTTGCTTTATTTCTTTTCAACATCATTACTGCTCCTGCTGTAGCTAGCAAACCTAGTGGGAGACCATATTTTATATAAGGACTTGACCAAATGCTATTTTTGACAGGAGCTGGTGGAACACCTAACCTTGGTGAGACTGCTCTTTGCCATTGTGCAGCTCGTAAGAAATATTCAATAGGTGCTCCATAATCGTTTGGTAAAGTTTGTTTCATAGATGGTGAAGGTTCACGAGAGCTTGATGAAGAACTCATTTATAAGCTTTAAAAATAAACGTTCATCCTTTATTCCTCACTGTCGTCCGTAGCTAAGTTATAGTCATCTAATCTTATTATGGGGATGCCATTAGCACGCACCTGAATGGCAAAGCAACAATCCCTCATAAATCCAATAAGTGGCTTTGGTACGTTTTCAGTTGCTAGTTCAATAGGTCCTTTAACAGACAATTTGTATGTTATTGGAGCAGTAGATGTTTGACCTTGCTGGAAGCAAAAGTCCACTTCTGTTGGAAAACCACATAAGAAATGTGTGTTGTCATAGCTATCCCATTTATGTTCCACACTACCATCATCCACCAATGACCTCATAACATCTTCATTAAATCCTATCATATCATTGTTTGTATTGCAAGCGTTCGCAACCATTTCATAAAATACAGGTCCATATGATTTTTCAGGTTCTGCAGGCATATTTCCATAAGCTCCCATGGAAAGCTGAAGATATTTAAACTTAGGGTTCTCAAAATTAACATAATAGTTGTCTTTCTTTCTAAATAGTGCCCAAATACTTTTAACATTAATAGGCGTATAAGCTGTTGTAAATGTTGCACTTGAACTATCTGTATTCTTTGAGAATGAACCGTCCATAGGAATCCAATCCATAACTTTAACAGGAAAACATAAAGCCTCGTTTGTATAATGTTCTACAAGTTCTGTATAAATGTTAGGGTCTAAAGAGAATGACTTTGGATGAATGAAACATTCATTAAAATCCATCTTTGTTCGAAATAGTGAGATATAAAAATTGCTCACATTTGCTCACATTTTGGCACTTTTTTGTACGTTTGTCAAAAAATTGTGAGGAAGATCTCACAAAAATAGTCAAAATGTGAGCAAATTTTGAGAAGTGCTCACATTTTGACATACAATTATTTTCATACGTTTTTTTGATGAATTCTAATAAAACTTCATTACCACTTTCAGAACGAAGCGTAACTTTTCAGCACGTAACGCTCTATCATGTGTAGTGACATATTATTCAAAAAAACTCAGATTGCTTATCTTATAATAACAATTTCATTAGAAAAAATGCACGATTTCACGCTAAAACTTTGAAGCAATTCTTAAATTCGGATAAAAAATCGATATGTATTACACTTTAAACTTCAAAAAATGGTTCAAAATTTAGACTTAGTTTATCTTAACAATATAGCAGATTTTAAGCCGAACAAGTAGGAGTAATAGAAATAGCTCTTGAAAATAATTACAATTAGTAATATGTAAGTCAAAGTTCGAGTATTCTAATAAATAAACGTTCCGGATTTTCTTTACTACAAGAATCAATACTTAATATATAGAAGCAACAGTAAAAACTTATTAGAGATTCAAAAAGAAAGTTGACTAAAGAGAATCTTTTTATATAAGTAATTTTATTTTTTTGAAATACGAGATCGAATAAACATGTATTTTATTTTATTACTATAATAATACGTTTTTACATAGTAAGAAAGTTTAGAGACTGAAATGAAATTAAAAATTGAGAAAAAAATAAAGCTTTTCTATAAAAATTCATATTAATATATAGTATAATGATATTACAATTTATTGATAGTTGTGTTAGAAAAAAGGTACATTCACTATTTTTGACAAAATTTTAAATTTTCATGGGGTTGTAAATCTTATAATAACTAGATGAATAAGGAATAAATCCCAGTATGATGTGCATCATTATATTAAACACTATATGTAAGGCTGGTGATTCTATTAACACTTATGAAGATCTATAGTATTTGAGCAGATAAATTTGATAATTTCCAAAACTCTTATATTTCAAAATTAAAGTGTGCGAATGCATTTAAATGAGAGCAAAAAGAGATTGATGCTGTTAAAACTATGTGTTAATTTGCAATTATTTCGCATCACAAGAACTACCCAGTAAATTCGGCTATCTTTCTTTGCAATTATTCTCCATTATACATATAATATAATGGTTAGGGTTTGAAGAAAAGTTACTAGAGAATTATTGACTTTTGAAATAATGCAGAATTTTACTTGAAGAAATCATTAATTTATGAGTTCCAAATTGCTAAGCATGACGAAGGATCATTAAATTTGCTACAATTAAATACACTTATTGCAGAATTAAGATTTTTGAAATTAAAAGTTTGAAATATTGCCTTTTTGAATAAAAATTTAAATTTTATTATATAATCATGATAATATCTTATAGAAATTAAAAGAAAATATTTTAAACCATTCAAATATTTTGAATGTCTTATCAATTTAAAATATTAAAAGATAGCTTGATTTTATCATCATTAGTTGTTATCAAAGTTTTCTTCTTTTAATGAACAACAGTAAATGATTTGTTAATTACTTGTCTTCCTTTTTCGCAGCAAAATCGAAAGTTATGATGATAATCTTGCTCTCAATTTTGAAACTCTCTGATTTACAAGTAAGCATTCCTTTGGAAAAGCAGTCCTATTCTGTTTTCAAGATATTTTAAAGCCTCAATTTCATACAATGCGCAGATCTATTCGAAATTGCAAGAACTCTCAAGAAAAATGCAGCAGCAAAGAAGATTCCATAGTTTCTAGCATCAAAAATTTACAACCTTAATACAACAGTTAAAGAGAAGCTCGAAAAGAAAATATTTAACCATAAAGCTGGAAACCATTCGATATCTACTATTGGATCTAATAAAAAGTTAATTATAACATATTTAACATGCTATTTGTTGACTTTGTTCCATTATATTACCATATATATCTTTTTGAAATCTAAAATATTTTTACAATTTTAACCATGTGTTGTTGAAACCATATATCAATCTTAGCTAAAGTATAGTTTATGAGTCTGTCACCATCTAACGTATGAATTTTCAAAAATGTCAAATATGTTCATTTTTTCTGTAGATTCAGCCATAATTTCACGTTGTTATACTATTCAACTATTATTTAATATTTTTATCGATTTAAATATATGATGAGATGCTTAGTTCTCCTGGAAATCGATTTTTAATCGCAATTTTAACTTTCCAAAAAAAATTCAAAAATAAAAATCCCTCTCAATTTTCTAAGTTTTATAACTCGCCAAATCTCTAGCCAATTTTTTTGGCCCGTATAAATATTGTTTGGCACTATATAGGGATGCTATTTATCATATTTTCATCCCATTTTACTGTTATCGCCTAGTGAATGTACCTTTGTTAGAAAAAATATACAACTAAAATGTCAGTTTTAAAAAATTTAAAAATTATATTAAAACAATAGTCATTGAGGATGGTTAATTGCAAAAACTCAAGAAACTATCATTATCTCTCTTTGCTTAACACATCTACAACTGGAAACATCATTCCAAATGAAGTTCCTCAGTCTCGTCAAAATTTCTCTCTCATCTACAACAAGCTTAACTCAAAACTCAAGAAACTATCATTATCTCTCTTTGCTTAACACATCTACAACTGGAAACATCATTCCAAATGTTGCATTCAAGAATCCTATTATTATTCTTTCTTTCAATCTTTTATATTTACTCTTTAAATTCTAATATAATATAAATTCTTCATTTCCTTTGTTTAAACTTTTTTCATTTTAATACCATTTTATCAGATAGTAATTTTTGTTTTTCTCTGACCAAAAATCTTCTCAATTTAACTCCACCTTCACAAAAATTCATTGAGTTCTCTCAAAATTCTTGTATTTTTGGTATACTTAAAGTATCATCTTCAAATATTTTTTTGGAGAAAATTGACTTTGCATAATATCGTAATACTTTTTAAGGCAGATAGATTTACCGTAAGTTGAAGAACTTTTAATTTGAACAGAAATTATTCAACAAATATTCTTTTTATTTGATCAATAAATTGTAATATCATTATACTATATATTAATATGAATTTTTATAGAAAAGCTTTATTTTTTTCTCAATTTTTAATTTCATTTCAGTCTCTAAACTTTCTTACTATGTAAAAACGTATTATTATAGTAATAAAATAAAATACATGTTTATTCGATCTCGTATTTCAAAAAAATAAAATTACTTATATAAAAAGATTCTCTTTAGTCAACTTTCTTTTTGAATCTCTAATAAGTTTTTACTGTTGCTTCTATATATTAAGTATTGATTCTTGTAGTAAAGAAAATCCGGAACGTTTATTTATTAGAATACTCGAACTTTGACTTACATATTACTAATTGTAATTATTTTCAAGAGCTATTTCTATTACTCCTACTTGTTCGGCTTAAAATCTGCTATATTGTTAAGATAAACTAAGTCTAAATTTTGAACCATTTTTTGAAGTTTAAAGTGTAATACATATCGATTTTTTATCCGAATTTAAGAATTGCTTCAAAGTTTTAGCGTGAAATCGTGCATTTTTTCTAATGAAATTGTTATTATAAGATAAGCAATCTGAGTTTTTTTGAATAATATGTCACTACACATGATAGAGCGTTACGTGCTGAAAAGTTACGCTTCGTTCTGAAAGTGGTAATGAAGTTTTATTAGAATTCATCAAAAAAACGTATGAAAATAATTGTATGTCAAAATGTGAGCACTTCTCAAAATTTGCTCACATTTTGACTATTTTTGTGAGATCTTCCTCACGATTTTTTGACAAACGTACAAAAAAGTGCCAAAATGTGAGCAAATGTGAGCAATTTTTATATCTCGAAATAGTTGCTGGTTTACAGTTGTAATAGTAACTGTTCCACTAGCTTCTACTGCCTTCGTTATCATAGTGAATGGTTCATTCCATGGAACAAATTTATTTGTCGGTGGATTTGAATCTGAAGCAAATGCAACTTTAAGAGTTGGATTGAAAGCAATGATATCATTTACAGATATAGATGTGCATTGTAAGGCGTCGCTACTGAACTTTACTTTAAGCTGAATGTTTCCTGCAAAAGCTGGAATAAATCGAATAGCTTCTAATGGAAGGAATCTTCTAACAGGAATTCTTAAACGAAGCTTAAAATCAAATGATTTTCCTGCTGTAATTGGACCACTAACAATTTGTCCTGTTCTGCATGTTCCCGAATGACTCCATACATCTTCATGTCGAGTCTTTGAGAAAACATCTACTTTCTTTATTTGTTCGGTAGTTTGTGAGTTTGAAGTTATATATGCTTCTTCTCTTGCGTTGTCTTGAGAATATACGATACGACCATTTGCAAGGATTTGATATCCAGCAACTGCATAGAAAGCGTCATCGAAACCAATCCAAAATCCTGGTGGGTTTGTTTTATTAGAACCTGAACCAATTTCTTTATCTACAATAAATTGACCTTCCATTTTATACGTAATGAATGTATTGTAAAGGTCCAACATATTTTCACCAGGAGGTGAGAGATTGAATGTTACCCATGTGTTATCTTTAGCAGTTCCAGGTTGTGATGGAATCTTTGCGTCAGAATATTTTCTATTAGTGTCACCAATTTGAACTGCATTGTCTATGATATCGAAATATGAGCGAATCTGATGAATATGCTCTGCTGGAGTAAATTCGTTTAACTGTTCGTTCTGCATGTATTTACTTCGGATAAAAATATCTATTTACTTCATTATTCTCACTCTTCTTCTTGGCATTCGTGGTGGAAGTTGTTTCTTGACATTTTCAATGAACTGTACATTCTCTTTTGTCTCAACTTCTTTCACTGGCGGGTCAGGGTTCTTTGACTCGTTTGTTTTTCAATGAAATTCACGAACTTTGCAATAAGCTCTTGGTTCGTTATTGAAAGTACATCTGGCTTCTTTTCTTCTTGTTCTATTGACTTTTCAGTTTGAATAGAAGGTTTTATATGGGCTTCGTGGACTTCACCCTTGCCATACACCTTAATGTTGTCGCTTTCTGCATTCGCTAATGGAACCTTTCTTTTTCTTACGTATATTTTACCATCTTTACTCTGACTTACGTAATAGAAAGGATGTTGTATTCCTCTTGCGTCATTTAATATAATAGACTCTCGCTCTGATTTTGACAAGCTCATTTTACATCGTTAAAGTTTTAATTTTGTTTTTTATCTGCAGTCAAATGACTCAGACAAGTCCTACGGACAAGACCCAAGGGGTCATAGATGTTGAAGCATTGAAGAAAGAAATTCGCGAGCAAATTTTATCCGAACTGAAGGAACAAAAACAAGAACAAAAGCCAGAGAGACCAAAGAGAAAACTTAGTGAAAAACAACTTGCTGCATTAGCTGCTGGAAGACAAAAGAACCCACGTTTGCTGGCGAAGAAAGCTAGAGAAGAAGCTGAAGCAAAGAAAGAGTAAATGGTTTATTTTTATCCGAATTAAATGTATAGACAAATACCTTTATCTGTTGCGTTCAGTAGTGAAAACCCTGACGTCAAAATAAAGGGGAACAGAGTAACGTTTAAGTTTCCAACAGACTGGATTGTGAACATAAATGAAGAGAAGTACATTGGCATAACATCTATGTATATAACACGTGCTTTCAGAAAGGTTGACTTTATACTTCAAGTCGAGATAGAAAATGACGAACAGTCTTTAAGCGCCCAAAACATTCACATATACAAATACTTTAAAGACGATACAACATTGTTGCAATTTATGATTTCATTTAATGAGATGTTCGAGAAAAAGTTCAACATTGAAGTACAAACTTTACAACCTTTACGTGAGTTTCTTGCACAACTGAAAGAAGAAGGTAGTCAGCCACAACTTATAGACTTTCATTATGAATTTAATGAAAATGAAGATGGAACTCATGACTGTCAGTTTGTTATATATTCACCATTCAATGAAGTAGCTAAAAAGAAAAAAAATCCATTACGTATAAGATTTCAAATCTCTGAACCCAATGAAGACTTCAAAAATGTTTTCAATTATGATGCAATGCTTCCGAGGAAAAATGAATTTTCAAAGATTGTAACACCTGGCATTTGGGATAGAAAGCAAGCTATATTATATTCAAACTTAAGTAAGGGAGTTGAAAATGAGTTCATTGGTCATACAAGAACTTCACCACTTCCTAACCCTAAATACTATAAATTAACTGGCTTCAATCGTGAGTTTTGGATAGACATGTTCTCCACTCATGACCATAACTGCCCAGTGTTCTTACCTCCAGACCATAAGGACTGTCTCTACATTGAAGCACAACTCTTAAACTCTACCATCGCAGTATTGTAAACGACTTCATGGGCTTCGCCTTGCCGCTAGCGGCTTATTTTTATCACGAATGACCTCATTGCTGACAAAAATAAATGACCTCAGAACTTCAACTTACGAATAAAGCTTGTTTTAGTCGTTATTGAGAAGTTAAACTTTTCAGCAAAGCAAGGACTAGAAGACTTACATAAGTCAAATCCAATCTCTTGACCGTCATAAAGTGCTTTGTAAAGTTTCATTAAACTGAACTCAGAGTCTTTGTCATATGTTCCTTGCGGAACCATTAAACCTTTATCTTCATCATAGAAACACTGAACAGAGTCAGGAAACATTTCATTAGCGGTTAAAGCAATAACATCTTGCTTCACGCCTTTCATTCTGCAGTGAAATGCAACTTCATTTAAATCATTCGTGAGTAAGTCTATGTAAGTCTTCTTTCCACAAAATATTGACTTGTATGCTAAACTTTGTTTTCCAGGTGTGATTTCTGCAAAGTCGCTATGAAATTGACCAAGGTTTTTACCAATGAGAACTCTTCCATAACGTTTCTCAAACTCTTCAGCTAAACGAGGGATATCTTCATTGTAGAGATGCATACTGTCGGTATCGCTATAAAAGATGTCCATTCCTAAGTCCTCAGCAGTACAGAATACTTCACACATTATTCTCTTCGACATAGACAGAATGTTAACACCAAGTGGACAGAAGTTAAAGTGTCTGCAAATGCTTTTTGTTAGCTTGAAAATAGTTTTATCTGAACCATCCAAACCTTCGAACTTCACTATATGGTTGTAGTTTCTGATGGTATATCTTATAGCATCTTTGTCATCTACTATGGTTATTTTTGACTCAATAGGAGATAAAATGGTTTTGCCATAAATGCTGTTCAGAATGAGCTTTATATTTTCTTGCAAAGGATTTCCTTCTTTCTTATACTTTAACCTTAACTCAAACAACTTCTTTACTTCATCTCTTATTCTAATATCTCTGTTTCCATCGTAATAGTATCCTTGCAACACTTCACATTTGACACCTTGATATTTTATGAGGTCTTGTAATGTTATATGGTCAACATACATTAAACAGCAAGTGTTTGAACTTCTGGGAACGTTAAGTTCTGGATTTAGTTCAGGGTCACAAACTATTAAAGGAAAGTGTCTATGTATTCCAATCTCTGTTATCTTAATGAGAACAAAGAAGCCAGACATAAACTTTTCACCAATGGGTTCCTTTTGGTCGTCATCGAATAAATGCTTTAACAAATATTCAGAACTTAACATCTCATCCTTCAATACTTTTGGAATACCTTCTAAAGTATAAAGTCTTGCTATAGCGGATGGATATAATGAAACAGCGTCGAAGTCAGCAATGAGTTTCTTTTCGCTCTTTTGTTTCATGTTATCTGACAGCATACATCTTCCACCTTGAATACAGCGTGAAATAAATTCTCTTGGTTTATTTGAGAGGTCATAAAGATTTCCATTCGGGAAGTATACTCTGTTCTCAAATAATTTGTTAGCAATAGAACAAATACTAACGTAGTCATATACGTTTAAATCAAATTCTTTCAATAAGTCATTGCGGAACTTTACAAAACCTTCTCTTAAAATTCTTACATCTTGTTTGCAGTAAAACGTGCTATATTTTTCTAAGTCGAAATGGTTTTCATCTATTCTGCAACCTTTGATGGAATCTATGTTTTTCATGAATGTATCCGCATCCCTGATAAACTTACACGCTTCAGAAATGACACCAGTTCTGTTGTCATTTGCTAACAAAACACTGCTGTAGTAGTTGTATGGAAATACTTCTTTCGGTCCTGTTTGTAAGTTAAACATAGCAGGAAATAGTTTAAGCTTCTTATTTATAACACTGTAAGAGTCTTTTATAATAATTGCCCTTCCTTTATATAAACCAGTTATTTGCATTGTTCGTGAACCTTTAATGATGGGAGTTCCTTTCACTTCTGTCATGTGTCTTAAGATGAAGTTTATATCATAACTGAGGTTATGGAAATATATTAAACTCTTGTCAGGAAGTCGCTCCAAAAATTCTGTTGCACAGTTCTGACCCCAAATGCTTTCACTCACTGAACCATCTTCACTGTCGTAACATATGTTAAAAGCTTTATGAAAGCCATCGGTACTGCACTCAAAGTCAGCAAAGAAAACATGCTCAGGAATGAACTTACATTTAGCTTTATTTACTTCTTTTGACTCGGCTTTCTTCTTCAGTTGTACACAATACTTTGGAGCATATGTCAAATCTTTAAATGGTGCAAGGTTCTGTTTATATAAGTCAGTCGTATATGTGAAAAGTTCTCCATAAGAAATAGGTTCGAAATATTTGCACTCCCACAATGTTTTCATAACATCCCATAACGGTGTTGTTCTATCATAACGAACTACATATTTGTTCTCTCTCTTTGTATAAATCTTCATCTGTTTCTCAATGTTCATTCCACCACAAGCTTTGAGAATTTCTTTGTAATTTCTGACGAAATATGTTGTCATTGGTAATCTTTCGTTTAGCATGTAGTGGTCTTCAACAAGAAGTAAGTCAATAGTTCGAGCAGTTTCACATTCTTTTGGTATGTATCTCTTTATTTCATTATGTCTTGAGTCATTGAAATAACCAATGGTAACATTAAATGCTATACCTGTTGCGTCAGAAATTTCTTGTACTTTACTTTGAGGAAAATCTCTAACTCTAATAACTTCACGCATGTGGTCAATAGTTTCTTCATTTACTCCAGCCTGAATGCAAGCATAAACGAAACAATTGTCTTCTGTCATAAGTGCTGCAGTTCTTTTGTTCAATTCATTGAAAATTTGGTAGCGCTCAAGATTTATAGGTAATGTGCAAAGATACTTCCAGAACTGACCGCTTCTCTTCTTATAAAACTTCTTTTCACCAAGGATTTCATTCCAGAAGTCATCTATATCTTGTTTATCTCCTGTTTGTTTAAGTCTGTTCAATAATCTTTTCTGTCTTTCTGTCAGTGTGCTTTCATCTCTATATGGTCGCTTCTGTGGCTTTCCTCTTAACATCTGACATCGTTAAGCCTTCATATTCAGTTAAATCATACATCTTTATTTCGTAAGATTCTTTATGTTTGTCAAGAAGAAGTCATAGTGCATTTCAACAATACCTGCAGCATTTGCTTCTATCTCTGATATAAAGTTCTCCTTCAAGAGCTGATGTAGTAATGTTCCAATATTATTGAGGTTTAACGTAGAAAATTCATACTTTCCACCAAGTTTATAACATACCATCCATCTTTGTTGGGAGTTTATTTTAATCTTCTCTAAGAGTCTCATGAAAACCTTACCGAAATGTTTGTGTAAGTAGTCTCTGTTTGGTTCATCTAAAGCTTCGATGTTAAAGTCAATGAGTCTATTGCCTGACTTCACATTTCTCTTCCTATTCTCTTCATCTTTCTTTAACCATCTCTCACCTTCTTTTGGTTTGTCGTCAATGGAACGAATGACATCGTTAGCTTTACGAACTTGTTCTATAGCACTTTTAAACATCTCTCTTCTCTGTTGTTTCAGTGTGTCGTCTCTTCTTCTTGTTTCACCAACGTTTGCATTTGTTATGTCAAACATTTCTCTTCTTACTTCATGAGGTACTGAACGTCTATGATATAAGTCAATAGCAATGTCATTTAAAGGAAATGCTATTGCATGAACTTCGTCCTCGCCGCGTTGCGGCTTTATGAACTCATGAATTCTATCATAACTTATTGCACCATTATAGTCATTGAGGATGTCAGCGAGTGCTTTTTTGTTTGTTGTGTAATGTTTTGCAACATCTATATTAGCTTCTGTAAGAAGTTGTTTTATTTCCGAGTGTTCTAACTTAGACAACTTCCGATACATCTTTAGTAGGAAATAAAAAAAATATTTTTTGAAAAAATAAACTTAGAAAAATTATTTCTTTCTATATTTGCCATTCCGAACTTCGAAAAGATGTTTTATACCAGCATAGAATTTTTCTCTAGAGCTTGGTCTTATATTGTTTTCATGACAATATTTTCTATATTCTTCATATAAAGCCTTTTTTTCATACATTTCATAAGGACAATCTAACCAGAATAGCGCATATCCATTTTCGTTATCTAGGTCTCTATATGTTTCTTCTGTTTGTAGAATTTCGCTTTCTCTATTTAGTTCTATGTCTATATATTGTGGCTTAAAAAGATGTGGGCAAGAAGGGTCTGGCGCTATGTAAAAAGTTAATTTTTCTGTCATCTTTTCTATCGGATAAAAAATATTTTTTTTGAAAAAATTAGATTAGATTTTTTTAAGTTATTTTTCAAAATAATTTAATATTTTTATTTTAATGAAACACATGCAAGATTGCAAGTTCTTTTCATACAATGCTCTCGCTACTGCCATCAAGAATGAGTTCAATAATGCTTCAAATGTTAATGTTATCTTTAACAAGAAGTTTGTGAAAGAATCTAAGTTTGGTCAGTATGTCAGACCATTAGCTATCGTCATTGACCGCAAACGTTATACTTCACAAGAGTTAGCAGTAGTTTTGAAACAAAAGAGTTTCTTCGTGAATGTCAAAGATACTCATTATACTGTTATAAAGAACTCTAACATTGACTTCTTCAGTATTGCTTTAAATCTTTCCGAACAGAAAGAATATAAGAAGGGTGAAACATCTGTGAAATATTATCCTTCATCTCTGAAGACAATAACGAACAAAGATGTTATACAGAAATTCTTACCAAAGGTTGAAGAAGCTTCTATTGACATTGACGAAGAAAGTGAAATGGTTGAAGAAATAGACCCTGAAGCTATTTAAGCAAAAATATATTTTTGAATAACTGAAAGTGTCACCACGTCACCATGTGCTACCAGGTTAATTAACTTCTTTTAAAAATGATGACAACATGACATTTTGACAACAGTCCAGGAAATAAATTTTATCGTTAATGTTTACGTTAATGTTTACGTTAATGTTTTTCATTAAATTTTGTCAAAGTGCAAATCTTCACTTCGTCAAAAAGTTAATGTTTTTCATTAAATTTTGTCAAAGTGCAAATCTTCACTTCGTCAAAAAGTTAATGTTTTTCATTAAATTTTGTCAAAGTGCAAATCTTCACTTCGTCAAAAAGTTAATGTTTTTCATTAAATTTTGTCAAAGTGCAAATCTTCACTTCGTCAAAAAGTTAATGTTTTTCATTAAATTTTGTCAAAGTGCAAATCTTCACTTCGTCAAAAAGTTAATGTTTTTCATTAAATTTTGTCAAAGTGCAAATCTTCACTTCGTCAAAAAGTTAATGTTTTTGGTTAGTCTTCATATCGATATTTTACAACAATTCCCCAATGTATAAACTTTTCATACGCTTTTTCATAAGCTTTATATACCTTCAGAAATTTTGCATAATCTTTAGAAGCATTTAGATATTGTTTAAATGCTTTGTATGTCTTCAGAAATTTTGCATAATCTTTTACATGTTGTTCGTTCTCTTCTTCTGTCATGAGTTCCGAATATTCTAAATTCATGTTCTTTCATCTAAGCTAATTTTATAAAAAAATAAAATTAGCTTAGATTTTTTTATTCTTCCTCTTTGAAGTTGTCGAAATATTCTGTTATCTTTTCTTTCAGTAATGTTAAGTCTTCTTTGAATGTAAGTATTGTACAACCTTTCATATCATAGTGTGTTTGAGGAAGAGTATTTTTGACAATTTCCTTTATTTGCTCATTTGGGGTCATTGAAATCGGTAAGTTTTCGCGATAGAACCAATTTCTGTCAGATTTGTAAATCTTAGCAAGGTCGTAAAAGCTTTTGTTGTTTCTTCTGACTAAATGCAACATAACCATGTCACTGTCTTCTTCTTTCTCCAACTCTTCAGTATATATCATATACTTATAACTCTTTTCCTTTCCTTTTGGTACTGAACGCGGTATTCTTTTCTGTATGCTTTTGTCTTTGGATTCAATGACTTCATCTTTTGCTTGAAGTTTCTTTTCCATCTCTCCACGTTCTGCTTTATATAGTTCATCTAACATCATGAAAATATAACAAGCATAACGAGGTGAAGCCCACATTGCTACAGCATTTACTAAAAGTCTATGAACATAATAACCTTTCAAACCAGGAGCCAAATTCTTGCGATTTTCGAATGGAATCTCTTCCCTCGGTTTTCCGAGGGAAGCAATCATATGAGGAAATTCTTCTAAAAGTTCTTTTGTCTGTTGGTTTTCAAACCAATGATATGCTTGCTTTGTAGAACAAAGAGCATTCATTATACTTTGCATTTGGTACATGTCATCTTTGACTGAACGAATGAGTCTCAATTGTTTGTTATACTGTATGTATTCGTATTCTTCATTTATGGCTTCATGAACGATAGCAGTTGTTGTGTTCTCTGATGTTGACATTACTGTCTTTACATACAAAATAAAAAAATAAATAAAAATAAAATTAGCCTTTTTTTTACATTATGACACGAAGTGAAGATTTGCACTTCGTCAAATTTTATTAAAAATTAGCCTTTTTTTTACATTATGACACGAAGTGAAGATTTGCACTTCGTCAAATTTTATTAAAAATTAGCCTTTTTTTTACATGTATTTTTCAGCAACTTCGTCAAATAATTTTATAGCTTTATCTATCTCATCTACTTCAAACGTTTCTTTACCTTTTATGGGAGCACCATACATTTTCTCAAACTTTTCGAGTAGTTCTGTTTCTGCGGCTCTCATATCATTAACGAACACAACCGTGACTCTATTGACTGTACTGTCATATCTTTGAGTTATATTATATGTTCTTCCTATCTTATATCTCTTTGTATTGAAGTCCTTCGGTTTCTGAACGATGTAAAGTAAGCCTTCACTGCAACGTTCCGTATCGAATGAACCATAAGTTATGAAGTTATATCCAACAACTGGGTCTAACCATAACAAAACTATTGGTATAAGACTTTTGTCAATGAGATATGCTGTAGTTCCATAGAATCTTACTGATATCATAAGCTCAGGATTTCTTGTCAAAATTTTCTGAGTTGAAGCATTTCTAACCCAGTGGTTTGTTTTCTTTTCAGATGGTGTCAGAATGTCTGACAAAGAATATTTGTTGTATTTCTTTGAGTATCTTACGTTTAAATCACCGATTCTAACCACTTTGGTGTCATTGTCAATCTTTCTAACTGTTTCAAACTCAATGTTTGACATTACTGTCTTTACATACAAAATAAAAAAAATAAATAAAAATAAAATTAGCGTTATTTTCTAACTAATGAAATTCATGAAATTTGGTCATTTTTCAGTAAAAATATATTTTAGGTGAAGAGGTGAGATCTCACCTGTTTTCTCACCTCTTTTTTTCACAAGCGTTTTACATGAATTGTACGATGTATATTTGAAATCCTAAACAGTTTTGTAGCCTCTATTTCTTCTTTTAGTACATCGAATGTTTTAACTATGCCGAAGGTTTCTTTATATTTCTTCTTGACGTCAGATAGAAGGAAATCTTCTGCTGTTGGATAGTTTTTGTTCAGAAATGCTAACATGTCCATTTTATTTTCTACCGGCTTCTCTGCTTCTTTCTTTAAGTCTGCATAGTCGTTTCTCATACGTTCTATCTCTTTGACGGAGTAGTTATATTTCCTCATTGCTGCTTTACATTTAGAACATTGCGGGTTCATTTTTGCGTTATATTCTGAAACCTTACCAGCTAAAACAACTAAAGCGTCAATTGCTCTCTTCATCTCAAACATAGCGGGTCTTATTTGTTTGTTCCATACTTTGCCTCTTCTATCTTTATCTCTTATCTGCCATACACATTCAGCAACTAACGAAACAAAGTTGTCGTAGGTCTTAAATTCTTCAGATTTATATATGTCAGAAACATTCTTATATACCATGTCGCAATCTTTGTCCATAACCTTATGGTTGCAATGAAAACCAAGGAATTCATAATTTACTTTACGTATGAATTTCTTAATTTCTACTGAGTCAGTTGTTTTGACTTCAATTTCGTCGAATTCAGGAATAGTTAGTTTTTGATGCTGAATTTCAGGTAGTTTAGGTAAATAGTCGATGAGGTCCTCCATTTCATAAAGATACTGTTCATTTGTTTCATCTTTCGCACTACAGTCTAAATTACTTGTTAAAAGTTCTTGCTTTATCTTCTGGATTTCTGTTTCAAAAGTATATGAAGGAGGAATAAAGCTTTTCATCTCTACCAACATTGACGTAGGATTCATGACTAGCGAGTTTGGTGCTGTAGTTGTTTGAATTGTTGTTGTGCCGATTGTTGAAATCATATCTTTTATACAAAATAAAAAATAAAAATAATTTTAAAACTAACTTTATTTTTTCTATCTTAAGGAAATTCATGAAAATTCACGAGGGTGAGAAAACAGGTGAAAAAACAGGTGAGATCTCACCTCTTCACCTAAATTATATTTTTGGTGTAAATTTATGACAAAAATAAATGGTACCATTAATGATATCATGACTGTTCTCATTCATGTCTGATTTACATCTAATGAAAAAGTTTAGAAGAATTTTCTTATTCTTTCTGGCATATTTTTGTCTTTCCAGTACTCCCGCTCTAATGGTCCCAGATGTGTTGGCTTCGACTCTCTCAAGTTCTTAGATGGTATAACATCTTCAACGCCTCCTTCATATCTTACTTTATAAGTGTCATCGTTTATGTTGTAGCCAAGTATTTCAATAACCACTCCTCGCTTTGCTTCGTCAATGGTTTCAGCAAGTTTGCCATTACTACTTTCGACTAATTTATGACGAGGGTAAAATGCTATGGAGTCGTCAGCAGCTTTTATAAGATATCCATTACCTTGCGTAGAGTCTACGATATAATAATTTCGACTTAACCTTAAACGTTTCTTTGTCAACGGTTTGTCGTCAAGAACTACACGAACTTTTGTACCAGGAATGAGGGTAAATTGTGTTGAATTTCTGATATTTTGTGTTTGGCTTCGTTTCTTTTGTATATACTTTTCTTCTTGTTGTTGTGTCATTGAATTTGGTGTATGTTCTGTTGTAGAATGTGTTGAGGAATTATATACTTCGAGAAAATGTTTCATTGTTTCTTCGGTAAAGTCTCGCTCTTGGTTTAAATCTCTGAGAGTCCTTATGAAGCGGTTTATGATGCCGAGTATGTTATGGTTATGGTCTTCAGTAGTGTAGTGAGTTATGTTATGCTTAATGAGAAAATCTGTGATTTCATTGCTGAGGTATGCACTGTCTTGGTCTGATGTTAAAGTACTTGGGCTATGTTCTGCTACAAACTTTTGTAAAACTCTTAACACTTCACGAGTTCCTTTATTTTTCATTGGATATGCATATGCTTTACGAGTGTTAACATTAATGAAGATGAGGAATGGTTTATGTCCTCCTTTTCTGCTTTGAATGAGAGTGTCAAATTGGTATGCGTCAGGAGTGTTGGAGTAAATTGGTAAAAAGTAGTCGTAAGGGTTTATTTTTGTTTGATGTACAACATTTTTGTCAAAGAACCTTTTCACTTCAGCTCTGTTAGTAAATCCCCAACGCTTTGCAGCTTCATTGAACTTCTTAAATGACCTCCATGGATGTTGTTCGAATACTTCTTTCAAGCTCATTTATGTAAAGTTAAAGATTTTATTCTAGGCTCAAGCGCGTTCATTCAACGCGGTACCATGCGAATACAGTCATAAATGGTGGCATATAATCTTCACCCAAGCCTGTTGGATTTGTTGTGAAAGTGTGTGAATGATTTCCTGTGGTTCCACAGAAAATACCTGCGCTTGAATCTACTGGGTCGCTTGAAATATCATATCTATGCATTCCCTGTCTATCCGAACCTGCTGCAAGATTTGTATAACCTCTTTTTGTTATTGAATGTGAATGATTACCTGTTGTGTTTGTAGTTCCTGTATGAGTGTGCGCAGGTAAGTTTGCTTCAGTAATTTTCTTCGAACCTCCTGTTTGCTTTGAAGAGTTAGCACAGTATAAGAATTTATCTACAATCTGCTCCCACATACCAAAACCTAAAACTGTTGCTGGATTTGTTGAGTTCATTGACGTATAAATAGAGCCTATAGGATATAATGTTTCAAGAATCTGAGTCTTTAATGTTTGAAGCTCTGTTTTGTCTGCTTTCTTGTCTAACATTGCGGGTAGTTCATATGCTTCAAAGTTTCTGGCATGATCTTCGATATTCCTGCAACTCTTATCTAAATTGTTAAGAGTATCTTTTACGCTTGTACTCGGATTCTCTAAAGGTGCACTTGAACCAAGGTCAAAGTTCAATATTACATCGTCTGCTCTAACAGTAGTGAAGGATTTATGTGTATGATTTTTGTCGGCTTTACTGTCTAACATTGATGGTAGTTCATATGCTTCAAAGTTTCTGGCATGATCTTCGATATTCCTGCAACTCTTATCTAAATTGTTAAGAGTATCTTTTACGCTTGTACTCGGATTCTCTAAAGGTGCACTTGAACCAAGGTCAAAGTTCAATATTACATCGTCTGCTCTAACAGTAGTGAAGGATTTATGTGTATGGTTCTTGTCGGCTTTACTATTTAATGTAGCTTGAAGTTCATTTATATCGGAGATATTGTGTTTATGAGATTTCAAAACTTTGTTCATTGCTTCGAGTTCATCTTTGTCAGCTTTACTTTTAATAGCATCTTCAAACGTTATTTTTGCCTTAACTCTCAAAGTAAATCTTGGTTCAACTAATACACCGTTAACAGAGAAGTATGAAGCATAAATTTCATCGTTATAACCAAATGCTTCTGGTGCTTTACCCGTGTCATACTGTACAGTACAGCTTATGTCATAACCTTTAGCACGAATGTATTTATATCTTCTTTCATTAACATCTTTCGTCTTCACTTCTTCATCCTGTGTTAAATATCCATGGTAGTCCGTTATAATCTGTTCGTCTGAACTTATATAATGAACATGGTTTTTATCTGCTTTTTCGGCTAATTTCTCTTCTATCTCATTTATTTCAAGTTCATGCCTACCACCACCTCCCGAAGAAGTATTTTTCTTCAGCTCTTGAAGAACGTCCACTTCGCCATCTTTGGTGTCAATAATGAGACTTTGTGTTAAAACCTTTCCTGTCTTAATGGATGTTTGTAAAACTTCTTCTTCACCGTGTTCGGGGTCATGGTCGTCATCATATCTTGTGAAATCAGAGATGTTGTCATACATTAAGCATATCTGTCTCAAAAGTTCTGCTATTTGAAACTGGAACGAAAGATATACAGAACTTTCATCATCTCCTAAAGTCAAGTCTGCTTTCTTAAGTATTTCTTGAATGTATGCAATGAGAACAGAGTACCTTGGAAAATATTCGAACAATATTTCATTAGCTGTTGGTTTTGGTGGTTCTTTTGGAGTTTCTGTTGTTTCAGTTCCTTCTGTAGGTTCTGTTGGAGTTTCTGCATCTCTTGACTTCAATGCTCTTGCTCTCAAAGACCTAAATGTTAGAGCACCAGGTTTTACAAAGGACTTTATAAATGCTTTAATAGTTCCTGGTAAGTTATTGTTAGCATTAAGTAAGTTCCTTATGCTTCCATCATGTACGTCCATAGCACTATGTAAAAAATCTATACTTTTCTTGTAGTCAGCAATAGACTGACTGTGATTTTTTAAAGATTTGTCAATACCTTTAAGCCAATCTTCATGCATGTCTGATACTGAGCCAAGAATATCATTTGCTTCCTTTAGTGTATTTTGTGCTTTTCGTAAAGTATCCAATCCCGTACGTGCATTGTTTGCTATACGTCTTACAGTATCTATTTGACTCCTTGTTTCTTGCATCCAACCAGATAAAGTTTTAATAGTATCCGAACCATTTGAAATGAAGTTCAAAGCATTTTTAACGTCATCTAAAGCTTCTTCACCAAGTACTGCCCATATCTTTCCGATTTGGTATTGAAGAACTCCATATGAAGCAGCTGTTAAACCAGTATTTATAAGGTCCCATATCCATGATTTAGCAGTTTTTCCATCCTTTCCATCCAAACCGTTTTCGCCTTGAGGTCCTTGTATTCCTTGTATTCCTTGTATTCCTTGTGGTCCTTGAGGTCCGGTGTCACCCTTCTCTCCTTTCAGTTCATCTTTATGTTCGTTATAATATTCTAATGTCATAAGGTGTACATCATTACTGCTACCAGCAACGCCGAGAATTTGTTTCTCATTCATGACTAAATTCTTTAGGCATTTAATGTTGTTGTCAAATCGAAAGCTCTTTAACAATTCAATGAGAACATTCAGTACTTTCACTAATGAGGCATCTACTGTAGAATTTATATATTGCACCGTTCCATCATTTATGATAGGAACCTTGCTTGTTGTAATGAATGGGTCATAAGTGTTAAAAGTATCGAAATCAATGACTTTTTTAGTTTTTCCATCGTCAATGACTAAATCATTGCCTTCCACTGTTAAAGTTGAGTTTTCGTTTACTAATTCATGTGCTCTTCTTGCTTCATTTGTTTCATACGCATATGCAGCTATACTCATATTTTAATGAGAATAAAATGTTGTTCTATTTACAAAGTACAGACCCAAACGAATACGGGACAGTAAAGCTACAAACAAACTTAGGTCTTCAGAATGAAGCGCTTGCTTTCAGAGTTGTTGACTTTAATACTATTGCTTCATTCGTTATAACTGACGAAACAGATTTCATGGAGTTTGAAATAGATGACAAAAGAAGTTTTATAACATTTCCTAACAGAGCAGAGTATAGAATAGATAAAATTGCTGGAGTCATAGATACTCTCATAAATGAAGAAACTATTGACAACATAGATGTCGAACTCTCTTCTGAGGGAACATTGAAGTTCAGTAGCAAGAAAGAGTTCAAGATAACACGAATGAGTCATAGAGTTCAACTTCTTTTAGGAGCATACCATATGACATTTCCTTTGAAAAGTGTTGACAAAACGATTGAGATGAAATCTGTTCCATACGTATGTTATGGTAATTGTTTGTACATTGAGTCTAAAATAGCTAATGTCACAGGCATTTCAGGAGTTAATAGTAAAGGTTCAGTAGAATATAAATCCTTCTGTTATGCAGTCAATTCAATGTTCATTCCAAACGTTCCTGTCATAGCAACTCATTTAGGTAAATGGGTTCGCATTAGTCCTCATAATTTGAAAGACATGCAATTCAGACTTGTTGACTTTCAAGGAGAGCCTGTAGAACTGAAGGCACCAGTGCGAATGACTGTTGAAGTTGACTTTTTAGAAAATATTAAATGCAACAGCTTACAAGAGAACTCAGAGCTAAAAATATAAAGTATGAATGTTATGTATTAGGTCATGAACTTTGGTTGTTGCTGTTTGATGAAACAAATGAGTTAGTTATGTCAGTCAAGAGAACAGAAAAATATTGTGTTAGTGAAAACTGCACCAAGTCAATAAGATTAGGTTTGCATTATGAAGATGAGTTCGATACTGTTGAAGAAGTTTTGGACAGATATTACAAATTGCTTTAATTTACTAAAACATATTTCAAACAAAGTTTATATTCTGTTGAAAGTTTTGTATATTCATTCGAATATTTATACTTAAACTCAACTCCTGTAGTTCCTGGTGTTTCAATGATGCGGATGTTACCTATTTCATGAATTAGTGGAGTTTGACCACAGCATTCGATTTCAGGGTCGAGATAGTCAATGACACATTGTTTCCCTGTTATTCGTGATATAACATTTTCAAGGTCCTCCTTTGTTAGAATTATTTGGTTCTTGCTTATAAGATTTGTCAAAAGCTTCTTATCGTCTTTGAGTAAAATTGTTGGTATAACTGAAGAAGGTAATGGTCTACGTTATCTGAAGGATTGTTTGAACATTTGTGTAAGGGTTGTCGTTGGCTTCTCTTGAAAGAATTTGGTCCAGTGGTGGATACTCTAACTTAACATCTGATGTAGCGTTAGCGTTTGAAGCTGAGTTTAAATTCACGGATTTCAGCTCTGGTTCTTTTTCTTTCAAACACTCCGAACTATAGTTCTTTATGACAATATTGTTTGTCGTTCGCTGAGTCAACATTTGATGTTGGTTCAATTGGAACATTAACGGCACCAGCTAAGATGGATTTGCTTCTCTTTCATATAGAATAAAAACCTTTTATATGTATGAAATGAACAATATACTCGACAAGGGTTTGAATGCAAAGCTAACGAATGAAAATATTGTTGAATTCACTGAGACAGGAGCTGTGTATAAAGATGTAGAACTACTGAACAAAAGAGCTAAGGGAAGAAGCAGGAACATGAACAAAGGGTGGAAGCCTATAAAAATTTATGTCAATGATGGCTCAGGGAGGTTCAAACATAAAGTATGCAGAAAGTTATAGAGTTATGCTCTCAAAGGTGAAAAGCCTTCATTTAAGAACAGCTATTTTCTAACGCATATCCTCAAAAGCTAACGGATGGGGAAGTGGATGATATGAATGACAGCAAAAATATTAACAGAAATGGCGACAGAGATGCATGGAATTTGTTTACCATCAGTCAATTGAAGGTTAAACTTTAAAACAATGTTGGTCGTTCCCATGGAATATTTTTGACTTTAATGGTATTAGTCATGATATGAATCTCAAGGTATGAACGAGGAGAGATGAGAGACTTATATGCTTCCCAAATTTCTTTCAAAAGGTAATGTTATACCTGACTGTTTCCAAATGAGTTCAATATCATAGCGTGAGAAACCTTGAAAGATAACGAAGTCAGTTATGAGACGTTTTATGTTTAAAGCTAAAAACCTCCATGTTTGCATAAGTATTGCTACAGTTAAGTGGTAATGTCTGACTTTAGTAATGATGTTAGCTAATGGTGAGTCAGGCTTTGACACTAAACCTTTTCCGGCGAAGTCGTCGCAAACTAACAAAGTATTTGAAGGATATTTTTTGAAGGGGTATTTTGAAAGTTTTGATAGAATGTAGTTTGTAAGTCGTTTCATATCGTAAACTCCTGAGTATTGACGTAAGTGGTGTTTGTCAATAATTCTTTCCATCTCCTCAGAAGTCTTTTGCATTCCTGACTGTATGAACTCTACGATGGCATAATATTTCCTCTTACGTCGAATGTAACGTTGAAGAAATTCAATGAGTTCACTGTCTGGAACTTTAACGACAGAGGCTTGAACTTTTGACATAAATGTTTTCGCTGTTGAATCCATAGAGTCTGAAGTTGCTGATATAATGATTTGGTCATAGTAAGAGTCGTTTCCTAAACGCTCTGTTATGAGTATATGACGAATTAAATTAAATGTCTTACCTGAACCCATCTTTCCACAATAGAAATAAACACCATTTGAACAGAACTCATAATCTTTGCTGAAAGGAAGAATAAGAGAAGAGTTAAGTTTGTCTGTAGTTTCATTCATGTCTTCATCTACGTCATGTATTAAATGCTTCATTTTATCTCCATTAAAAAATGCAAGTCAGAAATATTCAGAACATAGCACCGAGTCTAACTGACAAGAGTATAAAGATATACTATGAACATGTTATGATGAAACCAACCAAAATTCAAGAAAGTCAGTATACTTATGAATATCCAAGACACTGGGTAGAGTATGTAGGAGGTGAGAAAGCTATTGAAATCAGACAGGTTCGAAGTATTCCAGCAGGAAGGACAATATTATTGAAGAACTTTAATGTTTTGAGGTATAATGATGAAACAAAGAAGCAAGATAGTTTTCCTGTTGCTGTGTATGTGAACCTAGACACAGGAGATGACATGAAAGTTTTTAACACAAAGCTTCAAACGGTAGTGAGAGAACAACTGACTGCGGAAGGACATCCATTACCTTCAGAAGTTACCATAGCATATAATTTTGAAACAAACTCAATAGATTTTAAAGTCATCTCTGCAAAGAAGTCAGGTTTTACATTTAATGAAGCAGATGTATATTCGAATGAAAACTTCAAAGCTATTGCATGGTTAGATAATGACGATTGCTTTAAGAAAATATTTAAATACAGTGACTCAAAGATGTCAATAGATGACCTTCGTGGAATGTTACCATCGACGTTTACAGTAGAAGGTTCAGCAGGATTGCTTACAGATTGTCAATTGGTGGTATTTGGTCTCGTGAGAACATTGTTATAAAATCCAGTATAAGTGAATTTGCTGAAGAATCTATATTATGTCTTTCAAACTACATGTATTCGCCGCCAAAGCATTATAGATATAACAAACTTTGTCAGTAAGTTTAACATAAGACTTGTCGAACCTTCTTCAATGAAAGATGTTGTGCTACCTAAAGATGGAAAGGATGGACTCATTATTGAAATGATTTTAATAGCATATTAAATGAGCTTGTTCTTGAAGGTCATTCATGATGAAATAACTGTTGTAGAAGATGTTAGCAATTGTTCAGACATTTTGAAGCGTATAGATGATATAAGAAATAAGTTAGATAGACCGCAACGCGGTGAGGGCGAAGCCCGTGAGAACGCTTATGTTTCATTGACTTTCTCCAGTAACGAGAACTTTTATGAGATAATATTGAAGAGAGATGATTTTAATATGGTGTAAATGGTAGCTTGGGCAGCTTTAGGCGCAATGGGAACAAAAGCATTAGCATTTGGAGCAAAAGCACTTGGAGCTTATGACGCAGTAAAATAAAATGAGTGGAGGAAGGGTTTCGAAGACATTAGATGCAAATAAAGGGAAGATTGGAGGCTGGGTTGCAAAGAAGTTAAGATTAAATAAAATAGGGCTCATAAATAAAGCATCCAATTTGGTTGCGACTGAGTCAGAAAATGCTTTAGGAAAGGACGATGAGTTTGCAAAACACGCAAAAAGACTTTAATGACCAGATGAAAGGTGAAACAATGCATTTAAATAGATTCGATGGAACTAAAGAAAATGTTTCTTCTCCACCAGTAGTTCTTCCGTATGGTCCCTATGGAATGTATGGAAACCCTTACGAAAGACCATTTGACCCATTGACTGGTGGAAGTAACTGGTATCATTACGGACGAAGAAGAAAGACAGTCAAGTTGGAGACAGACGTGAAGAAAGCAACTAAAAAGAAACCAAGGAAGAGAGTTATAAAGCAATGAATTCAACAGGGTGAAAAAACAGGTGAAAAAAGAGGTGAGATCTCACCACTTCACCTAAGTTTAAATGGATGTTTTCATACGTGTGGGAGTGGTGATATCATTAATTTTAAGTTTATTTTTTATTTTATTTTTTATTTTATTTTTATATAAATGACGAAAACTATTGAGATAACAAACTACAACGGTCATGAGTTCAAGAATTTGTTCTTCGTTCCTCGTGAAAATACATTCTATCAGATATGAGGGAGAAAGGGTAAAGTTAGTTTGAGCGTTTATGACTACAAGCATAATGGAAAGTTTATACAAGCATATGATACAAACGGTAAGCGTGTTTCATTAGCTTTGTCAAAACTTACAGGTATAAACTATGACAGTGATTTTGACCTATATGAAGAAGAAAGTGAGTCAGAAGATTATGAGCTGTTATATGAAGCACAGCAATGGGAGGAGTTGCAATACTTTTGTAAGTGAGAACGTTTATTTTTTTACATTAGTGAGGTGAAGTGGTTGGTGGCTTTGTAAATATTTAAGGTTAAGTTAGTGTTGTCGTTTGTGTTGTAAAATATACGTTAACGGTTTCGTAAAGTGTCAAATTCACATATCAGGGGTAAGGAGGCGCGCAGTGCCGCCGTACCCTTGATATGTATACTAACTGTTTGACGATAAAGTTTTCACAAATCATTCCTGATGAAGTTTGATGAAGTTTGACGATGAAGTTTGATAAAGTGTTTTAACGTTCATGTCTGACGATGAAGTTTGACGATAAAGTTTGACGATGAAGTTTGATGATAAAGTTTGATAAAGTGTTTTAACGTTCATGTCTGACGTTCATGTCTGACGATGAAGTTTGATAAAGTATTTTAACGTTCATGTCTGACGATGAAGTTTGACGATAAAGTTTGATAAAGTGTTTTAACGTTCATGTCTGACGTTCATGTCTGACGATGAAGTGAAAAGATGTGAAGAAGATTTCTTGGCGTATTTGAAGAAAAAGAGACTAAAGCCAATGGCTCAAAATAAGTTTCAATCGATGTTTGAAAAGAAACGTTTGAGCTATGGTGGTGTAAGAAGCACATATTACTTTGTTAAGAAGTGAGGACATTTATTTTTGTCGTTAGTGTTGGAGTTTGTGTTTGTTGTTAGTGTTTGTCATTTGTGCTGAGGTTAGTACTTGATGTTAGTGTTGGAGTTTGTGTTTGTTGTTAGTGAGAGAATAAATTAAATCATGAACTTTGCCATGGTCTCTGTCCCTAGTAGTTTTCATTAAGTTCTGGAAATAATGAAAGTCATAAACTTTGCCATGGTCTCTGTCCCTAGTAGTTTTCATTATCTCACAGAGTTAATGAAAGTCATACTTTCTATCAGATGAAGCATGCAGATGAACATAATGAAAGTTAGTGAGTTTGCCACGAGTTATGAATAAAATATTGGCATATTAGATGAGATAGCTGATGAAACAGATGAAGATAAATTAAATCTTGGACTTTGCCACACTCTGTCCCTAGTTCCTCAAAATCCTTGACAACGTTGCTTAGAAATTTTGGTTCAAAACCTCATCTGATTTTAATCTGTTATGCTACCTGTTAAGTTTCGCGAGATTATAAATGTCATGGAGTTATATAAAAAGGAGGGACAGCTAGCGATACTGGAAGTACTTATAAGGCTATCTGTTAAGATTGCATGAAATACTAAAAGTCATGAAATCCATTATCGCTGTGCTAGCTTCACCTTTGATTGAAATGACGACTAAAGTCACTGAAGCAATGAAACAAAAGTTTTTGGTAGAATACATTAAATCAGGAACTATTCCAGAAGGTTTTTACATTCATACTATGAAAGATGGTAGAGTTCAGTTTAGAAAGATAAAGCAACCATTAGATAAAGAAGGAATTTTGAGAAAGATTAAACTTCATGAGGACAACATTGCTGAACTTAAGAAGAAGTTAGAAGAGTTGGAGAAAGGAAGAGAGTTATAAAGCAATGAATTCAACAAGGTTAGAAATGAGGGTAGAAATGAGGTTAGATCTACCCTTCTACCCTAAATTTATTTTTGCGCTATGTTTTCATACGTGTGAGGGTGGTGATATCATTAATTTTTAAGTTTATTTTTATATAAATGTGGGAACAAAAATAAAGCATATCTACTCAACAGGAATGAGACCCTTACTGACTATGTATTCGTTTAATGCTTGATGAAAACAATGGTACATATTATCGTATGGGTATACACAACGTCTGTTTCCATCGTCGTCGTATATGTAGAGCTCAAATCCAGTCCAACCTTCTTTTGTACAATATGTAGCTTTATTTAAATATGCATTTATGTAGATAAGGCAATTTTCTTCATCGCTCCAGAAATAATTTTTGTTCTTTGTTGAAATAGTTTTCGTTCCTCTGCGACCATAAGGAATGTATGCAATGAACTTTGCGTCATAAGGGATTGTAATATATTCAGGGTTTCTTTCATCGTCAATGGGTCTGTCTTTGTTAAAATGCATGTTTCTCAGTTTTACTTGAGTTTTGAATAGTTCACGGAAACGTTCTGGGAAAGAGTCATAGTAAATGTAGTCGGACATGTCTTTGTAATGAAATAAAAAAGTTGGAAAATAAATAAAATAAGGTTATTTTTTATTTAGTGAGGACGGTAGTGAATTCGTTAGTGAAGTCGTTAGTGAAATCATTAGTGAAGTCGTTGGTGAAGTCGTTTATGTGTCAGATGGTTTTGTAAATATTTAAGGTTAAGTTGGTGTTATGGTTGTATTGTAAAATATACGTTAACGGTTTCGTAAAGTGTCAAAACCACTAAGTGGTGTACGGAGGCGCGCAGTGCCACAGTACACGACTTAGGGATACTAACTACATTTCAAGTCAGACTTACATTTCAAGTCAGACTTGCATTTCAAGTCAGACTTACTTTCGTCCGAGACTTGCATTTCAAGTCAGACTTACTTTCGTCCGAGATTTACATTTCAAGTCAGACTTACATTTCAAGTCAGACTTACTTTCGTCCGAGACTGACATTTCAAGTCAGACTTACATTTCAAGTCAGACTTACTTTCGTCCGAGACTTGCATTTCAAGTCAGACTTACTTTCGTCCGAGATTTACATTTCAAGTCAGACTTACTTTCGTCCGAGACTGACATTTCAAGTCAGACTTACATTTCAAGTCAGACTTACTTTCGTCCGAGACTTACATTTCAAGTCAGACTTACATTTCAAGTCAGACTTACATTTCAAGTCAGACTTACTTTCGTCCGAGATTTACATTTCAAGTCAGACTTACTTTCGTCCGAGACTGACATTTCAAGTCAGACTTACATTTCAAGTCAGACTTACTTTCGTCCGAGACTTACATTTCAAGTCAGACTTACTTTCGTCCGAGACTTACATTTCAAGTCAGACTTACATTTCAAGTCAGACTTACTTTCGTCCGAGACTGACATTTCAAGTCAGACTTACATTTCAAGTCAGACTTACTTTCGTCCGAGACTTGCATTTCAAGTCAGACTTGCTTTCGTCCGAGACTGACATTTCAAGTCAGACTTACATTTCAAGTCAGACTTACTTTCGTCCGAGACTTGCATTTCAAGTCAGACTTACTTTCGTCCGAGATTTACATTTCAAGTCAGACTTACTTTCGTCCGAGACTGACATTTCAAGTCAGACTTACATTTCAAGTCAGACTTACTTTCGTCCGAAACTTACATTTCAAGTCAGACTTACTTTCGTCCGAGACTGACATTTCAAGTCAGACTTACATTTCAAGTCAGACTTACTTTCGTCCGAGACTTGCATTTCAAGTCAGACTTACTTTCGTCCGAGATTTACATTTCAAGTCAGACTTACATTTCAAGTCAGACTTACTTTCGTCCGAGACTGACATTTCAAGTCAGACTTACTTTCGTCCGAGATTTACATTTCAAGTCCAAGGAAAAGAGACTATTGATGACTTACTTTCCATCGATGGTGCACAACAGCATGGAGGGGATTGGTGGGTTTGGGGAAATTCGCTGAGGCACTAGTGTCCGGATTGTTCGTCAAATAGGTTTCCTTTCCTATAAAGAAATGACACTTTTTTGGCGGCTTATTGACTCAGAAAAATTTGAGAGTTAACGAATAATTGTGGCGCCAAAAATAATTTCTCTTAATTTATTAAATTTAATATACGCACATCCATAAGTTATGCTATTTTTTCTATTTATTTTGTTCTAAAATTCTAAATATTTTTTTTTCATAACATAAAATATGATGTCTAGTCTCATTTACATAACAACATGCCTTAGAATAGGTTTTTTATTCTTTTTGTCACTTTAAATTAAGAATAAAAAGATAATTTAAATTGAATATTTGCGATTATTCTCACTAATGCTGCTTCCTCTTTTATTAGGTAGACAACAAAAAGTTAGCCTTGGACTCCCATATCAGATTTTTGATTGGTTGCGTATATAATGAGCTGGGATTGATAGACGAAAAACCAGTGAGAAAATTTTTGACGCCAAAAACATCACCATCTGATGATTCATTATGCCAAGGTTTGATTCCCATTTAGCCGATTTTTTTCTTTTTTGGATCATGAATTTTTTTTGGGTCACTATAAGATTTGTTTCATGTTCTAAATCTGCTGCATATGTAATCTATTTTTATTTACCTATTTTTTAAAAATCTATTGGATTGCCAAATTTGAATATATTTAAAATCCTAAAACTCCAAAAAAACTATAAATATATGTTTTATGCATAGTGCCGATACTCAAATATCAGATTACTTAGATCCATGAATAATATCCGAATTTTTTTTCTTAAAATTAAACTTCAAAACTTCTTGCAATCTTATTCTTAATCAATTGTAAATTTTTAAAACCATTTTTTAAAATAATTTTGCGTAAATTTTATTCTCATGTTGTTTTAATCGAAAATTGATACATTTTCAAAAAAATAATATTGACTTATGAAATTCATTTTTAAGGTGAAATAGTATTGTTTTTATTAAAGTATATGAATAATATATAAAAAATTAATGAATAATATAAGCAGATTTTTAGTTTACAAAACAAATATGAGCAATGCAATTTCAAACTTTTGCTGGCAATTTCGATATTGCTCAAGTTTGTAGTATTTGTGATACCTATAACATCGGCTTAATCAAAATTCGATTTTTTTTATGAGTTATTGAGAAAATTTGATTGCAATGAGAAGGATTTCGACGTTTTTGATAAACTAAGAGCTGAGCTTTAGGGGTTCAGTTCATTTATGGTTGTAGTTTGATGCGTAGATCTCTTTTTTATTGTAAATTCTTTCAGCATGGAGATCGAGAACGAATCTTTTGAGAACTTTATGAGTTTTTACACCCGTAAAGAGGTCCTTCGAGGAAAGATAGTCCAGACTACATGAAGATGTGGGTTAACCAAAAAAAGCCGATGGTTTCCCCATATTCATGTAGATCTTCGAAAAAATGAGCACCAAAAAAGCCAAAAAAATAGGCTTTTTATTGGATTTGTACACTAAATCAATAATCTATTTAGGATCTGACACTCTTTTTAGCCAGAGATATGAGGTCCTTTCTAGGAAAACGATCTATTCATCCATAAAAAAAATGAATTATCGTTTTCCCCAGAAATTACATGGGGAGTGGTAAAAGTAAGGAAAATCTGGGTATTATAATAGTTAATTGATCATTCATTCAATATGCAACATAAGCATATTAAATTCACGCATTTTATTCTAATCTAAGTATATAATCGATATTTACATTGATTTTGATCAACTATTTAAAAGTTATATATTAAAATATTATATTTTCCTCAATCAAAATCATATTCAAAATACAACAAGATATACTCCATCCATATAAAGAGCAATTTCTCCAAGATCTTCTTAGATTTGGAAGACTTTGGGAAAATCTAAAGATTTAGGATATGATTTACATTTGAAAACTCATATAGTAAATTCGGAGCTTATGCCGTATGAATATTATTTAAAGTACTTTTCATTTTGTTTCGTATCGAAATTTACATAAAAATCTAATTATGTTGTAAACAGAAATTCATCAAAAGTGACACCTCAGAAAAGCTAAAATATTGAATTTTTGGAACTTTTGATAGAGCACGTTTTTAAATATTAATTAAAGTAAATGCATATTTTGTAAAGATTCTTTTTAATAAAAAATAAAATTTTGAAGAAGAACACAAAATCTTCTGAAAAATAATATCACATAAACTCATATTATTTTCTAATATATAACTATTTTATATAAAAATCAAATTCAATGATCTTAAAAGCGAAGGATAAACCTCAAAATTTACGAATATAATGAGTGGGAATATAATGCTTATCTATCATAAAACCATATGAAATATCAATTTTTGCTTTACGCCTAATTTTTGACGACAATTAGCAAAAAATGTTAAATGTTAACACTCAGTCCATTTGAATATGAAAAATAAAATTGACTTTGATTAAATGTTTTTATTTATCATGCAATTCTTCTTGCGACCAAAGATTTGAATAAAAGTTCAAAAAATAAGATAGCTTAAAAAATAATATACGGTAGTGTTTACTAATAGATGAATAGTATATAATTTCTATTAAAATGGATTTGATCCAAAAAAATATAAAACCAAAAATAATTGTTATAATTTAAATGAAGAAGTAATTTAAAACGATTTTATTTATGATCAAATTTTATATATTTTTTTGGATCAAATCCATTTTAATTAAGGGTTTCGTTTTGCGAAAAAAACGTACAATACGCAATTTCGCTAAAAAACATTTAGCTAGCAATTTCGACCTTTGACTCCACTCAAGACGTCACTTTTTTAATTTTGCGGTATCATATTTTTGGAAAATCTTTATGAATATTATATAGAAAGTCTCTTTAATATATATATTTCATATTTTTATCGATTTTTAAAGTTTTTGCGAAAAGTATTCAATTATTTTTGCTATTTGGTCGGGTAAATGTCAGATTTGCGACATTTTCTGATATGATATTCAGATTCTACGTTGATAATAATGCTTATAGAACCCTCTTGCTATTGTGTCAAAATTGCGAAACCGATAGCAAAAATATCTCGCAATATCAAAATTGAGATATTGAGTGAATTATGCATTATAGAGATTAAAAATCTGATTTGTGAAAACATCTCATCAGTTTCTAGCTAATTCAAAAATCTTTACTATCTTATTCGATTAAAATGAAAAGAGAATAGTTTCATTATGCTTTAAATGACAGCCTTATAATATAATCATAGTTTTCGCTCAATATGCAGCATTTTTTTTTCGAAATCTATGGTCAATATCCTAAATACTGATTGCTTTGCATTCATATCTCTTACATTTTCTATACCCACATCACTATTCATTGCTATTCCTATCTTTTTCATTTTTGTTTGTTTCTCATAATTTCTCAAAAAACACGATAACTTGATATTTGTAAATATCATACTTTATAACGTAAATAAGAACTTGACCTATTAAGAAAAGCAGTAATGAAAAGAAAATCTGAAATTCATAAAAATTACAAGTTTCTGATGACAATTAGCTTAATTAAACCAGGTACAAGATTATATAATTGTATTTTCTATCCAATTATCCATATAATATCTTATCCAGAAAAAATAACTTGATCAATACCAAATGATTTTTTAACTAGTAAATAAAGTATTTTCTTTACACACACATTGTATATCATAGTTTTTTTTTGGTTTCGCAAAACATCCAAAAACAAATATGCTATAAAAGTGACAATTTTAGCAAAACGAAACCCTTATTTTAATAGAATTTATATACTATTCATCTATTAGTAAACACTACCGTATATTATTTTTTAAGCTATCTTATTTTTTGAACTTTTATTCAAATCTTTGGTCGCAAGAAGAATTGCATGATAAATAAAAACATTTAATCAAAGTCAATTTTATTTTTCATATTCAAATGGACTGAGTGTTAACATTTAACATTTTTTGCTAATTGTCGTCAAAAATTAGGCGTAAAGCAAAAATTGATATTTCATATGGTTTTATGATAGATAAGCATTATATTCCCACTCATTATATTCGTAAATTTTGAGGTTTATCCTTCGCTTTTAAGATCATTGAATTTGATTTTTATATAAAATAGTTATATATTAGAAAATAATATGAGTTTATGTGATATTATTTTTCAGAAGATTTCATTCTATATGCCTATGAAAAGTACTCTCAAAACTAACTTTTCCCTAATTATAATTAAATCTAGAATATTGTATTATGCTTAGTATTATTTCATTTTTCTCCTTCAATTTAGAATTTACAAATGTCAAAAAATTGAGAGCTGTCACTTTTGATGAATTTCTGTTTATTACAATTATATATCAAAATCAAGAACTAGAATTATGTGAGTTATGGACTAGAATTAATAGAAGTCCACCATTTTTCTTCACACCAGATGTCAGATTTTAATCTTTTTAAATTTTTCCTTCAATATCCGAACAGACTTTCTCAAATGAAAATATTAAAATTTAAAAGATATTTCATTTGATAAAATGAAAATTTCAGAAAATCTATGAATCTTAAAATTTATGTAGGTAAATTTAAAATAAAAAATTTAATTTATTGTTAAGGATACCCTTACATTGCGTAGTTAGAAAGAGAATATGATATTGTCATGATTGCGAAAGTTTTAGGCTCCAGAAATGAATATACATCAAACTGAAACAATTGATAAATTGAATGAACTTTTGAGAGGTTCTCAAATAAAAAAAATTATCTAATTTTTTACAATATTACTATTATTTTATCCACATATGTATATATAGTAATTTGAGAAAACTTTTAGGAAAAAATAAGTTTAATAAAAATCTGAATTTTACTTGTTGTGGGATTGTTATTAATTGACACTCCAGACGTATTACTAATAGTTATGCGTATGCAATTAAAGTATTTCTGATGGACAAAATGTGAGATTTATATCAGATAATTCATTTCTACTATTAAGTTATTCATTTATGAGTTTGCACTTATTCGCACTAAATAAATAACTATTAAAAATTGTTTTAATTAATTGACACCATATAATAGAGTGAATTTTGTTTGATCAAACAACAATAGATGATAGATATAAAGCCAAGAAACTTGCTATTAATATGCTCTACTTGCTATTTCAATGTAAGTATGATATTTTCTAAATGTTTCGTTCAGATAACTTAGATATATTAGTCAAAATTTGAAATTTTAATAGCACATATATTAAAAATAATTATTATTCATAAAAGATTAATGAAATAGTAAAAAAAAATCAAATTATAAAAATACAACATTTAGAAGAATTCTTATTATCCTTCAAAAAGTCAGTATTTCTGCTGTAATTTTCTACAACATTGTAGTTATTGCACTTTGTCTATGGATTTGTATATATGTTATATATAAATTATATATCTAAACTGCCCATAAGTGCAATTTTTATATAAATTGTTTATTTCTTTAACAATTTCATATAAAATATGCTTTTTTAAGCGTATCAAAGCTGTGTTCTTAATGTGCATGGATATATCAAGAAAAATGTCGAAAAAAATGTGAATTCACAAATTCACTGAATTTTCACCGTTTTTTGAATTTTGCTACAGCACTAATATTAAATAATACTAAAATCTTCTGTCTTTGTAAAAGAATAAATTCTGACAAAAAGTGCTCGTTTAAATTTAATGATCATCTGTATGACTAAGTGGTAAAAAGTGTTTATGACCAAAAAAGGGTTACATGCTTAGTCTATTTTTCTGACAGGATACTCTAGATTTACATGATCTCTATTTCATATCTCCGTTTTTAGATTCTTCGACAGATTTTATGATAGAAAACCAAGATTAACAAATTTCCGGCATGTTAATGAAGAAATCTGCAGCTACCCTCAATATTATTTCAATAATCAGTATCGTTTCTCTTACAATTTATTTTTTTCTCAATAATTTAACAAGAAATAACAATACACACTTGGTTTTACGTATAAAAGCTAAGTGTCGAACTTAATCAACTTTACTTACTTAGCAAATGAATATTTTTGTGGTTGCGAGTTCTGAATGCTGAAGTTTTAGATTTCTCTATAAATGATATCATTGCACTTACAATGTTGTTCCAGCCTATCGCATAAATCATAGAAAATCCAAAAAAAAATAATATAAAGAAAATTCATGTCATGAAGTTCAAAAATACCGTGTAACATTAAAATTTGTTATGCATAATACATTTTAGCTATTATTGATTTTTTTAATTTTCGAGAAATTGAATGGTGAGTCCGATAGAGAAATTTTTAAAAATCCTAGTGCCTCATAGAAGTAATTTCCCTCGTCTCCCATACTTCCAAATGTATGCATATGGCATAAACTTTTATGCATTACACAAGTGGCCAATAATATCTATAGAGTAAAAAATTAGAAATTTAATTTTTTTATATGATAGTTATATTTCAGATTTGCGAGCGTAACTTTTTTCTCCATGGCATACTTGTTTTAAGAGCAAATGATCAAAATCGTCCTTCAATTATTGAAGGAGCTGATATCTTTTGAAAATTGAATTGAAAGGGTATTCAATTTTCAAATTTCCTCTCAATTTTGGAAACATATCAACTCTATGAATTAACAATTATGTGCCTTCACAGTTTATCAGTCATATAAGGTGCTTATAAAGAAAAAAGTTACGCTCGCAAAATATGTTTTTATATAGATTTCACATAAAATAATTATGTAATTTCTAAAAAGAATATTTTTGTTCTTGAATATTAAAATGTATTGTAGTTTAAAAAGTTTTAAATATGTTGCTAAAATTTCAGGTTTATAGCTCATGTCTAGCATGACTTCTTCGTATGCGCAAAAAATCTGACACGTAAGGGTATCCTTAATGTCCTATCAAGACATTCATCCAATTAAATATAATGAATTGCGAGGTATCTATAAATATCATATTGATTCGTTTAATGCTTTGTATCAGTTAAAAACGGAAAAATAAGAAAATTTAAACACCATTTACAAATCGATCAAATCAGATTTGATTGATTTAACGAAATATCCTCCCAAAAATATAATCAAAGATATTTTAGATATAGTTACATATAATAATCGCTATGCAAAGTCATATTTATATCTTGCCTAACGCATATTTGATGATTATAGTATTGAAACGATCAATAATATTTGCGATATTTGAGAATTCTTATTTTACAAAGAATATGGAATTAAATTATACAAATCCAATGATTTCGGAAAATCTAATTCCGAAAATATCGATATTCATTCAGAAGATACAATTTACAGAGTAATTATGAATAATGACTTAGAAAGATTCATCACATTCACAGAAAGAAAAGAATTTGATCAATATCAAAAGCTTATAAGCAAGTTGTATCCATATTTTGAAAAAGGTTATTCATTGCTTGAATTATGTTGGTATCATGGAGTAGTTGATTGTTTCAAATTATTCAGAACCAAATTCAGCTCAGAAATCACTCTAACATGTCTTGAATTATCATTTTTAGGAAAAAATCCTGAGATAATGAGTGAAAGTGTGAAATATCATTGATTTTGTTACATTCATGATGAATGAGTTCAATTTAAAGATCAATTTAAAGATCTTGAATCACAATTAGTTTATTTCGATCAAACTAATGATATTAATCAATACTTTGTTTATTCATCGAGGTTCAACATTCCATCACTTTGTAAATGTTTTCTTACACATGGTGCAAATATCAATGAAAAAGATAAAAGGGAAAAAAAACTACTCTTCATTATGCAGCATGGCAAAACAGTAAAGAAACAGCCGAACTTCTAATTTCACATGGTGTAAATATCAACGAAAAAGATGAAAGTGGGCAAACAGCTCTTCTTTTTGCAGCCCGTGAAAATAGAAAAGAAATAGATGAAGTTCTAATTTCACATGGTGCAAATATCAATGAAAAAAAAATGGAGGAACTGCCATTCATATTGCAGCATTTTATAATAGTAAAGAAACAGCTGATCTTCTTATTTCACATGGTGCAAACATCAATATACAAATTTGAATAATTTCACTAAGATTTTCGGAATAAAAAATGACTGTTTCATGAACATGCATATTATTCTTGTAATAGATTAGAAAGTCTCGAATTACCTCCAAATCTTTTAATAATTGAGGATAATTCTTTTGAAAGTTGTTCAAATTTGAAAACTGTCGTTTTTCATTCCGAAAATACCATAATTATGCAATATTCATTTCAATACTGCATTAACCTTGAAACAATTCAACTTCCTTCAAATTTGAAATACATTTCATCATATTTATTTGAGAGAGGGTCAAAGTTGCTATTTGTCACTTTTCCACAAGAATATAATGGGGAAAAAGTTATCATATAGTTGATCTCATTCACTAGGTGAGACATGCATGTAGTGTAATGGGATAAACAGTGGATTTGCTGCTCTAATTCCTAGGTTCGAGACTCATTGGCTTCATTTTTCTCTTTTTTATTGACGTAAACTATTCAATTTTTGTGTTCTCCATTCAAATTTCAGAATTTTTTTTGCAGATTTCACGCTACATTCGAAGTTACCTTTTGTAACAACCACCACTGCCTACGAAAGACGAAAGTGTGTCACGATTTCACCCGGAAAATCCGACGGTTGTTTAAGAGTAAGCACTTTTGGCACCTACTCATATTTATTTTACAATTGCAGTAAGCTTCAAACAATACAACTTCCTATATCATTAGAATCTATTCATGACAATGCATTTCATGGATGCTCGAGCTTACAACATATTGAAATTCCTCCAAACGTTACTTTCATTGGAATGGAATATTTTTGCAATTGTACAAATCTTCGATCAATAAATCTTCCAAAAGGTTTAGGCATACAGTCTGGTACTTTTAAGAATTGTATTAATCTAGGCAAAATAGATTTTTCTGGTATTTCTGTAATATCTGAATTTGCATTTTATAATTGCACAAAATTAACATTTGATTCATTTCCATCTTCTCTAACAACTTATTGTTCAAGATTTTTGATAATTTCATTTACTTGATATATTTAGTTAGAATGAGTGGATAATGAGGAGCAAAAATATACCATTAGATTGTGTATACATCTACCATGTAAGAAATTTAAATAATATCTGATTTCGAAATTTTCGAATTTAACTATATTATAGTTTGAAAGATGATTTATGTTAACTTTTCTATTTGATATATGACAAATAAAGATTTTTTGATAATTGATAATTTGAATTTTAGAATTATAGATTTTGAAGCATAATGATATCATAAATGAATAAACATGTGGTTAATTATAACATTTTTATATGATTGGATTAGCTTCTTACTTTGGGATTAAGTTATTGAAAGTTAATAAATGTCACTTTTATAAAAATCAAGTTTAAGGTTTAAATTTTATTTATAAAATCGATTTGATTCAACATATTGGAAAGGAATTTTTTGGTCATTTCTTTTTGAAATTAATAAATTATAACTTATACTATTACGTCATAAAATTTGTTCAAATTTTTATAATGCTTAAGGTAATGAAATTGTTGTTCAAAAATAGTCCAGCTCTATCGTCAAAAATCCTCTCAATTTGGAAAAAAATAACAAAAATTACAATCTTGCAAACCTAATTCCTCAATATACCTTTCACAGCTGGGTATACTGTTAGTGTCGATAGAAACTATATAATTTTCCTAACAAAGTGACAGAGCGGAACTAAAAGTTTTTTCTTATACGTTGAGATATCATTCAATTTTTTTGAATATTCTTTTGAAAAATTGAATACTTACTTGTCAAAAAACCGTTTTGACAAACAATCTCAACTATAATATAATAGTTCATATTAAATTATATTCATATCAGATTTTACTTTTCATGTCTATTTATCTCATATAGAATTAAAAGCTTTTAAAAATGCTATTTTCGTAATGATATTGCTAATCTAATTCCTCATTCTTCATTTATATATAAAATTAAATTAAGACATAATAATAAACATCACTAGCATGCTAATAATGTGACAGAGCGGAACTAAAAGTTTTTTCTTCTTTGTCAAAATATGTCAATTTTTTTCAGGTGGTAATTTTATATACTTTGATAAAAATCGAAAGAAGCTAATGCTATTCAATGTTTTGATATATCTAAAGAATATGTAGTAACATGTTTATTAATAATAAAATTATGGATCACTTATTATTAGATTTTGTAAAAAGTTACTTTTTCATTTTTCTTTGTTGAAAAAATAACTCAATCAGGGAGAAGTAAAAGTCATGTTTACTAATATCCTACAACATGACAGAGTTCTTTTGTTTATAGGACGAATTATGTCGTTCAAAGTTGATAATAGTGAAATTTACAAATAACGTTCTAGCAATGCTACACCCTACGTCATAATATAATATTATAGCTTATATTACACTAATATAATATCTTTAATTATAAGTCATGAAAACTCTTATTGACGGATATATTCAATTTTAAAAATCGAAAGGATGGTGCTGGAGCCTTAAATTATTTTGCAGTATTTATATTACACTTTAACTGTTATTTTCTTTATTATAATAATTTGAATGAAGCCCTCTACAAGAACGAAAGGATTCCTGTAATTGCCTATTCTCATGGTTCAAGAGGAAGCCCTTGGACAAATGAAAGATTCTCAACAGGAATTTGTTTTGCCGAAATTAATCAAGTTACTGCTTATCTTAGCTGGTTAATGTTTATATCAGTAGCCTATACTGCAAAATTCAATAACTTTGAAGAAGTTACTACAATTTATTATTGCTTAGATGCTATAGGTTCTCAAATTATGATACTAAAAGGTTTATGTCCAAAACGCTAGACTTATTCATATTGAGTGAGCTGAATCACTGGTTAAACAAAAATCAATATGCTAGAAATGAAATCAAGCCGGAAGCGAGCAAAACAAAACATCTGATCGATTTTGATCGCATTATCTATGATCCGTAACTTTACCATTCTTCAGCAACAACATCAAAATCAAGAATTCAAAATCAAGGAATAAAAAAGATTGATAAATGATTTATAATAACAATTATTCTTTCGAAAGAACAACTTATTGTGACACAAACACGCTATATTATAGATCCGAATGATCTGATTTTTTAATTTGAGAACTTTACAGATTTATCAAATCATATGATTTTTCCTTTGATTCTTTTGAGCCAAGCAGCTTCTAATCTTCAAGATACCGGCACTTTTATCATCCCTGAAGGCATAAAAGAAATCGGAGAATATCAATATGCAAATTTGAGTAATTTCACTAAGATTTCATTTCCAAATTCATTAGAAATAATTCATAAACATGCATTTAATTCTTGTAATAGCTTAGAAAGTCTCAAATTACCTCCAAATCTTTTAATAATCGAGAACAATTCGTTTGAATCTTGTTCAAATTTGAAAACAGTCATTTTTCATTCCCAAAATACTGAAGTCTCACAATGTTCGTTTCGATACTGCATTAAACTTGAAACAATTCAACTTCCTTCAAATTTAAAATATATTTCATCAAATTTATTTGCTAATTGCATCAATCTTCAAACAATACAACTCCCTGAATCATTAAAATACGTTGATGAATACGCATTTACTGGATGCTCGGGTTTACAACATATTGAAATTCCTCCAAACGTTACATCTATTGGAACGGATTGTTTTTACGGTTGCTTCAATCTTCAAACAATACAACTTCCAATCTCATTAAAATTTATTCATGACGATGCATTTAGTGGATGCTCGAGCTTACAACATATTGAAATTCCTCCAAACGTTACTTCCATAGATTTAATTGTTTTTGCGATTGCACAAATCTTCAAACAATACAACTTCCTATATCATTAGAATCTATTCATGACAATGCATTTCATGGATGCTCGAGTTTATAACATATTGAACTTCCTTCAAATTTAAAATATATTTCATCATATTTATTTTATAATTGCATCAATCTTCAAACAATACAACTTCCTGCCTCATTAGAATCTATTGGAAATTATACATTTTATGGATGCTCGAGTATACAAAATATTGAACTTCCTTCAAATCTTACTTCCATTGGAGAATTATGTTTTTATAATTGCATCAATCTTCAAACAATACAACTTCCTATTTCATTAAAATCTATTCATGACAGTGCATTTTATGGATGCTCGAGTATACAAAATATTGAACTTCCTTCAAATCTTACTTCCATTGGAAAGGAATGTTTTTGCAATTGTACAAATCTTCAAACAATAAATCTCCCAAATGATTTAGTCATACAACCTGGTACTTTTAAGAATTGCATTAATCTAGGCAAAATAATTTTTTCTGGTAATTCTAAAATTTATGATTATGCATTTTATAATTGTACAAAATTAACATTTGATTCTTTTCCATCTTCACTAATTTTGATTGGTAATTATTCATTTTCATATTGTTTAAGCATAAAATCAATTATAATTCCAACATATAATATTGAAGAAGGCGCATTTAGTAACTGCTTTTGTCTTGAATCAATACAATTTAACTCTGAGATATATCATATTGGAACAGCAGTCTTTGAAAATTGCATAAATCTTGATAAAATTGATTTACCAGATAGAATAAGTTCAATTGGAATAAGAGCATTTTATAATTGTACAAAATTAACATTTGATTCTTTACCATCTTCTCTAAAAAATATTGGCAATTATGCATTTTCATACTGCTTAAGCATAAAATCAATTGCAATTCCAACATATGATATTGGAAAAGGGGCATTTAGTAACTGCTTTGGTCTGGAAACTATACAATTTGATTCTTGGTTGAATAAGATTGATGATAAAGCATTTGAAAATTGTATAAATCTTGGGAAAATCTATTTCCAAAATGCAATAAAATTTATTGGGAATTACGCATTTTATAATTGTACAAAATTAACATTTGATTCATTACCATTTGGAGAGATTAAAGAATACGCATTTGCGAATTGTAATAATATCAAAAGCATTGTTTACTCAACAAAACACACTCACGAGCCAGAAACAGGAGTATTTTCAAATTGCGTTAATTTAGAAAGTGTTGTATTTCAAGTACGATTGACTTCGATAAACAACAATCTGTTCGAAAATTGTTATTCATTAAAATCTATTCAACTTCCAGATAGTCTTCGATTTATCGGAGATTCATCATTCCTTAATTGTCTATCATTGGAAAGTTTTATAATTACAGAAAACGTTGAAAACATTGGTACATCTTCATTTGAAGGCTGCATCAACATTAAAAGTATCACATTCATGAAATCATCAACATTAGCTAGAATCGGTAATTGTTGTTTCAAAAATATGACATCATTAGAAAAAATCACATTGCCTTCAACTTTAATTAACATTTCTTCAAAACTCTTTTATCATTGCAGTAGTTTACGAGAAATAAAATTACCAGATAATATTACAACAATTGGAGAAATGGCCTTTGAAGAATGCAGTAGTCTTGTTCGTATCGAAATTCCAAATTCAGTTTCAAACATTTGTTCTAGAGCATTCTGTCATTGCAACAAACTCAAAGAATTAACATTGGAGACTTCTATTGTTTCCATACCTGAACAATGCTTTTATAATTGTTATTCTCTTGAAACAATTAATATTAAATCAAATAAATGCTTATTAATCGCCAATAAATCATTCTGCAACTGTTATTCATTGAAATCTATTTCATTCCCAGTTTCATTGCAAAAAATAGAATCATATGCATTTGCAAATTGTTCAAATTTAACCGAACTAACATTTCAAATTGCACTGATTCAACTCAGTGAAGGATGTTTTATTAATTGTACATCACTGAAAAAGATCAATTTACCAAATAGTCTTAAAACCATCGAAAAGAATTCATTTTCTAATTGTTATGAATTACAAGAAATTTTCATTGAATCAAATTGTTCAATACGAGGGGATATTTTTGAGAATTGCAACAAAATCGAAAATATTTTTATTAACTCACAAATCGAATCTTTCCATAACACAGTTAAATCAATCACACTTAATTTATCAGTCATTGAATATCCATCACTTTCATCATTCAATCATCTTGAAAATATTATTATCATTTCTCATGAAAATGAATCACTTATCAATGAACATTTCATCACATCATCTAATGTTAATATTTCTATCATCGGAAACATCAAACAAATTTCAGATAAATCATTTTCTAAGAGTTATATCAACACATTCTTGTACTGTGGTGATCGATCAGTTGACGGTCAATTCCTTTCTAAAGATCGCGTTAAAATTGTTTCTGTTTCCGAACACTATCCTCACAACAACATTGGTGGTGTTCATGCTCATAAAACATCCGAATGTCCAAACTTTCCTAAAAAGCCATATGTTCGACTTACTACATTACAAATTATTCTTATTACTATATCTATTGTTATTCTTATTTCCATTTGTATCACAATTCTTATCAAAATTCAGAGATGTCGTAAATCTCAGAAGAAATATGAAGACCAAATCATGTTAGAAAAGCTTGTTAATGCTGAATTTGGATGATTTTATATTGCGCTGATAACCCAATAAATAAACATAAAAATTATTTTTTTTCCATGAAAATTTTTTCTCTCCCTTACAAAAAGATTGTTAATGGATTCTCTCGATATACAAGTCATTTCAATCTTTTTTGTCAGTACATTTATAGGTGCAGTAAGGATGGCAAAACTATTATTCTTTTCGGGGCAAACAATTAGCGAAGATTTAAAAAATTTATTATTCAAATATTATTTCTCCGAAACAATCGTTGTCCTAGTTATACACCTTCAGCTACCTTATAAGTATCAACTTCTTTTAGATATGGGGTACACTCATTCAAAAATTTCAGAAATGATATCCTATTCTCATCTAGTTAATGCATTTTGGAACATGCTATATCCTTTCATATCCAAAAGAATAGGTCATCGATATACGATCGTGATAAGTATCTTTACATATACGTTGGCCTCATTGCTTTTTGGTTTATACCATACATTTATTGCGTATTCCATCGCAAATACCCTGATAGGCATTACATTTAGTACTCTAAATCGTGCTTTTCACGATTGGTGGCTAAATGAAGAATGTAATTTGCCAGAAGAAACCAAGGCAAATATAGTATACAATGAGTGGGGATCGTTCATAAATCTTATTATTTCGATTACAGTATCCCCAACAAGTTCTTATATTGCGCATCATTACGGAATTCACTTTTTATATTTATTAACACCAGGTCTAATCTTATGCTCAATTCCCATTGTTATTTCTATTGTTGTTCCATCGAAAACGCAAGAAGCAAAATCAATTGGAAACGATTTTTCAGAAATTTCCAATTTATTCACCAAAAACAAGGTTGTATTTCTCATTATAGTTATAGAAATACTACAAGGAGTATCAATGTTCCTTTCAAACCAAAGAATGTCCGCATTTTTAATTACGAATAACCACAAACCAATGATGGGCTTTGTTTCAGGCACATACACCATTATTTCCCTTATTGGAGCACAGTTTCTATCTATGTTCACCGATTGGCTGTCGAATATTCAATGGTGGACATTATCTGCAGTTTTATCAGGTATTTCATTGGTTTGCATATATATATTCTATAATAACAAGCATATAGTTTTCTGTTTGACGTCATTAGAATCATTTTTCTCTTCAATTTTACTTGCAATCAGAATGGAAATCATCAAATTCTATTTTCCACGATCAATCAGAGGATATTTAGTCACAATGTGCAGAACACCTACATTGCTACTATCTTACATCTCATTAAAGATATTAGTTACAGATCGGATCCAAATTTTCGCACTTATTTCAGGAATTTTGATGATTATTAGTTCCATAATTGGTCTTCCATTCTTAATGATTCATAACAATGCAGAAGTTCTGGATTCTAAAACTAAAGAATCTAATGAAGACAACTCTATTCAAGTTGAAGAAGATCTTGAAGAAGGTTACAATCTTTCAGAAGAAAGTACTATTTCATCATAAAATTTCATTTGTTTGTAGATTATAAAATTTTCATTATTTATAATATTTATTCGATAGCAATCATTCCAGAGTATTTTTATGAATATATTTTGTGCATCTAATTGCATAGTTAATATTAAATGTGGAGGCATTTATATATCTTATAAAAAATTTTGTTATCCATATATAAAATAAAAAATAAATATTTAAAATTCATAGATATTGATATGCTTTGTAGTATTATTCTTCTTTTTCATCATTGCCTTCAATATATGCCGTTGATTTATGTAAAAGTATTTGATAATAAATTATTAATGAAATAGCTGAGACTGTGAGAATAATGAATATAATAAGGAAAGCAAATTCTATTTTATATTTTCCACTTTGTTTATATATCTCTTCTTCATTCATTATAAATGAATTATTGCTTTCATTACAGCTACTTTCATTTAATGATATATTTTCAAGCTTGAAACAGTCTCCTCTAGCAGTTTGCATGTTGAATTCTCTTTCAGCATAATCATAAAAATGATTTGAATAAAATCCTGGTTTCAAATTATAGAAGTCATCATAATTGGTCTCAACTCTATTTTCATGCAATCTAAATTTCATATATCCGGATGAATTAGAATAATAATAATTTCTTGCGTCGGAATCCCAAAATGAAATGGATTTGTAACCTTCTTTACAAAAACTTGTTACATAACTATCCCACATAGATGCCGGATCGATATAACTACTGTCAAGTGATTCTGGGAAAATAATAAGTTTTGTTTTTGTATAAACGATTCCATCTAAATCAAATGAATCAATGTCTTGGACTGAGTTGGTTATCCTAACTACTGATGATAAATTGTTATTAAAAATTGAAATTAACGTGTTAGATTTTTTCATAATAATTTCCGTTTGCGTAATATAAAAAATTGGATGATCTTCAGAAATAGAAATTATCAAATCAGTGCATCCAATAAAAGCATTACTTCCGATTATCAATATTTTGTTTGTTATAGTAAAAATTTTGAGTCCACCATACGCAAAACACTGTGATGGAATAGAATTAAGTTTATCATTAAATGATATTGATTCTAAACTTGTACAATTCATAAAGCAGTTATAGCCAAGACTTATAATTGATGATTTTTGACCTAATATGATTTCTGTTAAAGATGAACATCCTGCAAAGCAATATGGTGGAATGTAGTTAACATACGGTAACTCAATTTTCTTCAATTTTGAACAATTGAGGAAGCAACTTACATCAATTTCAATAATGTCTGAATTAAAAACAATTTCACTCATATTAGTACATCCTGAAAATAAATATTCACCTAATTCATCTATTTTTTGGATTGAAAAACAATTTTTTCAACATTGATGCAATTTTGAAATCCAAATAAAATTGATCTGACAGAATTAGGAATGAACAACTCTTTTTGTGAACTGGCAGGAAGACATGAGTAAAGAATTGTTTTATTTTTGTTATATAAAAGAGGATGTTCATACAAAAGATCTAAATCTTCATCAATATTTACTTCATTTATGTTATTCGCTCCAGAAAATATCGATAAATCAAAGAAGTTACTATGAATTGAAATCTTTTTAAGATTGTTACAACCATAAAAAACTGTAATGCTAGGTGGAACAATGTTTTGTTTATATTCATCACCATACCTAAATGTGTTATATCTATCATAATAATAATAATAATAACTGTAATAAGGATTAAAATAAAAATCAATGTCAGCACCTTTATCAATAACTATTTCTTTAATATTAGTGTTCATGAAGGCATTGAATTTAATTTTTAACTTATTGGAAAATATAATTTTTCCAGAAAGTCCAGAATTTGCAAATGCATAATCACCAATATATATCTAGTTTCGGAAATATTGATATTTACTAGATTCTTGCATCCAAAAAAACAATAATTGTTAATCTCATAGATATTTACTAAATAAACTGTGCTTAAACTAGAGTTCACGAATTGTGTTGATATAGAATATATGCTCTCATCAAATTTTATTGTTTCAACACTAGGAAATATTTTTGAAAATTCAATAATTTGTGGTGCATAAGAGAATTTGATATACCTAATTGTTCTAAATATGAAGTGTGAATTAATTCTCTCGGATGTCTTAATATTTAGATTCTGAATGCTTCCATTTGTAATTGCAGAATAATAATCATAAGTATCTAAGATTTCGCTTGATTTTATTGTAACAAGTGATTCTTCGAGATTAAACTCAATGTCAGTAGATGATGACTGCATAATTTTTTGAAGAGTAAATGCTGTTAGCATAACAGTTTTTCTAAAAAAAATACGATAACTTTTTATGAAAATATCATTAATGTAAATTCATAGTTTTGTTAAAAATAACTTAATAAAATCTGTCACTTTTTAAATCAATTAAAAACTTTTTGAAAATTGGTCTTATTTTATTACAAAGGGGAAAATTTCAATGTGCTCATAAAAATATACGTTTGTTTTTTAGTTAAATATTTTATAGAGAATTTGTAATTATGATTCTTTATCCAGTGTATTATAATAAACCATATTGAAAACCGTTTGTTCACAATATGTTAATTTTCAATTAAAACGATGAATAATATAATAATTGAAAATTCGGAATAATATATAATAATATGATTATTATTTTTAATATAGATAAGGTTTCATATTCAAAGTTTTGATAGAGGTTCAATCAATATTGAGTGAGAAAAATGATTCGGAGACATTACGAAGGAAAATGTTTATATATATATATTTCGGATTTTTCTGATATCAGAAATAAATTAATGGAATATGGCAGCTTCTAAGCGCTTTCAGTGAATAGTTTAATTTTGATTTTATAAAAGTATGGGTTAAATGAAAATTTCAATTTTATTTTTCATATATTGCAATATATTCCAAGAAAATGTAATATTTTGGCTTAATACTCACACATCAAATATAGCAAATATGGATTATCATTTGTTTCCAAAAGATTAAATATATTTGGTATGAAATTTTGATTAGCTAGATCAATTACATATAGTGGATACTGCATTTTTTGGAATAGAAATTCCAATAACACCCGTTTATTCGAAATTCTAATTTGAATGGAAATTCGAATAAAACGGTTATTCGAAATTCCGATAAAATAAATGGAATTTCCATAAAACCCGTTATTCCATTTTTGGCGGTTATTCGAATTGACACTTTATTCGAATTAATCCATTATGCGTATTAAATGGAATTTATAATAATGGTACCGTATTCATAATAATGGGGGAATTTATAATGGACCCCACTGACTTTCAAAATTCAATTGGCATAAAATCAATTTTGAATTAGAGAATATTAGTTTACATTAGATTTAATGGCTTATGTAATTTGATTTAAATTTATTCATAAATTTTATACTTTTTCATTCATACTTTATACCCTACTTTCCCAACATTTAGAATAAGGTTATTGCCCTAAAATTCAGTTATAGACACTTAGGAGAGCATTTAAACCATGATATTTTGGCATATGATAGAGAAACATCTTATAAACATTTTCAGTATGTTTTCCTATAAAATAACGATCTCACATGAAATTACTAAAATATCAAATTTTGATTTTCACTTTAAAGTTGGGAGAATACTCTACAGTGACAGGGTATACAATTTTAACCTTTGTTTTGATTATAAATAAAGTATTGATAGAGATATGAGTTGTACAGAATTATACACGTGTGTTTAATCAAATGTAAGTTGTGCAACAATAATGATTAGCTAGATAGTATATTAAGGAACTGTGATTTATGATCTAATTCAATAAGATGTAAATGATATTCAAATATATTAAATAAATGCGAATGTTCAAGATGTGAAATCGGTTAGTTAATTGTTGTATATAGATATTTTACTGTGATTAATGAATTTTTTAACAATTTAAAATTATCAAATTTCAAAATATGCGCAATGAGATAATTTGAGAGTATTTTGAGAACTGAAGACTTATGATTTAGTGTTTTTGAATAAGCACATCAATATAAAGATAGAAAATAAATTGAGATATAATTTTTTTGAAGGTATTATAAGGGTGGAGGTAGTAGGATAAATTTTTAATGTTCTATACTTTCATGGCAAATAATTAAATAGAAGTAAAACTTTGTTTTAAGAATTGAAAATTTTAAATAAAAAAGGAATGTTAGTAATGCTAATTTATTTGATTCCGGGGGACACCCCGGTTATCAAATATATTTATTAAAATGGAAAATCTCTCACTTTTCGAAAAAATCGAAACTGCAAGGATCTCCGATTCTCGATATGATAATTTATTTGATTCCGGGGACACCCCGGTTATCAAATATATTTATTAGAACGGAAAATCTCTCACTTTTCGAAAAAATCGAAACTGCAAGGATCTCCGATTCTCGATATGATAATTTATTTGATTCCGGGACACCCCGGTTATCAAATATATTTATTAGAACGGAAAATCTCTCACTTTTCGAAAAAATCGAAACTGCAAGGATCTCCGATTCTCGATATGATAATTTATTTGATTCCGGGGGACGCCCCGGTTATCAAATATATTTATTAGAACGGAAAATCTCTCACTTTTCGAAAAAATCGAAACTGCAAGGATCTCCGATTCTCGATATGATAATTTATTTGATTCCGGGGACACCCCGGTTATCAAATATATTTATTAGAACGGAAAATCTCTCACTTTTCGAAAAAATCGAAACTGCAAGGATCTCCGATTCTCGATATGATAATTTATTTGATTCCGGGGACACCCCGGTTATCAAATATATTTATTAGAACGGAAAATCTCTCACTTTTCGAAATTTTTTTTAACAAAAATATGGCATTCTTAAATTATAGTTACATGTTATTTCACAATCATTATCATTAAAAAATTCAATTATTCAAGTTGTTTTGTCCCGACGGTTTTTACGGTTATAAAAATGGTTGCGAACTCAATCCATCAGCAAAATGTCGGTTGGGGTGCCCTTCTTGGCCTCCTGAGTACTCACCAAGATACCCCCAGCTCCCGCAAAACACCTCCCTTAGGTGAGCATTAACTGATGACATGAGTTAACAATTCTACAAAATCATCAAGCATGAAGGTTTATGATTTATAAATCAAAATCTCAGAAACTGCTTGACTTTGCAAGTTGCTGTCTTTACCGGTTACTCTGCTGCAATCTCTTTTCTGATTGCAGGCAGAGTTCTGCATCCTGAGGACATTGCCTTGCAGATATGCTTGTAATCACTACGTGAGCAACTTGGTGTTGCAAGTTGCTGTCTTTACCGGTTACTCTGCTGCAATCTCTTTTCTGATTGCAGGCAAAGTTCTGCATCCTGAGGACTTGCCTTGCAGATATGCTTGTAATCACTACGTGAGCAACTTGGTGTTGCAAGTTGCTGTCTTTACCGGTTAGCTTTTTTTGAAGTTTCTTCGCATCTTATATAAGCTCTAGATCAATATTTATCATCAGAATTTGCATCTCATAAAGCACGATATTAATCAAATAGGCAAATTTCATTCGGAGTCTCTCATTAAATGAGAAACTCCGAATGAGATTTGCTCTAAGGTAATGTACTTGTTATGCTTGGCCTAGAAGCAAGGAGGAAACATGTATATGGTTTGTTTATACTGAAGTTATCTGGAATTCTCTCAATTGAGGATTCAAATCCAGATAACAGCAGTATAAGTTAATATTGTTGTGCACCTCAGGTTGTTTATAGGCCCGAGAACGAGAAAAGAATTTATGGTGTGAATTGGCTCGATATATACCTACGCTCTGTAAAAAATACGTTATATTTTCTTTCATATGAGAAAAATGTTTTTCTTTTTTATAATACTATGTGCTTTGTTACTTCATAAATTGTCTATTTTTCTTATTAAAACCTATTTTTTCCGTGTGATTCGGAATCTACGCATTCAAAAAATGCGTTTTCCGCTCTCAGAACGCGAAAATATGAACTACATGACGAGATAAATCGATTTATTATGTTCCTAAATATTCTCATTTTTCAATCTTGCTCAATACTCAAAAATAAGCAGACTCTCAAATAGAGAACATAAAATAACTCATATTTATCATATTAAAATTTTGAAAAAGTCTCCCGAAAAAATCATATTTCGAAAATTTCGAAAAAAATAAGTACATTTTTCGCCAAAGAAAAAAGAAAAATGTTTTTTTTTTGAATTTTTGATGATAATATGCACTCCTGACGGTCGCAGTGTCTCATTCCGGGAGACATTGCCTGTGCATGTCTCCCAGAATGGCATACTGTTCCGCATTCATAACTTGAATGCGGAACTTTGACCGACAAGAGTGCATTGTGCACTCTTGTTGGTCTGCATGTGTCATTCCGGGAGACATTGCCTGTGCATGTCTCCCAGAATGGCATACTGTTCCGCATTCATAACTTGAATGCGGAACTTTGACCGACAAGAGTGCATTGTGCACTCTTGTTGGTCTGCATGTGTCATTCCGGGAGACATTGCCTGTGCATGTCTCCCAGAACGAGACAATTTATTGCAATCAGAATACGATTGCAAAACTTTGACCGACAAGAGTGCATTGTGCACTCTTGTTTGTCATCCACTATGATACTTAGAGAAAATACTTTACTTACATTATTTAAAATATTAATTTCCCTATTTAATATTTATTTATTATTTTTTGTGCTTTATATTCCCTATGGCATGTACTGAACTATTTTATAGACTCTACCGAGCTATCTCCACATATAAACATTTGACAATAACACATATATACTCTCTTCATATTCTAGTCTCATGACATATTATTGCAAAAGCTATATTTATACAGCATACCTCATAAAGTCTCATTATATCCCTATCTAAGCGTTCAAAACCTATTTTCCCCACGTAATCTGATTCTTCAGGCTCCGCTGATTCGATTTCTGCTGTCAGATCGTGAAAATATGAATCACATAACAAGATAAACACAAATCCAAAATAATAATGTTTTCTTCAAATTGACTCTTCCACGATATTCATATATTTGTTATTAATTCCGTTTTCCCTTACAAATGTATTTAATTTTCTGAATAATACGTATTATAAAATGAATATCTCAAAAACTAAATTAAAAAATTAATACTGGGTAATAACTAGATATATTGTGACTTTTTGAATTCACACACTTTTGGAAAAAATTGAATTTTTCTAAAATGATGTTGTTTGAACATGAACTTAAAGAGTTTTTTTACGTAAAATATCAAGTTGGGTAACTTGTGTTTATCTTGGAAAAGTAGGGTAATTTTCTAATTTTAACTCTCATATAACTTTTGATATAGATCATTGAAAATCTTATAAAAATTTTAATGATGCTTACAAAAGTATTTTCTTTGGATCTATTGAGGAAAAATTTACAATTTGATTCTTCATTAGAAAAACAAGACAGTTTTATGATTGTATCATCAAATAATGACTTTTCAGAACAAAATTCGAAAGATACCGAAATTTTCGATTTTTTAACTAATAATTCTCTCAATAATATAGGGTGTCCAAAGGTGTGTTTAGCACAAACCTGAATACTGCGAATAGAAATAAACAAGTTACATATATATAAAGTTTATTTAAATATAATCACCATTGGATTCAATCACGCGTTCGCAGCGATCGATCCAGGCTTGAAAGACACGCTTTAAATCATCATGAGAAAATTGCTCAAATTGCTCTCTTACAAAATTTTCAAGATCATCTGGACTCGCGAATTCGCGTCCTTCAGCTCTCTTTTTTAGCGTGCCGAATAAATAAAAGTCAGAGGGTGCAATATCAGGTGAATAAATTGGGTTTGGAACAACTTTGACATTGTTTTCCACCAAGTAATTCATTACCTTATGACTTTTGTGAACTCTTGAATTATCAAAATGAATTGCAAACTTTTGTTTTTGTTGTTTGGATTTCTCAAACTCATCAGAATTGATAATTTGAGTAAGAACATTGTCAATTAGATACTGAGCATTCATCGTATTAGGTTTTTGAAGAATATCAATTGCGATGATGCCATTCACGCCCCAAAAAACCGACAACATCATCATTGGTGTGTCAATTTTTTTCTTCGGGAATGTTTGCGGATTTTCATCCTTCGGGATCCACATGATTTTGGCTTCTGTTGCATATTGAAACCAAGACTCGTCCCCTGTTACTAAAAAGCGAAACTTCTTGGATTGATACGCACCCAATATAGAGAGGAGCTCTTTCGAAGATTGGACTCTAGATTTTTTTTGAACTGAATTAAGGTTGTGCGGAACCCAACGTGTATACACTAGTTTGTAGTTCAAATAATTGTGCAGATAATAACTGACTGTTGTATGTGGTATCTTTGTCATCTCCTCTATCCTTCTGAGTGATGCTCTTGGGTCTTCATCTAGCGCTTGAAGAATTGCTTTGATTTTTCTTTGATCCGGTGATTTTTTGTCAATTTTTATGATGGGCGCCTTTTTGTTCATGAAGTGATACATCCTAACATGATACGTTACAGTGGAATAGCTAGGAGCATCCATACCGAAGCATTTTACCAATGTCTCGTAGATTTTTTTACAGTCTTTGCATTTTTTTGCAAGAGCGAGGATGTTTTCTTTATGATTCATTAAAAAAATGAAAAAAAATCCCGCCAAAATTTCCCGCGAAACCGCCTCTTGTCTCAAAATTCATTTTATATCCCGGCATGGCGCCAAAATACAACATACTCATCATATACATATATTCATATTTTTTATTATATATTTATAATCAGCATATATCTCCTTTAATAGTCTCATATAGAGCGCTGTGCTAAACGCACCTTTGGACACCCTATATTAAACTTACAAGTGAAGTTAGTGAAGTGTATCCATTTTATGGCGTTCATATTGTCAAAATATTCGATTTTTCCGAATCATCTGTAACAAGTATACCAAGTAGAATGTTTCGAAATAGCATTGCTCTCGAAGAAGTTATAATGAGTCCAACTATTAAAAATATTTCAGAATATGCCTTTGAAAACTCAGCAATTTCGAAGATTAATTTAGAACATATAGAATTTATCAAAGAATATGCATTTTCCAACTGTGAAAACCTTAAAAATGTAAATGTTCAATCTGTTATGCAATTTGGTATTGGTTCCTTTAGTGAAAGTGGTTTAATTGAATTCAGATTTCCAGGAAACATTAAAGCAGTTTCAGATTATATGTTAGAGAATTGTAACTTTTTAATAAAAGTGGTGTTAAGCACTAATATAACAAGTGTTGAACATTCTGCTTTTAGAAAATGTATCAATCTTGAAATTGTCGAAGGAATTTCGAATTTAACTTGGATAGGAAGTTGTGCATTTGAATACTGTTCATTGAAAAATCTGATATTTGAAAGTAAACATATAACTTGTATTAAGAGCGCGTTTCGTGATAATATAAAATTATCATCAGTAAAATTTAAATCAGTAAATCTTTGTAATAGTGTATTTTTGAATTGCCTTAATCTGAAAACAATAACAATTACTGATGTATGCGTATTGGATCTATGATTCAACTTTTATAATTGTATTTCGCTAGAAAAATTTGCCGCCAATTATAATGAACGCATTAGTGTATGTGATTTTGCAAATTGCAGAAATTTGGCACTTTTTAATGTAAACAATGGAATGCGCCGGTTATCTCGTGCTTGTTTCAGGAATTGTCAGTCTTTAACAATGTTCGATTTCACAGGAATTAGTTATATAGAAGCAGCAGCTTTTCAAGGTTGTAGTAAATTGAAAACAATTTATGGGTTGGGAGAATTAGGTTATTGGAGTGGAGGATATATTTTCTCAGATTGCATTTGTTTGGAATTAGATAAAATTCATTATGCAAATTTTGGAATGTTCTCAAATGTTATTCTTTGAAAGAAATTATCTTCTCAGGTAAAAATTTAGGGGCAAATGCATTTCAATTCTGTATTAATCTCGAGAAGTTTACTTTTCAACTGGAAGAAGAAGATGTTATTGCAGAAATTCCAGCTTACTGTTTCTATTGCTGTTCAAACTTGAAAGAAATTAATATTCCTGATTGTATTTGTTCAATTAGTGAATTTGCATTTTATAATGCATCTTTAAAGAATGGAATAAATATAAATAAAGTTCAAGTTCTTGAACAATACTCATTTGCATATTCAAATCTAACATCAATAACATTATTAAATACAATCACTTCGTCTTCTAGGAATGAATACATCCCGAAAGTCAAATATTTGCACATTTTTGATCATTATGATATGTTGGAAAAAGTCATATTCGAAGAAAATGGTTATATATCTCTTTCTGAATTGGAAAATTGCAAGAAATTTAAATCGATTGAATTGAAAGGCAATGTTAAAATACAAAGTGGAATGCTATATACCGTTGAAAATATTGATAGAACTACAGCTTCATTAGATGATACAATTACATTGCTATCATATAATATATCAGAAAATAATGAAGAAGTAATAATTCCGAATAACTTTCATGCTATTTCATTTTCCGCATTTAGATATTCAAATAACGTTAAAAGGTTAAAAATTCCATATGAATTACAAATCATGGGTTATGCATTTGCAGATATGGAATCACTAAAAGAAGTTTATTTCAGTTCAAGTGAAATTCCTTATAGTTGCTTTTATAATTGTTCAAAACTATCAAAAATAACTCTAACAGAAAATGTCATGTGTATTAATGAAAAATCATTTTCTTATACAAATTTAACTGAAATTATTTTGCCCATTTCTTTATCAGATATCATAAATCCATTTGCAAATACACCAATAACAAAAATAGGATTCATAGATGGTCAATATCATCCTGATTTCATTGTTACAAATAATGAATTTATTAAAATAAATAGAGATAAAAACAATGAAATGGAAATATTGTTTCTATTTGGTAGGATTTCAAATAAGATAACAATGCTAACAGAAGGTATAAAAAGAATTAATATGGCAAATTTCAAATTTAAACCTCATGAAAATGTTTATTTAATGCTTCCTCATTCAATTCAAATAATTGATCTATTGGAAATATCGGTGCAGTCTGGAGATTCAGATATTAGTAGAAATATACCTGAAAATAATCTCGAAAATTCTGTAATGAGATTTCCAAAATTATGCTATGATTGGACAAATTCAATTCATGTATTGTATAATAATTCACGGAGATATTATGAAACAAGTCGTGAAACAACCCCCAATATTGAATTTTACTCTTCCACATATCCTGAATATTTTGTTGGTTACATTGAAGTTATAAATAAAAGTTGCGAACCAAGTTTGAATGTTGAAGATAAAGTAGAAGAAAAAGAAGAAGAAAACATCACAAATTCTCAATGTAATGATTCACAGATTCTATTTAATGAGGAAAATGGAAAGAAAAGATCTTTGTACAACATTGAGATAGGATTGATTGTTATATCATTTTTGTTCATCGGAACTATTATATGTCTCATTTTCACGATTTACTCATATATGAAAAGAAAGGATATTGATGAAACAGAGTCCATCCAGGAAATGAACATTGAAGAAGTAACGATAATCCATCCAAATGAGATAGATGGATTTACATTTGATAATCCATTATTTACTCAATCAATCGAAAAAGATGATCCATTCAAACATGATTTTGAAGAAGATAATACAATTAAAGAAAACTTCTATTTGGGCAATGATATTGATGAAGTCTCCGAAAACTAGACTGATTGAAATTCTAGATGTTTATCGAATTAATAATAAACACATTTGACATATCCAAATTATTTGTAATGTATTATATATATGACTTCTATGTTATCTAGCCTATTAATTATCTTTTTCTTCATTGTTTTTATCATTTTCTGCTGTCATGGCTATTCATTTTTGTCGGTTTCATTGAAGTTATAAATAAGAGCTGTGAATCAAGTTTGAATATTGAAGAAGAAAATAGCACAAAACAGCAATGTAACAGTCAACAGATGCTTATTAATGAAGAAAATAAAAATAAAGAACCGATCCACAACATGGAGATCGGATTGATTGTTATGTCTCTGTTGTTCATTGGAGCTATTGTTATTCTTTTTTACACAATTTATGTATATATGAAAGGAAAGAATAATGAAGAAACAGATTCCGTTCAAGAGATGAATGTTGAAGAAATCAACACCGTTAATTCAACCGATATTGATGGTATTACATTTGATAATCCATTATTTACGCGATCAACAGAAAATGATGATCCATTCAAAGATGATTTCGAAGAAGATGCTAAAATTGAACAAAATTTCTATTTAGGTCAAGATCTTGAAGAATTATCTGATGAAAAAATCGATTGAAATTCTCTTTATTTTTAATTTTGCGAATAAATAGTAAACTTTATGAAATTTAATCTTTAATTTGAACCATATTCCTTTCTATATTCATCATAATCATCAGAACTTCTTTTGAATCTTGGAATTATTATAAATCCAAATAATTCTTTTGGATGTTCTGCATTATTTCAGAAGAGAATTGTATTGAATTTGATGAAGAGTTAATATATTACATGGAAAAAATATCACTATGAAATATATCTTCTCCAGATTAGCTCTCAAAATCTCAGCAGAAAAGTCAAAATTTGAGCGTATTTTAGAAGTTTTTTAATTATCAACTATGTAGTTTTATTCTTCATCATTGAATGAATAAGAAATATTTCTTATTGACACATTGTTCTTAAAGAACATGTTTGAGTTCTAATAGATTAATTGATTTGTTCATCCCTTATTTCTATTTATAGCGTCTTCTTCAGAATAAGCTTTCCAGGTTCTTGTTTCTAATACTTTCAAACACTTTCCTATATGGAACAATGCATCATCAACATCAATTGGGGAACCAACACCAGTATGATGTGTTGTAATTGAATCATATTGTAACTCAAATATTTTACAACTTGAACAGAAATATGGGAGGGGATGTTCAAGGAAAAATGCAGTGACACAAATAACAACAGTGTGATCTGCCATAAAAATGGATTTAAAAAGATTTGATCCAACAGGACCAAAAAGAAACTTAATCTTCTTGAAATCTTTTGCACATTCTATGAGTTCCTTATGATCATCACGAACAAATTTCCAATCAATTGTTGGGAACTTTGATTTTGTTGCACTAATTATTTCATCAAGATTATGAATGTGTCTCGCTTTTCCTTTTGGTCTGTTTGTAAAACAATAATCTGTTGATGGAATTTTATCTAAATCTAGCTTTTGATGCACAAATCGTTTAAATCTATAAGTGTTTGGTCCCCATTGGCTGATGTAAAATGTATCATTTGCAAAACAGTGGAGAACATCTGCTGCAATGTATCTTTCTGTATTTTCTGGTAAATATATTCTTCGATCTTGTGTGAAGCCAAGGAGATCAAGAAATGGATCGTAAAGAAACGGCATCGAGAAAACAATGATATGGGATCTCCATCTGATTGATTCAGGAAGTAAAAGCAAAGGAATAATGAAATCAGAAATGGAATGTCCGAAATTATAAGTTGCCCATAAATATCCTGTCACAACAACTTCGTGATAATGACCTACAACCTTTGCGGTTGTTGCGTTTTTGGCAAAATCAGTCTGGAGGAAAATTGTATAACAATCAAAACCAACAGCGCCATTAAAGCTGACATATGCCTTTTTTAACATATAGTGCGTTGTTTTAAGTCGTTTAGAATTATTGTTAAATTCATTTGTTATGTTTGGTTTCAGAAATGATAAATAATATTGAGTTTGATCTTGAGAAGTTTCATCAATATAGCGTATTACAGGGGAATTAATGTGAAGTGGTTTATCAGTTTTGCGTCTAGGTGAGAAAAAAACTACGTGTTTCCAAATTTCAGTTCCAAAACCTGAAAGTGCAAATTTCGGATTATGCGTTATAAATTGAGAAGCCATAAATGCAGAATAACATGTTAAGAATGAAAGAAGAGACCAAAAAAATCCACAAATCCCTAACGTTATAGAAATTGAAAAATTTGACGGAAACTGTAACTGATCATGATCTTGAACTTCTCTATATTTGAATTAAGCATTTTGTATTGTTACTATATTCTTTACTCGTGATCTAAATATCCGATTTTTTAATTCATTCTTTTCGTATGTTTTTTTCTAACATTTAAACTGCGAGTCAAAAGGCGTACCTACCTTCAACTTTTTGAGAGAAGCCATACAATTAATTATATGAGTTTCTCTCAAAAAGTCGATTTCTGCCAGGTACGCCTTTTGGACCGCCCAAACTATTCGCTCTAATTCGAGATAACAACAAAGAATCATAAAACAGACATTCATATAGGATGAATTAATACGATATTTTCGTGTTTAACTTCAAAATTTAAGATTTCTAAATTTTATTCAAGCTTTAAACAGGAAATTTAAGCATAACTAGAAGCTACTATACTACTTATTGCATGTACAGATTATTGGAGCTCTCGTATTTGATAATCTTTACTCACTCTCAGTGAAAGCACCATTAGCATTAGAAATGTAAACTATTCAAAAATTGATAGGTACGCCTTTTGATTCGCAGTTTATGGAGAAATTTCTGACAGCAACTCTTATCAACAAAATATCACTATCATATAGTAAAATATCAGATCTCCAGCTCAAGCCTCAGCCATTCGAGAGCGTTATCGTTTCTGTACAATGGAAGTCAAAGATACTTCGTTACTGTTTATTTCTTTTACTTTTTTTATGTTCTTTTTTAACTTTTGGATTTTTTCAATTATTGACATTTGTACTTTTCGGAATTTTGATTATATAGTAAGTAAAGTCTTCTATTGAATAAGTATGATGTTTGTGAAGGATTGCCTTGCAAAAAGTCATTAAAATATAGTGTATTGAAAAGTAACAATTTATAAAAAAAAATCTAATAATAATATACATGGTATTGAGATTAACAATGCATGTGAATGAACTGCATTATAATAAACTCTAATAACAATTCTGTTATTCAATTTAAAACAATAACAGATATAATTATAGAAATCATTCATCAATATATTTTGTTCCATTTAGATTTTCAAAATCCAAAATCTGTGTGTTGTTCATTTTTGCTTCTTTATCTTTATAATATGTAATTTCTTCATCTGAATATACTTTCCAGCTTCCTGTTTCTAACACTTTCAAACACTTTCCTATATGGAACAATGCATCGTCAACATCAATTGGTGAGCCAACACCAGAATGGTGAGCTGCAATTGAATCATATTGCAATTCAAATATTTTACAACTCGCAGAGAACCCTGCCAGAGAACTTTCTATGAATTGTGCAGTTACGCAAATAACAAGAGATCTATCTGCCATAAATATACACTTACAAATATTTGATCCTACAGGAGCAAACAAAAATTTAATCTTCTTGAAATCTTTTGCACAGTCAATAAGTTTCTTATGATCATCACGAATAAATTTCCAATCAATCTTTGGGAATTTAGATTTTGTTGCATTTATTACTTCATCAAGGTTATGAATATGTCTTCTTTTTCCTTTTGGTCTGTTCGAAAAGCAATAATCAGTTGATTGGATTTTATCTAATTCATATTTTTGATGCAAGAACTGTTTGAATCTATATAAATTTGGTCCCCATTGACTTATATAAAATGTTTTATTTACAAAACAATGGAGAACATCAGCTGCAATGTATCTATCTGTATTTTCTGGTAAATATATTCTTCGATCAGGTGAAAAACCGAGAAGATCAAGAAGAGAATCAGATAGAAAAGGCATCGAGAAAACAATGATATGAGCTCTTTTTCTTATTGATTCAGGTAATAAAAATAATGGTGCATAAAAATCTTGAATTGAATGGACGAAATTAAATGATGCCCATAAATATCCTGTAACAACAACTTCATAGAAATGACCTATAACCTTAGCAGTTGTTGCATTGTGTTCAAAATCTGTTTGGCCAAAAATTGTATGTGAATCAAAACCAACAACGCCATTAAAGCTAACATACGCTTTTCTCAATGTATAGTGTGTGGTCTTAAGTCGTTTGGAAATAGTGTTGAAGTCATATGTCGCTGTTGGTTTAAGAAATGATAAATGATATTGTGTTTGATCTTGAGATGTTTCATCAATATAGCGCATTACAGCGGAATTAATCGGAAGAGGTTCTTCGGATTTGCGTCTAATGCAAAAATAAATAGCGGGCTTCCAAATTTCTGGCCCACAGGAAGTTATAGTGAATTATGGATTATATTTTATGAATCTGGATACTGTGAATGCTGATGAAAGAATAAATATTGAAAGGAGGGGCCAGTATAATTGATGGATTTGGTAAGTGACAATAATTTTGAATGTAAGGTTTTAATTTTGTGGGTTTTTTCTCCGACCAAATTGTGAGTGATTTCATATGAAATGCTGAATGATCGAAAAACTATAGAACTTATTATAAATTAGATGAGGACATCATTTAGTGGATAAATATCTTAAATTTAAGGGTGCACCCGTATGTACGTTTATTTGAGAGGAGGAGGATTACCCTCTCAATTTTTAGGGATTCGTTAGTTTATTTTCTCGATGAATATGCAATAAAATTTGATTTTTACCTTATCAATATACTTCATATAATATACACATGTTCATGTAAAAACTTTTTTCCAAAATCCTCAGGAATTAAGGGATTTTTGAATTTTAAGAATTTTTTTCGAATTTTTTCGAAAAAAAATATTTTCAGAACAGCCTTAACGGCTAAGATTTAGGAACAATGTTAAGTATCAAAAAGAAAGGAGGTCTGATATAGACAACATATATCGTTGAAGGTTGAAAAAATCTCTAATATTTGAGCCCAAAATTTCAAATTTTAATTTTTTGAAAAAAGAGGCCACCCGTATGTACGTTTATTTGAGAGGAGGAGGATTATATTTTTGAAAGGGTGAAACATTATGAATATGTTAATTATATAATAATATGTATTATTATAAAAAAGAAAAAATAAAGAACGTTAAAATTTTTCTTTCTTGATTTTTTACAAAATCTACTTAGAATTATGCAAAATATGACTAAATAATTATAAATTTCAAGTTAAATTTTAATTTTGATAAATAATTTAAATTTCAAAATATCAAGTTCAGTTCGACTATGTATGTAGTAATTCCTCAATAAAGTGCCAAAACCCTATTAAAATATATGAACATTTTCAACATTTTAATGTTTTTATTTAAAAATTTGATGGAATATGAGCTTCAAAACATTATTATGTAAATAAAAATAATTAAATATATGTATTTATTCGTATTACAACCGTAGTAAGTCGATTCTTCCTTTCTTCTACTGAGTTTTGAATTTGATTTCGAATTGTAAAGAGATTCAAAGGGAAAATACTAGCGGATAAAAACTACCTCCATGAAAGGGTCATAATGGACTCAAGTTGTATTTTTTGATATTTTTTTGCTTTTCGAGCCTAAATAGGTAGCCAAGATAATGCCTAAAAATAAGGTTCTAAATTCTGAAGTTTACATGATCCTCTCGTGTGCACCCTTAAGTCCCTTTTGCAAAATGTTACTCATATAATTTGAATCTGAGGCACGCTAATTTTTGAGAGCATCATTTGTAATGAATTGTAGACAATTTGGTAACCATGAATTCATGAGTTCTCTCACGTAATTAGCAACTGTTGCTTGTTTTTCGAGTAGTGAGTCTCTCCATGAATCAGCCAATGCTGTCCAACTCAAAACACTTGGATCGAAATAGACCATTCCGCAACGAGAACAGTTGCAGGAGATGCTTCATCCAAATTGTCAACTTCGAACATCATTTTGACATGTGGAGATAACTGGATACGCTCGTTATTCGGAAGGCAAAGGACTTTGTTATCATCCAACAATGAGTTATTGACTCAATCCACAAGGAATCGACAGGACCATCAACGATAATCCATTTGCCAACGGTTTGTTCAGAAAATGACATTTCTCTGATGATTTTTGACAAAACGCCGTCAGCCCATTCACTTGTTACAGGATTGAAGGAACCGTAGAGTTCTGCAATAGAGATTGCCTTTGGATTGAGGGATTCCACTTGTATTGGCTTGTACAAACTGTTGTTTGTCTTTGAAAGATCAGTCAAAGCTAAAGAAGAGATTTCCATGCTGTTGATTTTCCGCCCATCGCGCCACCGACCAACATAATTCCGTGTCTGACCAATGTTGTTTCGTATAACTCAGTAGCTTTTTGCGATAGTTATATCCAATGGCTGTTCTTGGATTTGTTTGATTGACTCCTTCAAGGAATTCAAGAAGTCATCATTCGAGGTTTGTTGTATTCAACATTCGGGAATACATCACTTAATATGCCATTGAATAAAGGAATATCATCAGAAATCAATTTCGGAAGTGTGCAATCTCTTATTGTTCTGACTAAAAGTAATGATTCGTTTGCTTCCAAGTCATTTCTCTTTGCTTTTCCTGCTGTTGAAAGAATGGCTTTCATGGCTCTCAAGCCCCAATCGTAGTGGTGGCTGTTTGATAACTGTTTCCTGCACAAATCAAACAATGCAACTAATTGACAGCCAATGAAGAAGCGGTTGTAAAACCGCCGGAGAAAAGCAAAATTTCTGAAATGAAAATGAAATCAGGGACCATCATTGCGCATGGTCTGAACAATGCTTTCAAGTTATCTGGTAGCTCAGTTCTTCCTGCGTAACCAGGGTTCATTGTGATGCAAATTGCTGCATTAGGATTCAATTTCAACGATCTTTTATCCAATTGAAATGTTTGTGCATTTTCAGCAATTGCATTTTGAATTGTTCTGACTTGTTGTGCAATAACAGAAAGAACTTCGATGTTAATACGGTTGAATTCATCGAAGCAAGACCACGATCCTGAACTAGAAAGACCTGCGAAGAACTGTGACATTTGTTCAGGAGTAACTTCTTCAGAACAATTGTAAACGACGCAAGATCTTCCAAGTGCTTTCGCGCAATCTCCAACTGTTTCTGTTTTTCCTGTACCTGCTGGACCGCTTGGAGCACCGCAAACACTTGCGATTACTCTATGATAGCAAGATAATATAATTTTTGAATCAAAATATTATAGATGAAAGAAAGGAAAACATAAAAATATGAAATTTTAGATCAAATTATGGAATTGTTTCAAGCTTGTAGATGTATTACAACATATTCTCTAGAATTTAAATCAGTACAGGTATAATTTGCTCCAGATTTGATTCATTTTAAAGAATATTGCGAAATTTCAAGCTTATTTAATAATTTACTAAAAGAAATCTCAATAAAAGTCATTATTATATCATTTTTAATAGATAAATAAACAAAAAATAAAAATAAAAATAATTATTTTGATTAATTTTCTTCTTCCTCTTCCTCCTCCTCTTCTTCTTCTCCATCCGGATTCAGAATATTATCAGCAGAGTTCTGAAGTGCATACATTACAGCTTTGAAGACCTGTTTTTGTGTATATTCTCTGTCAGATTTGAAATTCGATTCAATTACATCAATTGTATCCGAAGCCAAGTTATTTACAGCAATCTTAAGTCTTTTGGATATTTCTGCCTTCAATTTTTCAACTTCTGCGTTTCCTCCTGCTTTTACTAACGCAGAATCTTGTGCAACAGCTTTTATCTGGTTTATGAGCTCTTTCTTCTCTTCTTCCTTCGCTGTGATGGTCTTTTTGAGGCTTTCCAGCTCATTTACGGCAGATTTGTTTTGGATTTCGAAATCTTTTCTGCTTTGTTCTCGGATTTGTTGGATCTTTGCCTCTATTTCTTTATCTATGGACTGAGACTGCTTCTCTAATTGGGATTCGAAGCGTTTGTCGTATTGAAGATCCGAATTCCAGTTTTCTTGACGGGCTTCGTTAACAGCAAGCTCTTCAAGGCGCTGGGAAATGGCATTGAAGAAGGGATTCGACTCTGTTTCTTGGAAAGAATCAATTCTTTTCTGTAATTCTTTTAATTTTTGGTCTTTCCGCTCTGAAATCTGTATTAATTCTGATAATTTCTGAATTGCTTCATTGGGATCCATCAATTTAGGTGTAATTTTGTTTGAATGTGTTGGTATATTATTTAATTTTCTTAATATCTCTTCATATCGCTCATCAAACGTATTCATTAAATCAGCAACAGTTGTATTATCTGTAATTATAATCTCTTCAACCTCTTCTTCTTCTATTTCTGGTTCTTTTTGATTTTCAGGTTGTTTTTCGATATTTTGTGCATTATCTGGTTGTTTTGTTTCTGTATTCATTGTTTCTTCAACTTTCTGCTCTTGTTGTGTTTGTTCTGTTGCATAATTTAAAAATGAAATTTCATATTGAGATTTTAAGAAAAGATATTGTGATCCTGGCTTTTTTACAGCATTATCTGGTAATTTTGATTTGTATGTTTGTTCGTTTTCTTCGGTGGATGGGTTTTTTACTTCATTCTTTGATAAATCGTAAGTTATTAAATTAAATTTCAAATCATTAGTTTCATTCGCTTGTGACTGAAATACAGTAACAAAATTTTCTTTCGAAGTCTTCTGAAATAGTGCTAAGACAGTGGCATTAATCGCTTCTTGCGGATTTCTAAATTGTAGAAGCCACTGCATATTCCTGGTATCATAGACGTATACATATACTGAGTTTTGCAATGTCCATGATATATTTTCGTTACACACAAATTGTGCAATTGCTTGTTTGTTTCCTGCAATCAAAAAAGCAGCAATCAGAGTATTCTTTCTTGAAAACAGAATTGTTGCCATTCCAAGTCTTGCTGGTTGTTGAGTGTTTGGGTCAATTCGAAAAACAGCTACTGGAAGGATTTGTAAATTTCCATCAGGAGCAGCTACAGTTACTGGTTTTTGAACTGGCTTAGCTTCTATTGGTTTTGATTTTGCTTTAAAAATCGATTCATTTTCTTCTTCAAACAAATCAGACATTTTTGAATGACATAAAAATGTCATGTAAAAAATATTTACATGGCAAAAAATAGAAACTTCCCGAAACTGAATGACCACCGGTAAACAGGAGAATTTCATTGTTCATAGTAATATTAGATGTAATGAGAACAACAATAAAAATATGAAATTTCATTACATCTAATATTTTAGTTTCTTTTTCATTTACATCTTATATATGACATAGAGTACCCGAAATAAGTTATAGACAACGAAAAAAGCTGTAGACATCTTTATACAAAGGGTTTTGATAAGGACTTAACAATCATTTAACAAATCCTCTGTCTACAATTTATTTCGGTGTCTACAACTTATTTCTGGTACTCTATATATCAAAAAAGGTCCAATCACTATTTTTGACAAAATTTTAAATTTTCATGGGTTGTAAATCCTATAATAACTAGATAAATAATGAATCAAATCCAGCATGATGTGCACAATTTGCTACAATATACCTATTTTCATCCCATTTTGCTGTTATTGCCTAGTGAATGTACCTTTAAATTTAAAAGAAATTTAGGTTTCAAAGTTCATAAAAATTTTATAAAAAATAAGAATTTTACTTTTATTTTCTATGTTTCTTAAGGGTGCACTTACTACTTTCTGACATGCTCCTATAATATCAATATATCTTTATTGTGATTACAAAAAAGTATAACAGTAATATAAGATACTAAGTAGTGATTTAAAATAACTTCTTCCCGAACAAAGTTAATGACTTTTTACCTTAGAAAAGTTGGATAAAAATCCAGAATGTCAAAAAATTGAGGGATTTTGACACACTCTCATATTTCCTATTTAAGGTTTTATTTTCTATGGATATTCACACATGTGTTCCTCTTTTTGAGAATGTGTTTTTTAATTTTCAACCCATTATATTTGTATATTATGCTCCGTGTGAAATAAGAAGTTCAGTTGTCTTTTTACTATTATTCATGGTTGTAAGATGAAGAGCGGTTTGTCCAGAATTATCTTTTTCATTGATATTTGCACCAAGTGAAATAAGAAGTTCAGTTGTCTCTTTACTATTATACATGGCTGCAAGATGAAGAGTGGTTTTCTTCTTTTTATCTTTTTCATTGATATTTGCACCATGTGAAATAAGAAGTTCAGCTGTTTCTTTATTATTTTTAATGGCTGCAAGATGAAAAGCAGTTTGTCAAGAATTATCTTTTTCATTGATATTTGCACCAAGTGAAATAAGAAGTTCAGTTGTCTCTTTACTATTATACATGGCTGCAAAATGAAGAGCGGTTCGTCCATAATTATCTTTTTCATTGATATTTGCACCATGTGAAATAAGAAGTTCAGCTGTTTCTTTACTATTATTAGCTGCTGCAGTATGAAGAGCGGTTTTTCTGCTGTCATTTTTTTGTTGGGTTTTGCACCGTGAGAAATAAGCAGTTGAGCCATTTTTGCATTATTTTCACGTGCTGTAAAATGAAGAGAAGTGAATCCATATTCATCTTTTTTATTGACATTTGCACCATGTGAAATAAGAAGTTCGACTATTTCTGAGTTATTTTTATTCGCTGCATAAATAAGAGGTGTGTTGTAATTTTCATCTATTCCATCGATATCTGCGCCGTGTGAAATAAGAATCTCGGCTGTTTCTTTACTATTTTTAATGGCTGCAACATGAAGGACACTATATTTTCCTGGCGTATTGATTGTTGCACCGTGTGTAATAAGAAATTCAGCTGTCTTTTTACTATTATTTCTTACTGCATTGTCCAAAGCGGTTGCTCCATAAATATTTTTTTCATTGACATTTGCACCAAGCGAAAGGAAATATTCACAAAGAGATGGATTGTCAAATAACGCAGAATAAATAAAGCATTGGTTAACTTCATTAGTTTGATCAAAATAAACTAAAAATGATTCAAGATTGTTGTATTCTGCACAATCACTTATATTGATATCTATATCGTATTCATTCATTAAGAATGTAACGAAATCAATGTTGTGTGAAATAATTGTATATTCCATGCATTCATAATCAGGTTCTTGATATTTCAAACATTCACTCATGATATCTTGATTTCCTCCTAAAAATGAAAACCAAAGACATTGTTCAGTTATTTCTGAATTAAATTTGGTCCTTAATAGCTTGAAACAATCAACTGCTCCATGGTAACAACATAATTCAAGTAATGAATATCCTTCTTCAGATTCTGGATATAAACTGCTTTGAAGTTGTTGATTTTTATCAAATCCTTCTTTTTCAGTGATAAAAATAAATGTTTCTAGGTCATTATTCATAATTGCTCTGTAAATCGTATTCTCTGAATGAATATCGATATTTTGTAAATTCATTTCTTCAAAATTAGCATATTTGTCTAATTTAATCCCATACTCTTTATAAAAGAGGAAGGCCCAGGTGATTGGAATATCTCTAACTTCTGTTAAATTATAGCCATCAGTGATGAGTTTCATTAGAGTCAAGTATGACTTTATATAGCGATTGTTATGTGGAATAATTTTTGAAATACGTTCAATAATGTTTTGAGGAGAGCATTTCTTTGAATCAATCAGATTTGTTTTGATCATTTTGTAAATTGAGTTTAAATCTTCTTCGTTTTCCGTTTTTAACTGATACAATGCAACATATACATCAATGTGATATTTAAACATACTTCTCAATTCACTGTATTCATTTGGAAGATTGTCTTGATCAGACATTAAAAAAATTAAGGATTAAGACCGACCATTTAAATGTACTCAATTTATTTCAACTTCATGATATCTAACAATGACACATTCTTACTAATTCTCAATTGTACCGTATGCAATAAGGTAGGAAATTAGTAAATAAAGCTATCATTTGCTGCCACATGAATTCTCTGATCTATAGAGTCTACAAAAATTTTGAAATTTTTCCTTATACCTCAAGAAATTTTCAATGTTTTAAAATTATAAATTTTGCAATATAAGTTGTTATATTATTAATTATTCGCTGAATCAAAACTCATGTTTACTCATATAAGATTTTAAATTCAGCATTAACATGCGAAAAGCTGTAATATTACATACTCCATTGCATTTTTGTATCGAGAAAATAAATATTTTCCATGCAGATACACATTAATTCAATTCTGATATGTTACATTTTTTCTCGAGTATTGAGAATTCACTTTATTTTAAAAATTAATTGTAAACATTGTAAAAATCATTTTACACATGCAAAGTTAATTATAATTTTACATTAAAATGATAATGATAATGAATCTGATTTGACACTTTTCAGTGTCAAAAATGTCAAATGACACGATATAACAAAACAATATGATATTTCTACTAAACCTCATTGCTCTTGTAAATTCAAGAGTCTGGGAAGGTCGTATTGGATTTCTTTATGACAAGATTGACAATATTGAACGGGATTATTCAACCACAGATTTACTTTCACTTGTGGATCAAATTTCTAACGATTTCCATTTAGAAAGAGACAGAGTTGAAGCGTATTTAGGACGCAGCAGACATGCATCTTATGCTAAACAGCTTTTCAACAGGATTGACTTTAACTTGCGCTCAAATTATCGTAGAGCAGTCTACCTTGGTGGCACGGTTATTAAAATAACTAAGACCAATGGAGTATATACTGTAATTTGTCGCCAGGTAAGTATCAACGCAATCCTCTGTCCAGGAAACTGGTTAAATTCATTCAATATAAATAGCGAATATGAGGTTTCAGTTCCTAATATCTTCTTGGGTATTGCATGGAATGATCCACTTTCAGCTGCTCAAATCACTCAGATCTACTATGATTTGAACCGTAAAATTGAAGCCAAACTCAACGCCTACAAAGCCATTTAAAAAGATGCTTTAAAAAATATCTTATACCATACATATCATTTTTTTTATCGTAAGATTTTGGCACTTTTGCTAAAATGTAAATTCAATTACTATGCATTTTGCTTTATTCTCGAATGAAATATATATAGACTAAATAATGACGATTATCACATATGGTATCTTCAAGTATCTGATAAATGAGGCAAATAATGAAGCACTCCTCGGAACAATTAATAACACAATTATTACTGATCATTCTGCGAATAAGAATGCATTCATTAACCCAGATTTCACTAGTTATAACGTCGTCATTCCACCAACAATCCTTTACAATAATAAATATTATTTTGTCAAAAGGATTGGCGTTTGCGCATTGAGATTCTCTATGATAACATCATTAAGAATTGGAAAATTTGTTGAAGAAATCCAATTCAGATCCATTGACTGGTGCAACTTTCTCCAAAAGATTGAATTTGATAGAGAATCAAGTTTATCAAAAATTGATAATAGTTTCGCGGTGAATTCTACAATAACAAAGATAATCATCCCTTCAAGAGTTAATAGGATTGCAGACTTACTTTTTCGCAATGCAAAAAAGCTGAAAACTATTTATTATGGCGGATCTGAATTAGAATGCCTAGAAAATTTGAATTCTTCATCTATTTCTATTTACGTTTTGCCTAATTACAAAGATAACATGTTTTGCAAACATATTGTCACAGTATTGAGCGAATTTCCTCTTGAGAAAATACCATCTTGCATCAAATATCTAAAATGTTTTGAATCAATATCAATTTCATATCTTTTAATTCCTATTTTATTTTGAATCATAAACAAAAAAAAAACATTTTTGAAAATTAAATAATATATGAATCCTTTTAAGGCATTTCTAGTGAGAATATCATATTCATGAAATCTACGGTTCAATATTATTCATCAATTATAATAGGAAATTTAAAGTTTTCTTTATACAATCTAATTTACTTAAGAAAACTGCTAAGGCCAATCCCACGCCAATTTTTAAAATTGAATATATCCATCAATAAGAGTTTTCATGACTTATAATTAAAGTTATTATATTTGTGTAATATAAGCTATAATATTATATTATTATACATGGTTTAGCATTGCAAGAAATCTCTAATTGATGGATATATTTTCTTTTAAAAATTGAGAGGGTGTGGCTGGAGCCTTGAAAGATTTTGTCAAATTAATTAACAAATTAAAACTTAAACCATTGACACTGTATAACTTAGTTAATATTAAAACTATAATGCTAAAATACAAATATTTAATAAACAAACATAAACAATAAATAAATAATAATAAAATTACCAATCTTCCTTATCACAGTAAGGAATGAATGAAACAACACCATCGGTATTAGCTGCAACAATTGCACCTAATTGTGTAGAGTATTTAACGTAAACAGCGTTCTGGAAAATGTTTCCAATCTGAGTGAAATTCAAATAATAAATTTCAGCGACATTTATTGATCCTTTCTTGTTGATTGTGCAGATATAATCGAATCCACGAGGAGAAACCCAAAATGTCCATGTCAAAATCTTTGATCCCAATCTGTATTCTTTGATTGGAAGACCATTGATATTGAAGACACTCAACAAACTGATTGTTTCTGAGTTAACAATTCTTGTCATTTCGCAAACAATGAATCCCCAAGAAGGAGAAACTCCGATCATTTTCGGAGTTGTTTGTTGTCCGAGATTGATGACATTTATTGTTTGTCCAGTTGCCAGTGATGAAATAGTTAATGTGCCGTCATCACAGCCAATTATCTGGACTTTAAATGTCTCATTCAAACAACAACAAACAGCATTATTTCTGTAACTTTGAAGTGTGTAAACCGGACGGAATTTTGAATGGTTTACATACTTAAAAATGGAAGTTGTTGAATCATTTCCAGACACTAAAAACCAATTGCACAAACTGAAGAGTTTGATTGGTTTGTATTGAGGAATAGGAATCGTCATCAAATTCCCTGAAAAGTTCAATACAAAGACAGATCTACTCTGTTCACTTCCAACGAAAACTAAACCTTTTTCATTAGCACTAAACAACAACAAATCTTTCCTTTCAAAAAGCTTCAAATAGTTATTATTATGTAAATTAAATTTTTGACTTAAAATTAATTCTATTTTCGAACTAGTCTGTTTAACAGCGTAAACAGAAAAAGTTCCATCTATTTCAACAACTCCTAATTGTCCGTAATTTTCATCAAATGAACAAAACAAATATGGATTCAATGTGCAAATGTCAGAAAATGGCAAAAAATTCTGTTGAACATTTTTCTTTTGCGGGTGAGGTGAAGTGAACAATTGAGCGGGCATTTGGCCGATCATTGATAAGAAATCTTCTAAACCTTGTTCATTGTAAGGATCCGTTTCTCTTTGCCAAACATCTTCATAAAGTTTTGGTTCGTACAAGTTATTTGCCTTTTCTCCTTCTATTCCTCTTTGTTTGTATCCCCAAATCAAATCAATCCAGTTCTTTATGTTCTGCGAAACATAATTACTTTCCAAAGCTCTTCTGTTTTTATAAACAAAGTCAATAGGTTTCGATGACCATGGCGGGATCTCGATATCATCAACTTTTTTCCCGTTTCTCTCTCCGAGATTGAAATTGTTTGAATTCACAAGAAATTCTGGCATAAAGAAAAACTCAGGAATCAGTTCCCTGTTGTCATGCATTATATTCAAAACAACTTTCAAAGAATCATGGTAACTACAAACCAATCTTTCTGGAACATCGAAATGTCCACTTTGCAAATCAATGTGGATAGATGCAAATGGTTCTAAACGTAACAAATAAAGACAAATAATTAATCTGGAAACAGGACCACTTGAAAACAAATATCTTTGTTGGTCAGGTGGTTGTTCATGTGATAATGCAATTAATTTCTGCAAATTATCTTCGTTTTGTGCACCAATCGGTTTTGAAAAGTCTCTGAATGTTTCTGGTTTCGACAAATCCAAAACTTTCGATGTAGAATCGAAAATAACCCATGGAAAAATAGGATATTGTGCTAAATCATTAAAACTGCGACCACTTAATACATTTAACAGCATCAAATAGGCAAAATTGGATATCCTGCCATTAACCCAGTCTTCTGTAATGTTTAACTGGTTGAAATGCTGTGCAAATGGTAATTTCTGAACTTTACGTGGCAAATAATCATAAATTTTTGACAAAATTTTGAGAATTGGCCGTTCAAAATCCAAAAACAAAGGGCAATTCGAACAACTAAATATTTCTATTGCTGTCAATCTGTGGAATCTTGATCTTAAGTAAATATGATTCACATCATCATGGTTAATAGTTATAACTGAATCTTCTTTGACAATGTAAATTTTATTTTCATAAAATTTGAAAATTGCATTTTTGACACTTTTTGGTTTTACAATTTTACATGGCAGATTTAGGATTTCTTTTAGAGTTATACCAGATAAAATTGGTGTTTGTTGATTTCCAACCAAAAGTGAACAAGATTCAGTATCAACATCAGTCATCAAATTAATAGAAGATGATGAATTTCTTTTCTTTTTCGTTAAGATAATTGGTTCTGTTCTATCACATCGTCTACAAACAGCATCAGCGTGATTTGTGTAATGATGATTAGTTTTCAGTCTGAATGGACAATACGCAAAACAATCAATGTTGTCACGTTTGAAGTGAGGTGATTGTTTTACAGAATTTCTTGAAGGATCCCACGGACCTCCATCAGATCTCAACGCACTCCATAATCTCATCCATCTCTCGTGGTTTAATGATTTGTCTTCAAACAGTTTTTTGATGTAAAATGACTCGAAATTCTCCATTTCTTTGATAAATGGATGTTCATTACATGTTTTGATTACAAAAGTGGCATAATCTGACAAATCACTTATACTTTCATTCAACAAATTGGAATACTTGTCGAAAAGAGACTTAAACATCTCTTTTATCGATTCCAAATCATTTGATATCTTTTCTTGATAATTATCAAATTCATCTGGTTTTGGCAAACTGCCAATTCGTGGCAAACTGTCACTTTTATTGATTAATTTATCAGGTAAACTTCCTGTTTGGAATACTGGTGTAATAGTTCCAAAACTGTCACTTTTAGGTATCACTTCACTTTTGATTGCTTTATCATCATCGTCAGAAATATCCATATCTTCACTTTTTTCTTCGAAAAGTTGGAATTTTTCGTAATGAGAAATGATAGAAGACAAAAATGAATTATTATAAATCTGATTCAAAGATAGAGCTAAACTAAAATCCAGCCAATTGTTGTTTTTATCGAAAGTGAAACCAAATTTTGTTCTGTATTTTTGGATTTTTAGTTTTGAAATGTTTTCAAATAAAATTGACGCGCTCAAAACTAATTCTTCTTCTTTGATTTCTTCTTTCTCTTCTAGTGTAGGATGTGTAGAAGGATTCCATCTATATAACAAACAAAACAAAATATATTGGCAAATTTCATCTTTGTCACTTTTTTGTAAATTAATTTTTTTATCTTTAATTAATTCGCAAAAAGTCAAAAACAAAGAATTTCTCATTATTCTTCCTTTTTCTCCCAAAGAACCACATGTCATATCTATAGCTATTAACAATGATTTGAAATTAGAATAGATCTGTACTAAAAACAACAACATTGTCTTTCTTTTTTCATCTTCATTGATTGCGGAATAAATAATTGGCCAAATGAACCATGCAGGACCAAATTTGTAGTTTTCTAATGGTTTTGTGTTCTTTATTATCTCTTCTACTTGTTGTGTATATGTTTTAAATGAACCATACCAACTCAGAAAAGGTAAAAATGAATAAACATTCGCATTATATAATGTAGAAACTTCTTTGAATAATTCTGAAGTCAAAATTTCTGGATCAATACTGTTTATGATGACATTTACATAGGAACTCAAAATTGTTTGGGAAGAAATGGACTTTAGTTGTAATATTCCAATGATTCTGATCACTCCTCTTATGATTGTTTCGTCTTTGGTCGAAATCAAGTCAATTAAATTCAAAATGTGTTTGGAAGTAACAAAATTGTTCAAATTTGAGTTGATTTTTTGTACAATGAACTCAAAGATAAACAATAAATCTTGGACTTGTTTGACATCATTGATCTTATAAGAATTTGACAAAATAAGTGTCAAATCTATCCGTGTAAAGTCAAAATTTTGTAAAGTGTCAATTATTTGTGCAATTTGGTGTCTGCACGAATCAATGTCCAATTCAGGGTATCTCGGCTTCTTCGATTGATATGTACCAATAATATCTGATTCTTTCGGAAAATACCATAAGTAAACTCTCAAAATTTCTAAAAGATCAGAAAATGTAAAGTATTCAAAAATTTTCGGATAAACGACGACCAAAATTTGTGACCAATGTTTGAGGATTTGGAGTAAGTCTATTGATGGATACCAAATTTGCATGTTCGCTAAAATTTGAGAGAAAATTTGGTCTTTCAACTCTTGAATGGTGGAAAGTTGGAAGAAAGTGTAGAACTGAAGGTATAAATCGTAAGTCAACACTTTCTGGTCATAAAGAGTCAATAAATAAGATATGTAGCCTATTTTGTTGTCTTTGGCAAAATCTCGAAGTCCTTCTTCAGTACTTAAGGCTGCTTTTATGATTATAGACAAGCTATAGGTTGGAGCAAGGTCGTATAGCTGTCCGTCAGCGAAATTGAAGTTAAACAAAGCAAATAAAGGTATAATTAAGTCAAATTTCCACAATGAAATTAAAATATTCGCGAATGATGAGCCATACTCCGTAACAGTATTTACAGGCTTTGGTTTTGACTTGAAATACGCATAAGCCGTTGGATAACCGTCATAAAGTGGCCCATTAAATGAAAATATCTGACATTGTTGGGAAGAAAGCAGCGGAAACACTCCTCCCGATATAATTTCGAAGTTTGAGAATACGTCACAGGATTTTCTGAATCCTAAACTGAATTCTGTCAGTTTTAATGAATCTTGGTTAATTTCTCCAAGATTTATCTGAGAATTATTGAGTTTTATAGATACAACGTACTTGTTATTTGTTTTCGCCTTCTTTATTGTGATAATTACCAGATAATAAAGGTCATTTGTCAATTCAATTTCAGTTGAAACGGAATTTGACTGTGTTGGCCTTAGAATTGTCATCTGTAGTTGTTCGTTGGTCGTTGAGAACGCAATAGAAGTGTCTTCGAACTTCATTGTCATGAAAACTGTGAATGAATAAATATTTCTCAAAGAAATCCAACAAATTGCACTCAATCCTTCGTTTATTTCCTGATTCAGCTCGCAGGAATATATCTCGTGGTCATTAAATGCAGAAATCTCGTGTTTTCTGTACACATCTAGTAAAATTTGGTCCAAAATTTTTATAAACTTCGGATGATAAGTGGAAAGACACAAATTTGTGAGCGGACATAATAAGGACACAAACTGCTTCACAACGTTGGGATTCGATACAACCATTGCGATTTTTGAGATGACATTTAAAATTGCATCGACTTGTTCGTTGGAATACTTGTTGTTTGTGCGGGCATCGTATAGGAATGAGATAAGTAATGAATCTACTTCACCGTTATGAAGGTTTATTGTGTTTTTGATGCTGAAATTCATCAAATCTACTAAAAAAGAAAGAATTTTGGTCATTACTGGGCTTTGATCGACTATTTTAAGTACAACAGGAACAAGTTGAGGCATCATGATGATCAATTTGCTTGGATCAGGTACTTTTGAGTTTATTCCAACAATCATCTTCTCAAAAATGGACAAATAGTCATTGGAATAGTCTTTTTTGAAGACTCTTTCAAAGATTTTCGGTATATGAGAGAGGATTTCTTGTTCAATTGGACATTCCTCTCCGAAATCAAGCAAAAAACTTGCATACTGGCGAACAGTGCTAGGAGCTTCTGGATCTTCAGGTATAATTGATAGTATTGTGGTGATATGTTTGACAAATGGCCCCAAATAATTTGAGATATTCTTATGTACAATTAATAGATTGGAAAACAACTGCAAAATATGTTTAATAAGTCTCAGATATCTCTGTGAGAACTTGGATGATGAGAAATGACTACCAATACTCTGCATAATTGTTTCAATAACTAAATCTGTTTGAATATCATCACAAACGTAGTTCTGGATGACAATTGTGGTCTCAGGCCATAACTCTTCTTCATAGAAACCAAGTACAAAAGCAGGTAAAAACATTGATTCTCTTAAAATTGCGTTTCTCATATTAGATTTCTCAAGAATTGCCATGAAAAGGGAATACATTCTTTCTCTAGCAACTTCTATTTCATCTGGATGTGGATTTGTTAAGTTTTGTTGCCTTAAAAATAAATTTATATCTCTAATCATTCGAATAATGACTTGGGAGTTGACCATTATCTTTGCGAACCTAAATAGATTGTTTTCACATCTAATAAAAAGCTCTGCGAGCAACAGAGGACAATATTGGAAAAATGATAAAGCTTTTGCAAAGGATTCTGAATCATCTGTGATGATCTTTTGGAAGGCTTCGTCTCGTAGTGTATTAATCATCTCGAAATCATCACAATTATAGAAGGTAATGCCATGATCAAACAATGGAGAGTTAATTATCATTTCTGTGCATTGTAACACGGGTAACTGTTCGTGATATTTGTTGAACAAGTGAAGAAATACAGCATAATAAACAATTGACTGTGAATTTTCGCTGAAAAATGAAATAATAAATTCTTGAACGCAAAATTGGTTGTTTTCTAGTAGATTATCAATCATATCGACATAATAAGCTTCATCTTTAGGTATTAGTTGGTTTATGTCCTTAATTTTTTTGAAAATATATTTTCTTTTCGGATTGAAACCATTTTGAAACGTTTTGACTTCGCTGAATGTATATCTTGCCTCATACAGCTCTTGTGATGGTAGAACAAGTACTTGTTTCTCTTCCGGCCACTTAAAATTATCAATTTTCGAAATTTCTTTGGCAAATTTTCCTGCGAGAGTAGGAATGAATTTTATTTGTGCCTCTTGTGATGAAACCGTCAAAAGTTGTGAATAAATTTTTAATGCGATTGGCTCTAAATTTAAGACACGAAATGAGATGTAGGAGATAATTTCGTCAGCGTGAATCCTATCGAATATGTTTGGATGCATTTCCAATGTAATTGCAGTAACTTCCATCAAATTTGAAAAAAAAATGTGATTTGTTTCATCTTGGATGTTTCTAGCAAGTATTTTCTTGAATGTTATGTCTATGAGATCTAATGTTTTACTTGGATATGGCGCTAAACTCATGAAAAAGAACTTTAATACGGATATATACTGTAAATCAATTTCTTTTGCGCGTTGGATGACGAGCTTGTATAGATAATAGAAGCATGATACTGCTAGTGATGGATATAACAACGCAGTGTCTGAAAGAAAAGTGTTTAAGAATTGATACGCGAAACTGAAGTCAGATGACTCATAAGAATATGAAATCCAGCCCATAAAGGAGAAATAAAGTGAAAGAGCATAGCATTTTCCGTGAGATGTAGGCTCATCTAATGCATATTGATTTATTTGATGAATAAAGGGGTAAATGAACTTGATTTGTTTGATACATGCAGATATGTTATCGTTTTCTTGTAGATTTTTCTCAAAATTATCAATTTCTTCGTCAGAATAGTTTGGAAATTTAATTTGAGTTAAAATTTCATAGAGCGGATCCCCTTTAGCTACATCGCATACTCCGACTGTTTTACACAGGCGCAAAATCGATGAAAATGGTTCTTCCAATAACGTAAAAGAATCATTCATCAAATTTTTCAAATTTCAGAGTGAGAGAAACAATTAAGGTCGATAAATCTGATTTTAGAACGATTAAATAGGATACAATGATCTCGACTGCAATCACAGTTTTAATTTAGATTCCAATCAAATTTAAATTCAACAATAAATAATTTTACGCTTCATGTATAAATTCAATAATTATGTGCATATGAAATATATTTATCTATTAGTGTATTTGATTTCTCCCATATGAAATTAGCAAGTTCACGGTAATAAATATGAAATGCAGAGGATTTCTAAAATGATCTAAGATTCTGCAAAAAATGAGTAAATCATGGTGTGTATGCTTTCAATCCAATAATGTCGAACTGCTAGAAATTGATTTTATGAGAAATAAAATATAAAAAAATACCGAAAGTATTTTTTCTAATTAAAGATAAAGAATAATGTTTATGTACTTCTATAAATAATAAATAATAATATAATTTATCTGTATTGAGGATCAAAGACCCAATCAGCAAGAATCGGATTATCAACATAAGGATTACGATTTCCTTGAGTAATATTAACCATTTCGTTTCTGTATTTGTCACGTTCTGTTGGAGGAAATTCTCTATTCCATTTCAAGTATAAAGATACATTATTGACTGATGATATATTAATTTCTGGATAAACTGTTTGGAAATATAATACAGCACGAGCTACAGTTCCACGGTCTTTGGCAATTGGCATCCATAAAAATGGTTTAGTACTTGATAGGCATGAATACTGTTCTGGATTCTCAGGTAATTTAGTTGTGCATGCGTTATCTCTGCACCAGATGCTTGCAGTCTTTGGATCAAATTCTCCAAACATGTAAGATTTTCTGTTTTCATTTTCTTGATGGCCAGCAGAGAAAAGATGATGAAGATCTGATACAAACGGTGTCTTTTTTGAAAAAAGACTTTGAGGAACTACGTGTTCAGCATTTGCTGGTAAAAGTTCATTTGTTGCATGAGGAATATCTTTGATAATATGACATGGTGATGGATATGTTGTATCAGCGTATAAACGATAGATTTGATCTTTGTAGCAGTCAACATCATTATATAAATTTTTTCTTGCTGATGAATAATCTGTTGTTCTATGATCTCTATACTTCTTTTGTAGTTCTTTTCTGAGTTCTTCACCTCGAAGACTCATTGAAATTAAAAACATTTGAATCATTTTTTTAGCAAAAAAAATCTTTATATTGTCACTTTTTCCAAAAAATCTTTTACAGTTTCGTTCACACCCGTATAAAAAAATCAAAACAATTGTTTGCTATCTAATATGCAGTTTTGTGAGATTAAATGTTTTTTGAGAGTAAAGATGTGACATTTTTAATGGCAAATCCCGACGATGATTTGAATTTTATACATGTTGAATATCTCAATGTTGATAGTATAGCTGATGTTCCCGTTCCCGAGTGCCTTGTTCCAATATATGAAGTTGAAAATGCGATTTGGAATGCAACAAGTCTTGATGAAGTAGATACTATTTATATGATTATAGAAAACAATAAAGTTCCACACGATTATGTTGCACGGCTTATTGACTTTGTTTCAAAGAGACGACTCAAAAACATGAAAATTTATGTCAATTTATTTTCAAAGATTTTCGAAGAAAAATTTTCATCGCTCAAAATTAATCCAGATCTTGGAATGGTCCTCAGTGATATTGGTATTAAAACATCCTATTATGGGTCATCCAAACACCCTGATGAGATCTACAACATTTTCCCTGAAAATACTGTTTTTCGTGCAGTTGCATTTGATGATATCCAATTTTTGTTGTCTTGTCAAAGCGACACTGAATTTAATATCAATGATTCGGCTAAAATTCATTCAATGGATGATGAAACCTTAACATTACTTGATATCAGCTGCAAATTTGGAAGCAATGAATGTTTTAAGTTTTTAATAATGAATGGTGCATCTCAATCTCCTTTCACTTCATCATATGCAGTTGAAGGAGGAAGTTTGGAAATCATTCGTATTCTAGCTCAAAATGGGACATCCTTCAACACGTTGTCTAGTATCTGCTGTGAATATCATCATAATCAAATATTTGATTGGTTGCTTCATAACTATCAATGTCCGATGTTTACTGCTAGCGAATCTTTATTATGGTTTAATATGAAAGCATTTCTATTCTTATATGAAAATGGTGTTAACTTGAATACAAAGCAAATAATAAACTATAATTATGAGCAAGTACCTCTAACAGTTGCTACAATGCAATGTAATACATTAATGACAGAATTCTTAATTTCTCATGGAGCTGATGTAAATGTAGTTGTTGTTCGTTCTTGTAATCATAGAATTCAATATTGTTCTCATAATGTTCATTTCAAATTCATCAAAGAATTCTTTTTCGGTATTATTCAGTTCAATTTTGTCATTTATAATGTTCAATTTGTTTATTCAAAAAATTCAATATTTTTGTTTATTATATTCATTATTTTTCTTCATTTTACTCCCCTTACGCTTGCGATTGAGAGAAGGTATTTGGATCTATCCAAGCTACTTATTGAAAATGGTGCAGAATTCGACACTGTTTTCCATTATATTCAAAATTAATTTTAATGAAATTCTTTATAATGATTCATACAATTCAATATATATTTTAATAGAATTGTGTTTCTTGTCATTTAATTCTTTTGACTTCAATGACATTCTTTTTATCAATTATTTAATTCAATTTTAAAATAATGACATTCATTATGTAAACTCATTGTGTTTACTTTTAATTCATATAGTTAAATATAATTTTATGTAGTTCTATGCTCAATTTATGAAATTCATTATAAATTTATGAAATTCAATAAAAAATCAAAGAATTCATTATTAAAATCTCATACTGTTCAATGTGTTATTATGAAATTCAATATAATTACTAATGATGTTCATTTTTGTGTTCAATTTACTCCTCTAATTCTTGCAGCTAAGAAAAACTCAATTAAATTATGTGAGTTACTTATTGAAAAAGGAGCAAACGTGAACTACATTTCCAAATACATTAATTATTGAATTCATAGTGCAATTCTTTTTCAAAATCATTATATTCTTTATTTCATTTGTGATATTCAATATTTTTCTCATGTAATTCATTATAAACTCAATTAGTTATTCATATTTCTCATTTCATTCATTTTTAATTTTAATGATGAAATTCTTATTCAAAACATACTGTCCATTATTTTCTTCTAGATACAACATACTTTTCCCAAAATCCTCAGGAATTAAGGGATTTTTGAATTTTAAGAATTTTTTCGAATTTTTTCGAAAAAAAATATTTTCAGAACAGCCTTAACGGCTAAGATTTAGGAACAATGTTAAGTATCAAAAAGAAAGGAGGTCTGATATAGACAACATATATCGTTGAAGGTTGAAAAAATCTCTAATATTTGAGCCCAAAATTTCAAATTTTAATTTTTTGAAAAAAGAGGCCACCCGTATGTACGTTTATTTGAGAGGAGGAGGATTATATTTTTGAAAGGGTGAAACATTATGAATATGTTAATTATATAATAATATGTATTATTATAAAAAAGAAAAAATAAAGAACGTTAAAATTTTTCTTTCTTGATTTTTTACAAAATCTACTTAGAATTATGCAAAATATGACTAAATAATTATAAATTTCAAGTTAAATTTTAATTTTGATAAATAATTTAAATTTCAAAATATCAAGTTCAGTTCGACTATGTATGTAGTAATTCCTCAATAAAGTGCCAAAACCCTATTAAAATATATGAACATTTTCAACATTTTAATGTTTTTATTTAAAAATTTGATGGAATATGAGCTTCAAACAATTATTATGTAAATAAAAATAATTAAATATATGTATTTATTCGTATTACAACCGTAGTAAGTCGATTCTTCCTTTCTTCTACTGAGTTTTGAATTTGATTGCGAATTGTAAAGAGATTCAAAGGGAAAATACTAGCGGATAAAAACTACCTCCATGAAAGGGTCATAATGGACTCAAGTTGTATTTTTTGATATTTTTTGCTTTTCGAGCCTAAATAGGTAGCCAAGATAATGCCTAAAAATAAGGTTCTAAATTCTGAAGTTTACATGATCCTCTCATGTGCACCCTTAAAAAGTTTGGAGTAAAAATTCTTATTTAAATTTATACTAAAGTTATTTGTTCAGTACCGGATTGTGATTCTTTCTTTTGACCTCTGAAGACAAAGAACCAAACAGCAAAGCAGACAGCACCAATAACAACCAAAACAGCCAATACGATACCGAAAATAGCTCCTCCTGAAAGTCCGCGTTTGCCGTTATATTCTTCATTTAACTTTTCATTTTGATTACTTATTTGGCTGCCAGCTTCGCCAATAGTATCGTATTTAAGTGTGCCTGTTGATGCTTCTAATGCAAGGCTGTAAAGTGAATCGATTGATTCAGTGAAGTTAACGAGGGTAGCGTAATAGAGTACAGTTGCAGTGTTTGAATATGGGATTTTTGTAACTTCTTTGACGCTGTTTGCTAAATTAGTATAGTCTTCTCCAAAAATGTCAGCGATATCATTTCCATTGAAATGAAGGGCATTTGAGTCGAACTCATTGAGAGCCTTGACAATGTTGCTGACAAATTGCTTGCCTTCAGCTGATGTTGTGACAACAGCATTGAGCATCTGACTGATTGTTGCGCTATCTAAGGCAACCCAGGCATCTAATGTTGGAACAACTTTAACGCCAAATGCAACTAAATCATTGAAGTGAGCTGCCTTTTCATCAAATGTTTCGTTGGCTTCATAATCTATTGTGTTAGCACATGATAGCAATGAGGAAATGAAGTCTCCAGCTGGGAAAAGTTTAACAATATCAATGACCTTTGTATTTGCTGTGATAACACCCTTGATTTCTTTCAATTTGTTTACAACTGTTGTTGAATATGTACTGAAGCTCTGATATTTGTTGATCAAGTGAATAAAAGCATCAATTGTGGCTTTGATTGTATCTGGATCATATGGCTCAAATTCAACAGCCTGAACAAGATCATTAAGAGTAACATTAGGATCGAGCATTGAAACATGAGATGAATATGCATAAAGATAGTTAATAACTTTTGTTTTAATATCTTCTGTAATGTCAAGTTTTTCTTTGAGCGTGGCGCGAATATTCTCAACTGTTTCCTTAATATTGGCTTCTGTAACTTCTTCTTCTAAGATCGTTGTGAGAATTGCATAAACAATTGGAACATCTCCTTTTGCAATAACATATGGGAAAGAGTTTTGGCCAATGTAATGAGCCCAACTATAATCATTGATTAAGTTGGAAGATAATGGAACTCTTGAGTCAAAGTATGGAAGTACGGTTTTTGCGAACTCGACAGCGTTTGGTGGCATCTTGATTTCCTTTGTTTGCAATGATGCTCTTAAGAGTTCAACTACAACACTCCATTCCTTGACTTTATTAACAACATCAACTGGAACAGATGTATCAGCAATAATGCCATCATATAAATCAACAAAGTCGCTGACGAATGATTTGACATCCTTAGAAGACTTTGGAATCATCTTGACTATTGGTGAAAGGAAAAGATAAATTGTCTTTCCGATAATGGTTCTAACACCTAATGTTGTAGCTACTCCTGTTGTAATAAGGGCATCAAGCTCTTTAACGAATTCATCAAGTGTTACGTGGTCATCTGCAATTAATGTAGGAATCTGTTTTAGTGCTGTCATGAAGTCGTCAACTGGAATGAAAAGATGTGGTGGAATATCACCAATTGTGTAATCTTTATCGTTCATAGCTTTATCGATAGCCTCGAAAATGTAGTAAGCGTATCCAGATGGGAGATCAAAAGCATCGAGTGCATCTTCAACTGTATACTTCTTGTTATTGTCTTTAATGGCTTGTAAGAGGGACTTTACTTTCTTATCACTATATCCAAACAGTTTAATGAGCTTGGATACATGAGTCCAATAAGTGAAGATGGTATCAATTGTTTCTGAGGAGATAACGTCATCATTAATCAATTCTGTTAAAGCAGTCTTGTTTGTGAGGAATTTTGGCATTTCGGATTTTTGATATCCGGCTTGAATAGCATCATAGCTAGCGCCGATTATCGGGGACATTTCATTGATCAAATCAGATATTTTTGTTTTTGAATCTGCAGCAAGGCTAACAAGTTTCTTGACTGATGGATATGGATCAAGCGGAGAAAGGTCTATGCCTTTCTTTGTAAGCAATGTTTTAAGGGTGAAATTATCGAGGTTGAGTTTCAGCCTTAAGAGAAGGATTGATGCAAACATAAATATGATTACAACCGAAATGTCAGATTCTTGAAATAAATAGAAATCAATTGAGTATAACTGTTCACTAAAAATGAGAGTAACCGATTTTCATGTATTTTAAAATTGCAAATAGCTAAAAGAGTGTTGAAACAATAATCTGTAATAAACAGAAATTCATCAAAAGTGACACCTCAGAAAAGCTAAAATATTGAATTTTTGGAACTTTTGATAGAGCACGTTTTTAAATATTAATTAAAGTAAATGTATATTTTGTAAAGATTCTTTTTAATAAAAAAAAATAAAATTTTGAAGAAGAACACAAAATCTTCTGAAAAATAATATCACATAAACTCATATTATTTTCTAATATATAACTATTTTATATAAAAATCAAATTCAATGATCTTAAAAGCGAAGGATAAACCTCAAAATTTACGAATATAATGAGTGGGAATATAATGCTTATCTATCATAAAACCATATGAAATATCAATTTTTGCTTTACGCCTAATTTTTGACGACAATTAGCAAAAAATGTTAAATGTTAACACTCAGTCCATTTGAATATGAAAAATAAAATTGACTTTGATTAAATGTTTTTATTTATCATGCAATTCTTCTTGCGACCAAAGATTTGAATAAAAGTTCAAAAAATAAGATAGCTTAAAAAATAATATACGGTAGTGTTTACTAATAGATGAATAGTATATAAATTCTATTAAAATGGATTTGATCCAAAAAAATATAAAACCAAAAATAATTGTTATAATTTAAATGAAGAAGTAATTTAAAACGATTTTATTTATGATCAAATTTTATATATTTTTTTTGATCAAATCCATTTTAATAGAATTTATATACTATTCATCTATTAGTAAACACTACCGTATATTATTTTTTAAGCTATCTTATTTTTTGAACTTTTATTCAAATCTTTGGTCGCAAGAAGAATTGCATGATAAATAAAAACATTTAATCAAAGTCAATTTTATTTTTCATATTCAAATGGACTGAGTGTTAACATTTAACATTTTTTGCTAATTGTCGTCAAAAATTAGGCGTAAAGCAAAAATTGATATTTCATATGGTTTTATGATAGATAAGCATTATATTCCCACTCATTATATTCGTAAATTTTGAGGTTTATCCTTCGCTTTTAAGATCATTGAATTTGATTTTTATATAAAATAGTTATATATTAGAAAATAATATGAGTTTATGTGATATTATTTTTCAGAAGATTTTGTGTTCTTCTTCAAAATTTTATTTTTTTATTAAAAAGAATCTTTACAAAATATACATTTACTTTAATTAATATTTAAAAACGTGCTCTATCAAAAGTTCCAAAAATTCAATATTTTAGCTTTTCTGAGGTGTCACTTTTGATGAATTTCTGTTTACAACAATATATTTTCTATTTTCGAAAAAAATGTCATTTCACATGAAATCAATTGTCCTCTTTCTTTATTTTTTCAAAATGAAAAATAATGTGTACGTCAATAACTACAACTTTATCGAATTCCTATTAATGAAAACATCCATTGAGGAATAATTTATTGATCATTTTCCGAAATAAGTCATATATCGGACTGAATATATGGTTAACTCAAATTATCGAAAGAAATCAAAGATCGAATAGAAACACAAATTAGAAAATGTGCAATATTTTAAAAATATTAAATTTCAAAATTAAAATATTTTTATTTGTACTTCGTAAATCTATTTAAAAATGACTCATTTAGTACATGTCTATTGTTATTTCATATAATTTTTGTGATTATATAAAATATTTATTTTTCTAGCAAAGCTTATTCAATATCATGATAGGGATTCCATTCTGTACACAAAAATATAACAATTTGAGCGAATATACATACAATTTATAAATATTAAAAAAAACAAATACAAAATTAAAATTCTGGCTGTTTCTTTTTCGGCTTTTTGTCGATAACTCTTAGGGTCTGCTTACTCATCTTAACACCAGGCAATTGCAATGGGGATGACACAACCGACTCCCTAAATGATTTCAAAATATTTTTGTTTCTTGGCATTGCTCTCATTTTACCACATGTAGGGATATCAGTTCCGCCATTTATTGTTGCGCTCATTGGAACAACAAAATCAGCACCCTTCTTAAATTTTTTAGCACAAAATTTGTCAAAATCCGAACTTTCTTCAACCATTTTTTCTAAAGTTTTAATACGACTTCTACAAATTTCCATTTCATTATTATATTGTTTAACTAGTCTATGTCTTTGTACTTCATGGAATTGTTTCAGATTTGTTATCTCATTCTTCTGAGAGTTAATAAGAGAAGCTTTATCTCTATCATATGATAATTGCATTTCTGTAGCTCTTTCTTCAACTTCTTGTGCTTCTAATTTCCTTGTAATTCGTTGAAGAAAAGCAGCACCAGTTAAATCTCCTGTCAAAGCATAATTCTTTTGATTTTGGAGCGCTAACAACAAATGAGGACTCTTTTTATTAAATTTTCTATAAGCTTCATCAGATTTCCAATATTCTTCGAGATCTGCGTTTTGTCCTGCTTGTTTTTCTTGCAATGCTTTTAGTTCTTCTAAACACATTTCATCATATTGTTTTAGTTTATTTTTCCAATCTTGATCTGTATTTTTTAGGTTTTCTTTTGCTTCATCATATCTTTGTTTGATATCATCAACATAGTCTTGATAAAACAAATCTCTGTCTCTCTTTCTGTAATCTATTCTTAGACTACTAACTACTTGTTCCATCTTTTTCGATTTCTCATAATCCTGGTCTCTTAATGCTTGTATTCTTCTGTTTGAAAGTTCATTAATTATATCAGCAATCGTTGCAGGATCATAAAGATTAAGTTTTTGTCCACTTAATATTCTATCTGTCATTTTAATGACTTCTTCTGATGAAACTTTGCTTTCTTTTTCTTTGTTCTTAATTGATAACAAGTTAGGAGGATCTTCTTTCTTTAATGGTGTTCCTGTAATCATTTCTATAAACTCAGGTGGAGCTTTTAATTCTGTTTCATGGTTAGTTCTTTTGTGGTCATTGTAAAGCATCGTTTTTGGTCTTGGTTTTCGACTTGTTTGTGCATGTTCCATGATTCTATTATGTTGAGGCTCTGGGTATTTCTTGCATTGTGCTAATCTTTCTGATGCTTCAAGTTGTTCGGCAAGAGATCTTTTCTTTTTTGGCGAAGAAAGAGCAATTTGAGGTTTTTCTTCTTTCCTGGTTACAAATGGTCTTGATGTCTTTCCTTTACGATCTGAAGCTAACGTCGTTTGAGATCTTTGTTGATTTGATAATTTTGCAAAATCAAGATTCAAAGATGACTTAAGATCAAGTTTGGAAACAGGCTTCGGGTCATTTTGTTGATCTGTTTTTTGTTCTTCTTCTGATTTAATTGAATTATCTTGTAAATTTTCTTGATTTTCTGGTTTTGGAGTACTATCATCTGTTTTATTCTCTTCATGTGGTGTATTAGGTTGAGTGTTCGCTTCTGTATGAAATAATGGAGAATCATCAATTTTATCATGGATAATTGAAGATAATGGGCCGAGTTCTTTATTTGTGTCATTGTTTTCAGCCGTATTTTGAGTGTTTTCTGTGTTTGTAGCTGTTTTTTCTTCTTCCGTTAATACGTTATTTTGAATTTCTGATTTTTCTACGGTTTCGCTACTGTTACTATATTGCATTGTACTTGTAGATTGATTGTCATTCATCAAATCTGGTATTTTTGGAGGATTTGAATCAGAATCACTATTTTCAAAAATTTTCTGCGGAGTGATTTCATTTGCTTGGGGATTTTCATTGTTTTCTGGAGGTTTTTCTTCATTAAGCTTCTCTAATATAGCATTAGATAAACTTAATGTCGGTTTTTGATTATTTTCTTGCGGATTATTTTCTTGATTAGTATTATTATCAACTGTAATTCCCTTAACTAAAGAACTTTCTGCTTCTCCTGGATCATTATTTTGGTTTGTTTCTGGATTGATTTCACTTGAAGAAGAAAGAATTCCAGATAAATCAGGAGTTGATTCATTTTTCAATTCAGCATTATCTGAATGATCAGATACTGCGTTTTCAGTACCGTCTGTCATGGATAATGCAGAAAAAAAATCTACTAAAATTTAACAAAATTGAATGCTTTACATGGAAATTTTCAACGTATGGAATTTCAAGATAAAATCAATTATTCGCATAAATTTAACATTTTGTAGTGATTCAAAAATATTTTTCCCGATGAAAAAATATGTTTTGGCTGAATTTCAAAGAAAAATTTCTTATTTACTTGAGATCTGAAAGAGACCATTGTATCAATACCGATTATAGAAGGAAAGAAGCGTTTCTATTATGGTTTGCAGTAAATTAAAAAGAAAAATTAAAATTACAAACAGATATTTAATAAAACAAGAGAAATAAATAACAAAACATATTTCAGCTATATGAAAAAGACTCTAAAAGCTGACTAATTCAGTTTTTTGAATAAAAATAATATAAAAATCAAATCTTTGATCTGTGAGCCTTTGATTTTGGTTTTTCTACTACTGCATCGAAAGGATCAATTGTATCTTCGAGTAAATCATCTTGGTCAAAATCAATAATTCTGATTTTTCTGACTTTCTTTAATTTCTTAGGAGAATTCGTGACTTGTTCCTGTATTTTCTGGTCAATTGTTTTAGGTTCGTGCACAAATACAGCTTTCTTTCTAGGAACTGGCTTCGAATAATCAACATTTGTGTCATCTTCATCATTTTGATGCCAAAAAATTCCGGAATTGAGATAAGGAAGACAAACAAATGGACAGCACCACAAACAGCAACAATAATGTGGTCCCATTACTTCAGCGCAGTTATTACGGCATCCGTTATTATATGGGTTATAATATTCTTCTGATTCATCATCTCCGTTATGAGCTTTGAGTTCCTGAAGGGTTGTTGTGTTCGTACAAAGGTAATATAAATGTCTGAATAAAATTATTAAAAAGAAAATGAAAAACGGAATGTCAGGTAGAGCGCAAATAAACGTACCAATGGTGGAAGCTCTTGTTTTCCATCCGTTCTTGGCTGCATCGTAAATTTGATAAACAAATAAAACGAAAAAACAAACAAATAGTGAAAAATTCCAGAAAAGGAACTGAATAAAATGCCTGTAATTCTTAAGGCCAAGCCAATTTGCAATCCATGGACAAATATGATCGGCTCTGAGTACAAATCTTCGGCCTTTCTTTGTAAGAGTTGCTCGTTCAGGACGAGCGTTCTGCAATGCAAAGTTATATTGATTTTCGTTGGTAATAATTCCATCCATTTGTTCTTGAAAAGTATATTCTGTTCCTTTCTCAACAGCCCAATACCATGGCAAATAACCGGGAGATTTACACATTGCTAGTAAAAATGAAATAAGCCAGAGTAAAAAGAAAACACTAAAGATTGTAACGAAAATAATTAGATTTTTGTCTTCGAATAGATCTACTATTGACCAAATTCCGAATATAAATGATGCAATAACCAATAAGATAACTATCATAGGATATCCGAAATGACATTCCCAGTGGTTACAAAAATATTGATCAATAATCGGGAAATAAGTTACATGACAACCACAACAATGGCATTTTTCTTCCCATTTACTGAATTGTGGTACAAGTACTTCTTTTCCATCAAATTTTACCCATCGGGATTCAAATTCTCGTGCTGACATCCCGAAAAGCTTTGAAAAAATTCGAAACGTGAAAAGTGACTTTTGTAAAAATATAACCATGTCTAATTCGATCAATATATTAACATGATATATTCTGAAAAGTGACGTTATTTCCAAGCTATTTATAAAAGTGACAACTCTGTCTTGGAAAATTTTCGATCAATTTTTTAAGATAAAAATGTCGGAAATAACTCTAATGTATGATATTGATATGAACAATTTACTTCAATGGGATATTGAGATGGAAGAGTCATTACGTAGAATGAATCTCGATGAAATTGATGAAATTTCCAACCAAATTAATCAAATTGATGATGAAGACAAGAAAATCAGTTTTTTGAACATGGCTTTTGTATTATTTGAAGACAACTATAGGAGTCATGATTTCATTGCTAATCTTTTATCAAAAATAAACAATATTGATTATTCATGTCTTATCACAAACATGCCAAAGCAATTAGTATACAAATTATATAAAAATGGAAAGATTGGTATCGATGTAATAAAGAAACAAGCAAAAACTGATGATTTAATCAGTTTTATTTTCTCAAAAGAGTTAAATTTAAAGCCAACGCTTTGGTTTTATACAGACAAGAAAGAACTAACAGATACAGAGTTCGAAGAAATCATTGAATACGGCTATCCAAAAGGATCATACGAATATATCCTAAAATATGATTTGATCAACGAATTGATTGACCAAGTTGCAGCTTCTACCATTGATATTAACAAACCTTGCAATGTCAATGCTTTTGATGGAGTTTTTGCGACTACAAGGTATTCTCCTTTAAATTTTGCAGCTCTTTATGGATCAGTTGAATGCTTTAAGTATCTAATTAGAAATATTAATCAAAAACCAGTAGGTGTCGATAAATGTGCAGTTATTGGCGGAAATTTGGAAATAATTAGAATTGTCTGCCAAGAAAACCTATTGGTTTCGAACTGCCATGAAGTTGCTGTTAAGTACAACCAAAATCTTATCTTTGATTGGCTCCAGGAAAACGTAAGATTTGATACAAATAATTATATCTCCAGAGCGGCAAATAACCCGCGAGCTTTAGTCTATTACGTTCAAAATGGATATGATATTGATGCTCAGATCGAAAATGCTTCTGCTTCTCATGAATGCGCTGCAAATAACAATTTAAGATTTTTGAAATATCTTATTGAGAATGGAGCTGACAAAAACAAAAAGACTACTCTAGGAGATTCGCTTTTAAACGTTGCACAAATGTTTGAAAGCCAAAATGTAATAAAATATTTAAATCAAAATTAAAAATAAATTAATTTGATTATATTATCTTTAAAATTTTTAAAACTTTCTAAAATGTATCCAAATCTATTAAAAAAAAAATTATTTTTCATTTGATCAAATTAATAGATGGATCAGATTGATGGATTCAATGTTGATCATTCCTCTTCGTTAGTAACATTTAAATTCATAATAAAATAAATTTTGAAAATATTGCAAGATATTTCTGCTATTACAAGTCATCAGAGCTGATAATAAATGAGTGAATCATTTCATTTTGATTTCAGAGTAATTTACTCAAATTGATTGTTTCATTTTGATTTTCTGAGTTATTTGAATGATAAAATTAAATTTTGAAGAACTATCAGCTGTGTGTTTGTGAAACCTAATTAAAAGCTCCTAGCTATATTGGTCAAACATAATTCAAAATTTCAAAAATCCCAGATATTGAAAAAAAAAGTTTGATAAAAACCGTTTTTATAGTTTCTAAATTTTACTTGCATTTTCAATATAACACTAAGAAGAATTGATTTCATAAGATAACAAATTGTATTGAATTGATTATTTTTGATGACACCTTTTGAAAAACGCTGTACACATGATTGATTTGTGGGATAGAAAATTTGATTACTTTTTGTGAAAAAGACCGTTGATTTTCAATACAGATTTTGAATTGATGTTTTTGCATGTGTACTTGGCAGTATCTGAGCAAAAAATCTGCTCCAAAGAGTTTAAAATTTATAATTTAGATAATATGGCATATAAACTGAATACCAATGATAAATCTTTCTGCATTAATTTCGATTTCAAAAATAATATTCCTAAAAATAACATTTTATCGATGAATTTTGCATCACCATATAACTACACAATAGAAGTATATGACTCAGACAACTCAGAAATCAAATTTACCACAACAATCAAATCTTCGACAGTTATTCTAAATCAAACCAAAGGTTTTATCATATTTACACCATCCAATACCACAAATAATACAACAAAATCTATTGTTATGAAAAAAATAAAAATTACCCGAAATATCAAAAATACTTTATCATCACAAAAATACATCAACATCAAGAGAAGTGCTCTTGAAATGAGTGATGGTGTCAAAATTGCGATCATTGTTATTGCAGTTTATGTTGTTTTTGGAATAATTGCAATTATAATTTTTTGCCTTTCGCTTTCAAAGCATCCGAATAGAATAATACGTTTTGGATGTCTATTCTATTGTTGCTATTCGAGATTCCCTGGATTATTCAATGCTGCAACTGATTATTATTATCTTCAAAAAGATTATATAAAGATTTAAAGATAATATAATCAACATACATATTTAGTTGTTGGGTCTGTGAATGCTGTGGTTGCTGTGACTTAAGATGCGATTCTTGCCCACATGAAAAAGCAGTTTGTGAAGATCCACTTATTCATTGTGAATATTGCTGTGGCTACAATTGCAAATGCCAGGATGATGAACACTGCTGCAAAGAAGTATGCTGCTGCACGATTTCCCATGATGAAGACCCTCATTGTCGTTGTTTTCGATGCAAAGAGAGCTGCCCATGCTGCACAAAAGGTGAATATTTACTTCTGAGTTTCTGCGGAATATTCTTCATTGCTCCTGTATTTATATATACTTTGGTTGTATATCTTTTGTTCCCATTCACACTATTGTGTGTCTCATGTTGTACATGCGGTACACCAAACGATAAGGATAGATACTTCGAAGAAAATATGGATAAAATAATTGAGGAAAATGAAAATCGAAGAGCAGAGTATGCAAAAATGTCTCCGGAAGATGCCGACAGAGCAAAGAAGGAGAGAAGGGATCAATTCAGAGAAATAATAATGGCGGAACAACAAAGAAAATTTGAAGAAAGGCAACGAAGGAAACATGGTTTCAGAGACCCACCAAATGAGCTTCAAGATTTTGATCAAAATCGACAACAACCTGGACAGTACTATGTTCCTCCCCAGCCTGATCAACCTGGCCCTTATGAATATAATGCACAACAACCTGCTCAAGTATAAATGTATAAATTTTTTTTTAATTCTCGAATTGTCTTTTACTGATTAAAGTAATATTAATACCAACATTAGAATATTAAATGTATTTAACCTTTAATCAGTTTCGATTATTAAGATTTTGCATTTTAATAATCTAAATCAGTATATATGTAGCAAAAATTCCATATAAATAGATATGATTTAACTACAAACAAAATATAATAAACAAAATACATAAATAAAAAAAAAAATAATTAAAATAATTGAGGAGGAATGTAGCAACTTGTGATTTCTTCTATTGGTGCTGATACAAGCAACAGTTCTCCAATAGCGTCAACGGTTGCAATTCCAACTTCTCTGTAAGAATCTTCAGTCAATTGAGTTCCAGCTCTTTCTCCAATATTTAATCCGCCAAAACTCATCTCCAATGTATAAGCAAATGGAATATTGTATCTGTGATGCAATGCAACTCGCATTGTCGTTGGATATTCTCTTGAATGGAAAGAAATTGACTCATTTACATCAAACAATGATGTATACTTGCCAACAATTCTCGGGAATAACGGTTCATACTCATTTAACCTTGTTCTCGGGTCCCTGACTCCGTATGTGAAAGCATTGCACTGAGCGGTATGTCCGTGGAAATCTAGAAGGAACATGATCGGTCTTGTTTGACTTAACACGTCCAAAAGTGCAACAACTGAAGCTGCTTCCGGAATATGACGTTTATCTGGACGTCTCCAGACTCTATTCATGTCTGTTCCTGTAAGTTGAGGTCTAAAGTAGCCACAGATAACGCCATCAGGGTTCATCATCGGTAAAAGTAAGAAGGAAAAGTTATTCAACAAAGATTTCGAATTATTACTGCCATCGAAGAGTCTAGCCATGAAGCCTTCCATTGCATATGAACTATTCGACTCTCCGGGATGTAATCTTGCTGCTATAACGATTAAAGGCTTATAATTGTAATTTTTCTTTTTGACGAAGATTTTGTTGATTGGTCTTACGAAGTTTCTGACATCTGCATCCCAGAAGATTGCAGGGACGTCAATGCCACCAGAAGAAACGCAAATCGAAGTTGCATTTAATTTTGACGAAGTTATGAAAGATCTGAGGTCGCTGTATGTATACGGGTAAAGATAAGCAAAGTACATCGTATCTCGCGCTATTACATTGAATGAAAACGCTAATGAGTACTCCGGAGCAGTTCTACTTGTTTTGCTACACCAGAAATTCAGTCTGCTGCCTATTCTCTCCCAGCCACCACCTCGTCTCACATTGTTCATTGAGAGCGCAACAGGTTGAACACCTTGGTTATGTAACTGAGCATCCCTATAGAAACCTGATATGATAAAAGAGTACTCACCCGGAGTGATGTTGTCGACCTTGAAGTAAAACCAGGTAGCTGAATACATTCTTGAAGGATCAGGTAACAAATTTATTTCATAAATCCTTGGAGCAATCTTCCAAACACAGCCCAAATTGCCTGACTCAAAGTCACCAGAGAATGCTAATCCCTTTGGTGGTATTTGAACATTTGGATCGAAGACTAGCTCCCGTCTTCTCAAGTATTCTTTTGGAACATTGTGAAAAATGTATTCTCGCATGAGAGGAGGAGTTTCTGAAGGGAATATATTCAAAGCCATCGACTTAAGAAGACGTGACACAGGCGTGTAATGAAAGAGCGGAGGCCCCCTCACGCTTTTCATAAATAAATTTTAAACAAACAAGACTGAAAAAATCAAATAAAAAAATTGAATGATTGTAAACATCATCAAAATTACTGAACATAAATTTCTTAATATAGATAGTAAGCATTTACACTAACCACGAGTAGGGGTAATTTTAGCTAAAAGTGACACACCCATGAAGGGTGTGATTACCGATCGGTAATTTCGACAGTTTAGAATTTAAAATTTTTTATGGAACTGTTGCGAGTTTCATAAAGAATTTAAGGAATATAAGCAAAGATTTGAATCAAAATCTTAGACCTAAGCCGCTCGATTCGCTCGCGGCTTCCGCGAATTACAGATCAGCAAAGATTTGAATCAAAATCTTCGAACTAAGCCGATCGCTTCGCTCGCGGCTTTCTTTATTATTTTAAATTTGCATATTTCCATCAAAAGTTCATAAGGTAAAAAATTTCGTTTATTTTTACTAAGAAAAAAAAGGTTTTTGATAATAAATTTATTTTATTTCGAAAAAGTAGCAATAATCGTAAAAGGGTATTGATAGGCTTGCTAAAGTAACTAATTTTAGCTGTCAAATACTTTTGTATTTTGAAGTAAATTAGTATAAATTTGATATTATTTTAACTCCCTTTGAAAACCTCAATTTTCCATACAGAGGGAACGGGAATAGCATCCAATATTCCCTGAGAATGGTTGCGCATTCTCAGTTCCCTCTATATTTCGAACGAAGCTCTCATCGGTCTTTTTTTTAATACTAAACGTTTTTTTTCCTGTCACTTTTAGCTAAAATTTGGGTTTGCCCACTAACCACTATATTATTAACATGTATGACTTCATGGGAGTCTTTCCTGGTACTAAAGTTCAAATGTTTCAGAAAAATATCAGTATCCAATTAGTTTTTCCTTGGATTTTTCTGTATTCGGTGCTACTCAATAAACAATCTATCCTTTCACTTCATAAATGAGGTCTCAAAAGCTTGTTGCTTTATGATTTGGTGAAAAAATCACTCACATTAGATTAATGTTAATTTAAGTGTGTTTTCTAATAAAATCAGTTTTTTATTGTGAAATAAGGATATTTGCTATAATGAAATAAATCTGGGAAATGCTTCTTTTGATCTGCAAGCTTTGATAAAAAAGTTTGTCACTTTTTACGCACAGTTACAAAATCATTTGTGTACAAATAACCTAATCTTACAAAATCATTTGTTTATATTACGTTTTGTTTACAATCATCTCAAATTTTGTGAAGTGACGATTACTTTAAAATTTTAGTATATGACGGTCTCTTTAGACGAGGTAAATTTCCTAATATCACATTACCTCCGTGAGAGTGGTTTCGTCCATACTGCATTTGTCTTTGAAAATGAATCAATGGTCACTTCATCAAATTTAGCAAGCACAAGAATCCCTCCTGGCTCATTAATTTCTATCCTGCAGAAAAGTTTAGTAAGTATGAAATACGAGAAAAAGATAAAATGCGCGCTTAAAGATCCAAATAACGAATTTCACGAAGATATCGTTGAATTAATCGAGAAATACAAAGAAAAGATCGTCAAAGAGCCCGATCCAGCACCAAAAGAAGATACGCCCATACCAGACATCAATTTACAGCAAACAATTAATAAAATTAACCAACTCAACGTGCAATCTTCAACATGTATTAATTTACACACGGCAGCCTATTGCTGTAAATGGTCGTATGATAGTACTTACTTTATTTCGGGCGGCGACGAAGGAAAAGCCTATATTCATCTTATTCGTAATAATACAGTTTTTAATTCGATAAACATGACATCTAATGGCTCAATATCCGGTGCTATTACTTCAATTGACATTTCTCCTAGCAATGACTTAATTGTTATTGCAGATTTTGACGGCGACGTCATTGTTTACGATAGGAATGGTCAGAAAGTCAATTTGATGCAGCGCGGCAGCAATACATCCTTTTGCGTGAGGTTCTCTCCATCAGGACAGAACATTGTCGCATGTAATTCCGGAACTTGTTATTTTTTCCAGTCCCCTTACTTCAGACAGATAAAATCTCCCGTCGGGTGTCATAAAGACACAATTGTTGATGCTGCCTGGCGTGGAGATTTCTGTGTAGCAACTGCTTCTGCTGATGGAACAGTTGGAATTTTCGATTTGAACCAGCCACAGGCATCATTCCTCAGATTATCAACGAAGAGAATATGTGGAGTCGCTTGGTCGTTCGATGGTAACTGTTTGGCCGTTTGTTGTGAAGATGGTTCGTTGAAATATCTTAATGTAACAACCTGGGAGTGCAAAAACATTTATTCGAATAATCTCCCGTTACATGGATTGAAATGGACCAACAATACTCTGTTCTGTTGGGGAGATAACTGTAGTTTGAGGTGTATTCCGTTGGGATTCTCAGATCGAGAGGTCGTGAACCATGATTCGCCAATATTATGCGCAAGCTTCTCTGATATTGGAGATGTTGTGGCTACAGGAGATGGAAATGGTCATGTAAAGGTGACATTAGTTGCAAATGGAGAGGTTATTAAGGAATTTCAAGGAACAAGCTCGGTTCATGATGTAGCTTTGAATAAGATGGGAGATTCATTGGTTATTTGCTTCGCTGATGGAGATGTTCATTATATTCCTTACTTAACTTCGAGAAAATAACAAATTGATTATTGATTTTTGTATGTTTTAAATAATTAATTCTACATTTATCTATTTCATTGTTTTGGATCAATATTTTCAAAATATAAAAAAATATATTGCTTCAAACTATAAAAATACTTAGTATTACCACTGATTAAATAGTTTTGCTTTGTAATTTATAATGTTTTAAACAACAGTTTCTTAAACCTTCCAAAAAAATTATTAACCTAAAGGTTAACAGTCAAAATATTACAATGTTTATCACCAATAAGGTCAGTTATGAAAATAATAATTCATTAATTGATCATTTTAAATTTTTTATAAATTGAAAAAAAAATTATATGAAGATGATCTGGTATAACTCGAGATTAATGATTGCAATTTACAAACTGTGAAGAAAAATCAATTAAAAAAAAATTCAAATTTCGTTATAGGTTTTATAATATGTTCAAAGAGTAATTGTTTCAATGGTGAAATGTATTTAAACTTTTTGGAAAAATAATTTTGAAATTGAATTTGATAATTTTGATGTAATTTTTGACCATTCGCGGTGATAAATCTTATTCAATATTTATAAAACTGTAATTAATTTTTTGAATTTAATATTTTGATATCAAATATTTATTTTGGCGAAATCCTATCGAATTAAGCTAATGCATGGAAGGAATAGAGCCCAAATCTAATCATTTGATTGCCCGTGAAAATATATAATTATTAATAACTTAGTTGATGCATTTTTTTCATACATGATCCATTGTGATTAACCAGTTTTTGCTGCTATAATATTAATCTTGACTAGATTCGGAATATTATTTATTTGCGTCTCGAAAAATGCCAACTATGTTTTACATCGTCAGGTTTTTCAATGCCCGTGATCACTTTACAAATTATTTAAGTGTCAAAAAAATTGAATGCATAATGAATTATCGAAAAGTTTGAGGCATTAAAACATTGTTGTATACATATTGTAGATTACAATGAACACAAAATTTAATTATAACGCTTTTTCATAAAATTTTGGTTAAAAATTTTTCTATAAAATATAAATAGCTTGAATCACATTCATGAATCTAAATCCACAAAAATTTTAATTTACGTTTTATACGCTTCTTTTTGATAACTCATAGAATTCCTCGATTTTTTCATAAGGAGGCTCCTCTGAAAAAATCTAGACATTTGATAGCGCAAATAACCAATCATTTTTAGAAATTGCAGATGAGCAGCAAGTACTTTGAGAGCAAGAAAACACCAGCTCTTTACAGGAAGCGTTTTACCCCAGAGGAAGATGAACTTCTCCGTAAACTCGCTAAAGACAACACGAACAAGACATGGCGTGACATTGCAAAACACCTTCCAGGAAGAAGTGCAACACAGTGCAGAGATAGATACAATCAATACTTATTCCCAAGCGTTGTTTCGAAACCTTGGACTGCAGAAGAAGATAAAATTATTGTTGAAAAATATAAACAATTTGGCCCACATTGGTCAAAGATTTCGGAATTCCTTCCAGGACGTAGTGGAAGCAATATCAAGAACAGATGGAACGGAGCTTTATCGCGTTACCATGGCATTCCTCATAAGAAGACCATACTTGAGCGTAGACAGCCACGTAATATATTAAATGCCCTCTCACAATCAGAATCACCGATTTCTTCTCCTCCATCATCTGATGGAAGCTCAAGTGACGTTCAAGATTTATTTGATCAACTTACTGAAGGTTTCATTCAGAACGAATATGAGGGATTTGATATTTTCAATAGCTGGGAAGATATGTTTATGTAGAGATTTTGTATTTGTTTTTATATTATGTAAATTATATTTATAAAAATTAAAATATTTTTGAAATATATACTGAGAATAAGTTAATCTCTGGTAGGATTATCGTAAGGCAACAGGTAATATCAAGAATTTTTCGATCTCGAATATGGATATTGAAACATATTGAAAATATTCAAGAAGAGTAGATATAACATCAATACTGTTGTATTTACGTGTATATGTTATCTAGTTATTCCAAAATAATATAATATTATCTTTGTTATTAAATTTGTCCCGAGTTTTATATTAAAACACTGTTAAAAAGCATTTTTATCTTAACATTAATATGCTTAAGCAGTATTGAAGAGATTTATTATGTTGGATCGGTGATATAAAATTCCGGCGGGACGATAACGATAATTTTGAGAATGTTTTCGATAATTTTGAATTCGATATAAAAATTGCCAAGCGGCGTAAGATCAAATACTATCAATCATTTCAATACTTTTGAAAAATTGAAGAGAGAAAAAGCACGTTGAATATTCTGAGTAAGTCAGCTTGCATCATGTAATTTAATTGATATGATAGTAACTACAAGAAATTGTAGATGGTGATTTGAAAATTTAAGATAAGCAATTTCAACGGCGCTTTGAAATTTTGAAAATTCTTCATTTTATTTCTGCACAAATGGGTTGTGAAGTTTCCATTCAAGACATTGCAATGAAAGATAATCAAAAGGGGATGATTCTTACTTGCTTTCCAGGAGAGGTTATCATAAAAGGCGGAAGCAACAGACAGTATAAATTTGATCAAGGAATTTTATCATGTAAGAAGATTATTCTGATGAATTTGAAAAGATGCACAGTATATATTAATGATCTTGTTGACAAAGTAGATATTAAAAACTGTGAAGATTGCTCATTTGCAGTAGGAACTTCCATGAATATGTTATTAATTTCAGAATGCAATAACTGTCAAGTGACTGCAGTTTGCAGACAATGTAGAGTTGCAAATTCAGCAGATTGTTCAGTTTTCCTTCACACATATAAAAGATCTTTTATTGAAAGATCAAAAGGCATCATTTTCGGTTGTGGAACATATTCATATAAAGGAATTATTCAACACATGCGAGATGCTAATCTTGATGTTTATATAAACGATTTTCATGAAGTTTTAGATGTTACACCAGGATTTTGTGAGTTTAAAATAGAAGATGGTCTCAAATCAACAATTAAATCTCTCGATGGTTCAAGATTATTACCTTTTTTCTTCTTACCCAAAGAGTCTTTAGCTCACACATTGGAATTCAAAGAGAGTAGTTGGCTTGAGCTTGTAAATAGGTCATTTTCTGAAGGATTCAAGCTCACTGGAATTAGAAAATTTGGACATGTTATCCAAGCCAGTTACTTTAAAAGTCTAAGAAAATTGAGTTTCATTGCTGTCTCGCAATCCTAATTGCGATTAGATGTTTTGTATTATTTGTTTGTAATAAATGTTTATATTTTATTATAATTGTGCTTATTTGCCCTATTTGTGAGAATTTGAATCTTTTATCAAATTTAAAATGCAATAATTCGATTGTAGCAAATGATGTCTGATATATTTTGATTTAATAATGATAGATTCACCCCTATTAAATCTCTGAAATTAAATATAAAAAAAATATAGAATAGTTACAACTCATATCTATTGATATTTCAATAGCATTGACCCATTTAGAGAAACATCAAGTAAATCGTTAAAAAAAGATATTAATATAAAAATAATAACAATTTTTTAATAGTATAAGCAATCTTCGTATAGTAATATTTGTTGAAAACAAAGCTTGATATGGGTATGCTAAATCAATTCTGTAACTGTTATGAGAAACGTAAGAAATTAGCAGCATCCCTTCTTTTCGTCATCAGGGAATGGTCTAATTTGGAGAGCTGGTGTTTTTGTTATACGTTGTGGTGTTAATATTAATTCAACAAGTTGTTTAATTGGTTCAGCAATTCCTTCTCCAGTTTTTGCAGAACACATAGCATGAAACGGTACTTTATTAGTCTCGCACCAGGTATCAAATTCTTGTTCTGTTGTCATCCAGTCTTCTTTGTCGATTTTGTTGCCGAAAGCTAAAATTGGTAAATCTTCTCCGTTTTTGAACTCACATGTTTCAAGGAACATCTCATAATAATCGCTTAGCTCTTTGAAGCTCACTTTCGATGTGACGTCGTAGACTAAAATCATTCCATTTGCACCATGAAGCAAGGAAGGCGTGACAGATTTAAAGCGCTCCTCACCAGCTGTATCCCATAAAAGAAGGTTGACGTCTTTTTTATCGATTTCTATATTATGAGTGAAGAATCCTGCTCCAATTGTTGGCATTGTGCCAGGTTGAAACGTTCCATTGCAATATCTGTAAATAATAGATGTTTTCCCAACACCTGCTGATCCTAGTACAACTATTTTGAGATCTATTGCTGTTGAAGCTTCATATTTAGACATTAAATTTTGAGAGTCACCTTTTTTGAGTATATTTTTTGACAATCAGTTAGTGTCAGATTAATTCAAATTAAAAGGGATGATATTACATAATTATAATGTATCAACTTTTTCAATAATTTTTTAATTTTTGAATAATTTTGATCCTGAATTAGGCCAAGAGTACATTTTAGGGCATATTTTGTAAGACAAACGACATTGTATGAGAATCTTGAAACATAGTCATATCCGAAATCATAAAAACAAATAACAGAAGTTCACTATTCATTAAACTTATTAACGAAAAGATACAAATAGATATGATCCTGTTTATGTATTCAAAGTTTAATGCTCAATGTAAGGGATGGGGTTAAAAATATTCATATTTTGTTAGAAATAAAAAAAAATTGTAAAGAACTTTAGACTTGCGAGAATGAATATTATATTGGAGAACAATATTGTTAGCTTGTGCTTCTTTAGGAGCTTAGATATCCGCTATTTCTATCAATCAGAAAATATGATTTTAAAACGAATCAGACAAACCCACTCTAGATATGTTTCAATGTTGGAAAGGAAGTTACTAATCATAATCAAATCATTCATTTCGGAAACCGCCCTATTAATAGGGCATCCATTGCGAAATTCGACAATGAATTTAATTTTCAATGGTTTCTCAACCAATTAAAAAAATAATTAAGAATATTTTGCTATTGGATCAAAATACATTGACTTTAAAATTTTTTTGAGACCCAACTGTCAAATTGTATAAAAAAAGGCGTTATGGAATTCAAATTTTCATGTCTTCGATTGATTTTTCACAGCTTTTAAAAAAGCAGGCGGATGATAATGAGATGTTAGAGTATGTATTTTCACCTGCAATGCAAACATTTATCGAAGACCGTATCTCAGAGGTAAATAATTTGGATACTGACGACATGGATGAAGACAACAGCGAATTATTTGAAAAAGTAGATAAGATGGTGTCATCTAAATTCCCTATAAAGCTAATTACTCGCTTAAACAATTATATTCCATTCAGAGTACCAAAAATCGACAAAACAATATATAACGTTGCAAGATCACTAATCTATATAACCCATAGGATTAATCAGCCTTTTTTCTTTCTAGATTATGTTAGACATTCGTTATTTCGATATTATAACGAGGAAATCAGAGATGCAATTGTTTACAGCCCGGTTCTTGCTTGTAGCTTAATTGCTTCATCCAAAAAATCTAATACTGTTCAACAATGGGCTATATTAACTGCAGATAAAAAGTTTTATTACATTAAAACTTTATTGGATAAACCAGAACCTGAAGAGTTTCCATGTTGTGACACAACTTCTGTTAAAATTGACGAGAAAAAGCAACTAGTTTCAGTTTTATTTAATGAGAAAGTTTTATATAAATTTAAACCTTCGGAACCATCCCATGTCACGATGTGGGGACAAGCATCCAGAAATTTTAATACTTCATTCGGATTTTTTGGTGCATTAGGAAATTTAAATTATCCTTCTTGCCTTGAGCTCGCGTTTTATATTTCAATCACATCTCCTGATTACTGTCTTGTCAAAACCTTCGTTGAATTAACAAAAACTTGCAAACCACTGATAAAAATTTTCGAATACAGACAGAAAATGGAATCTTTCATTTCAAATGTCATCAGTATGGAATTTACGGAAAATATTGAAGGTCTTACGAGAGAATTACTTGAATATTGTTATTCATCTTATGGTCAACAGTATTACACGCAAATAATTCAGAAACTGAAGAATTACATAGCAACAAAAGGTGATTTTCTTGATGAAAAGGCGATTTTTACTGTTCTAAAGTATATTTGTGACTCTGCATCTCTAATGCCGCAGTCTGTACGTGTTATTTTCTATATTTACAGTCACTACACTATTCTAACATCCAAGAATGATATAGATGTCCTCTATCAGAAGCTTCTATCTCTCTTTTTTGGAGTAATTATTTTGCCAAGTTTGCCTAGTTCAGTTTCGAGCCAACTTTTGCAAGTAATTTCGATAAAATCTGGATATAATAAGAGAATGATGAAGCATGGCGTTAAAATGATTTCAGAATTCTTCAGAAAATTATGTACATTAGATTACAGTGTTCAGATTCAATGGACGGTACCTGTCCTTGATGATCTTTTCCCAGAAATAAGGCAATGCTTCAACTTATTGAATGGTCACAGTCAAGAAATTATTAAAACGTTTGTAAAATGGGCAAACTCATCATTAGATAAACCATCCCAAATCTCATGGGCTGTTTCTTCATTTATAATTGATAATTTTGGCATTGCAAAGGATAAATATCCAAAACCCTTAATTTTAGATTTAACTTCGATTTACGATCCAGAAAAAACTGTTCCGCCACAGTTTGCTGGTAATGCTGATGGAGAAAATAAGCGGAATAATCAATTTTCTGTTGATGATTTGCTTCAAGAAGATTCTCCACCCAAGAAAACCAAAAAAGCTGTAAAAGCGGAGCTTAACAATGAATCCCAAAAGGAACCCAATAATGAAAATAATGATTCTAAAGAAATTGAATCAAATCAAAATAATAATGAGAAAAAAGAAACTCCTCTCCAACAAGAAGAACAAAACGAGTCTCAAGAATCAAAAGATCCTGCAGAAAAACCTGAAGAACCTGAAAATAATGAACCAAAAGTTATTTCTGAAATAACTCCTAAATCTGATAAGCTGGAAATAGCTGAAAATGATAAATTAGAAACACAAAAGCAGGAATCTCAAGCTACGAACACAAACTCTGAAGAACAAAAAATACCAAATCAAACAGATCAAAATCAGGCTGTTTCTAGTGATGAATCAGCTGAGAAAAAGTCGTTTGAAACAATCAGTGACCAAAAAGAGCAACAAAAACCTGAAGAAAATCAAAATAATATAACTCAACCATCAAATAAAGAAGAAAATGATGATAAACCTAAGAAGACAGATAAAAAAGAATCATATCGTCCCAAACTTTCCATAGAATTCATTCCAGCGGAAAACACTTATAGATTCCTAAAGATTTCAGATTTATTTGTATTTATTGATAACCCTGACCCAGATATGCCTGCTCCTCAAACTCCAGTAGATCCTATTACTCCCCCAACAACTCCTCAAGTTCCAACTCCAACAAAAAGTCCAAGAAGAAGACTTAGAAGGGGCAGAAAGTCACCAACAAAAACCGTTTCATTAGATGAAAATGCTCCATCACCAACTCCTGAATCACCAGCAAAATCTCCGCGAAAAGGAAGAGGAAGAAGAAGAGGTCGTGGAAAAACCGTTGAAGCAGCACAAGTTCCAATCCAAGTTATTGTTCAGGCTCCAGTTTCTCCGAAATCTCCAGCTAAAAGCAAAAAAATCAAGGAGAAAAGGTCGGAGCAAATCCGTTGAAATTATTGATTAATTTGTATATTTGTTTTATAAATTGTTATGTATGCTATTGTTATACTATCAATTGAGTATGTTATTTTCTTCATATTTCAAAAAGAGAACCATAATTTTTTTATTTTTGTGGTTCTCACTCTAAATGATTGATGGATTTTAATGATTAGGCTACTTCTAGTTTCCTTTCCTAAATGAATGACTATCATAATGATTTGAAATGGTAAACAACACCAAAATGAAAGTTTATTTGGAAAAGTTTTTTTTTATTTTTTGGATATATTAAGGGTGCACACGAGAGGATCATGTAAACTTCAGAATTTAGAACCTTATTTTTAGGCATTATCTTGGCTACCTATTTAGGCTCGAAAAGCAAAAAATATCAAAAAATACAACTTGACTCCATTATGACCCTTTCATGGAGGTAGTTTTTATCCGCTAGTATTTTCCCTTTGAATCTCTTTACAATTCGCAATCAAATTCAAAACTCAGTAGAAGAAAGGAAGAATCGACTTACTACGGTTGTAATACGAATAAATACATATATTTAATTATTTTTATTTACATAATAATTGTTTGAAGCTCATATTCCAACAAATTTTTAAATAAAAACATTAAAATGTTGAAAATGTTCATATATTTTAATAGGGTTTTGGCACTTTATTGAGGAATTACTACATACATAGTCGAACTGAACTTGATATTTTGAAATTTAAATTATTTATCAAAATTAAAATTTAACTTGAAATTTATAATTATTTAGTCATATTTTGCATAATTCTAAGTAGATTTTGTAAAAAATCAAGAAAGAAAAATTTTAACGTTCTTTATTTTTTCTTTTTTATAATAATACATATTATTATATAATTAACATATTCATAATGTTTCACCCTTTCAAAAATATAATCCTCCTCCTCTCAAATAAACGTACATACGGGTGGCCTCTTTTTTCAAAAAATTAAAATTTGAAATTTTGGGCTCAAATATTAGAGATTTTTTCAACCTTCAACGATATATGTTGTCTATATCAGACCTCCTTTCTTTTTGATACTTAACATTGTTCCTAAATCTTAGCCGTTAAGGCTGTTCTGAAAATATTTTTTTTTCGAAAAAATTCGAAAAAAATTCTTAAAATTCAAAAATCCCTTAATTTCTGAGGATTTTGGAAAAAAGTTTTTACATGAACATGTGTATATTATATGAAGTATATTGATAAGGTAAAAATCAAATTTTATTGCATATTCATCGAGAAAATAAACTAACGAATCCCTCAAAATTGAGAGGGTAATCCTCCTCCTCTCAAATAAACGTACATACGGGTGCACCCTTAATGATAATATAACAATAATGGAAATTCCTTATTCTCAAAATTATTTCATATTCAAAAATTGTGAGCACTCGAAAGTTATTCATTGAAAACAATTATTTGAAAAATTCTAATTATTATATGTACGTGCAATGTACAATAATTTTGATAAAAATAAAAATAATATTTTTCATATAATAATTTTTATCAATTCAATGAATTTACTAACATTCTTTACTGCCAATCTATTAAAGAAGCACATCTGTTTAAGTTCACAGTATACAGTAGGTGATAATTCTATCATAATTACCGATGAAAATGATTTATCTTCAACAGATATATTAAAAGATATGGAGCAAAGATCAATTTATAAAGTTATTATCAAAGTTAATACGATAAGTAAGTATACATCGTACGAGTTTAATCGAATGATTCATGAAATAGTTTTTGATTCAACATCAATCACAGAAATAACCTCAGGCGTCTTTTACCAATGTGTTTTTCTTGAAAAAGTTACACTTTCACCCTATATAACTAAAATTGGAGGTGGTGCTTTCGCATATTCTTCGATCAATTCTATAAATCTCGAAAATGTCATTGATATGGATAACCAAGCTTTCTTAGGTTGTTCTAAACTTACATCTATTAACATCCGGAATGCAAAAACAGTGTATTTCCAAAATTCTGGATTAGAATCAGTTGTTCTTTGAGATACTATTGAATCCATAACACAATCCGCATTTAGTTATTGTAGGCAACTAAAATCCGTTAAATTAGGCAAAAATACAGTTGAAATTGGTTACCAAGCTTTTCAATATTGTACTTCACTGACAGAATTCGATTTTGGAGAGTCTACATTGAGATCTATTGCAGCTTATGCCTTCAGAGGCTGTCAGATCGAAAATTTTGTGATAAAATCTACTGTTAAAATATTGGAATACCGTTGTTTTACAAGTTCAAAGTTAAAAGAAGTTACATTCGAAGAAAGGTCAAATGACATTGATTTTCATAAAGGAGTTTTTGAATCTTGCATTTATCTCGAAAAAATCACCTTCCCTTCTTCAAATACAAACTTTCATGTTACCCTTAGTGATGATGCATTCTCTACATGTCAAAAACTCAAAGAATTTGTTTGTTACGCAAAAATTGAATTTATTCCCATAAATTGTTTCGAAAAATGCACAAGTTTACTGAAAGTCATTGTTCCAAATGCATCAATTATTAATGAGAAAGCTTTCTATAAGTGTCATTCCCTTGAAACCATTCAATTTTCAAATGAACAATTAACAATTGAAAAAGAGGCTTTTAGATTCTGTTTCAATCTTGAATTGCTACCAGATGCAAAACAAATGACTATTGGCGAGAAATCTTTTTATTGTTGCGAAAAATTAAAATTTAATTCGCTTCCGAAAGAATTTACGATCAATGGTGATTCAGCATTCATGTATTGTGACAATATAGATGAATTAGTAATAGATAGCGTATTCACAAACATTTAAATTTTTGCAAGTTGCATAAACTTGGATAAAGTTACTTTAAAAGGTAATGGATTTGAAGTTATACCTGCACAAACATTTTCTGGTTGCATAAATCTGAAATCGATCGTATTTCCAGATACAATTACGAAAATTGAAGAATATGCGTTCTATTTTTGTGATTTAAGCTCTGGAATAGACTTAAATAATGTTAGAGAGTTAGGTCAGTATGCTTTTGCATATTCAAACGTTGTATCTTTGAAAATAAACAAAGATATTGAATTTAATTCTCAAACAAGTAATTGTTTCTTAGAATGCAAAGCACTCAAAGATATAACATTAACATAAAATGTCAAAACATTCAGTTTTGGACTATTTCCACTTTGTACTTCACTCGAAAATATAAAATTAGATGGAAATTCTCATTTTAAGCTCTCTGATGGAATTCTAACAACTCAAAGTGGTCACACATTAATAGCTTATTTGTCAACAAACAAGAACAAGAAATATAAAGTTCCAAATGAAATAACAACAATTTCTCCTTATGCTTTTAACTCACAAATGTATTTACAAACAATAACTATTGATCATCAAGTGCTCATCGGTGCTGGAGCTTTCTTTTCAATGCCAAATTTGGAAGAATTTGAATATTCCAATACAAAACTTCTTTCTCTATTAGATTCCACCTTTGCAAACTGCTCCAATTTAGAGGATATTAATTCTGAAGCTCCAATCATTTATATTGGAAGCGATTGTTTCTTTAATTGCTCTTCTTTAGAAGATTTTGATACAAAAAGCGTTGAATTCATTGGTTCTCGAGCATTTGAAAGATGTTCAAGCTTAAAATCACTTGATCTTTCATCTTGCAGACAAATTTCAGACAATTCTTTCTTCGGCTGCAAGAAACTAAAAGAAATAACATTTTCCAATAAGCTAACAAGCATTGGCAAGGAATGTTTCTTATGGACAGCCATTGAAAATGTTCAAATTGAATCTAATTTCCATTATAATATTGAATCATATGCATTTTCATACTGTGAAGAGTTAGAAACTGTATCATTAGGACCTGGTATAACAGAATTGAAGGATATGACTTTCTCATACACTTCATTGAAGAAAATAATTTTACCTGAAACAATTTCAAAAATAGAATCAAGTGCTTTCCTATGTATTACGCATAGCTTTGAAGTTAAAATTGATTCCCGCAATCCTATTTTCATTTCTACGACAAATGGTGTTTTGAATAAAAATACCAAAGCTTTAGTCGTATCAACATACTTTGATGAGAAGGCAACTTTGCCTAATGAGACCGTATTCATTGATGGTGATACTGTTTTAAACGGAGTGGACGCAAATGAACGATTTTTCTCAATGAGAAGTGAAGGAGCACCGATAGTTGAAGTTCCTTCTTCAGTTTTATACATCAAAGATGATAGTTTAATACAATCTCAGTATCTTTACAGTCTTTGCATTGAAGGAAACCATTTAATTTATGATAAATTGATTAACTTTGATTATACAACTTATGTAAAAAGCTCTTACAAGTTCCCGATCATGGATTTGGAACCGAACTACAAAGAGTGTGGAACTGAGCCATATTACGCAAACTCTGATTTTAGGGGAGTTTTCGGACTTAAGAAGAACGAAATTTTCCTGGTAATATCTATTTGTATTGTTTCTGGTACTTTCATTGCATTTTTGGTCTATTTCTTAGTAGTTCACAAGCAAGTTTGTAAAAAGAAGGAAAAGAAGCAGGAAGCAGGTATGTTTGATGTAGAGTTTTCTGAATAATGCTTGTCTATTTAATAAAAATTTATATTCATGTTCTCTTTTTTTTTAGATTTTTTGCAGTTGGCAAAACGTCCCCCAAACTTCAACTGATTGTGGAACTTTGACCGTAAAGTGAGACATATATTCTTCTTTCGTACACAATTTGTCAGTGTAGAAATAGTACGATAGTCTTCGTTTGGCCGGACTGTGAGCCTTTAAGTCATAAGTCAAAAACCAGATGTTGAGCAAAATTCATTTTAACATTAGAATTTTCTCTGTGATTTATGCATATCTCTGCTCAAAGGTAATATATAGTGACATATCTCTGCTGGACTATACCTTTTTATGCTCTCAGTATAGATCCAAGGTGATGTGATTTTTGCATCCCTGGGATGGACGATACACCCAAAGTGTCACCTTTTTGGGATAACATGAATTTTAAATATCATGAGAGTTCTGCAAACCATATGCACAATATCTATTCAGCCTGACTTCTTGTATATATGAGTTAGACCTCTTAAATATTGTGCTTGGGGCGATATAAGCATTTCCGAGATTACCATCGTGCTCTATAGTATGCTACTTCTCCCTGGTTCTAGCTCAGTTCCAAGGATATTGGCGTTCAAGGATTTGGCAAGGTCCTTCCGAAGTCTCTCATTCGATGAGAGATTTCGGAAGAATCTTGCCTTAAAGTACTCCAACTCTTGTTCTTTTGTTCCTAAATAGTGAGAAAAGTTATTTGACTACTTAAGGTAGAGATTATCCGAGGTCCCTCATTTGATGAGAGGCCTCGTATAATCTCTGCCTTAAAATTGTACACTTGTAGTCCATGAGAGTGTAAGTATACATTGATAGGACAGCTTTCTTCTGAAGTCTTAGATTTGATAAGAACCTCAGAAGAAAACTGTCCTATTTTATAGTAAAAGGAGTTTCAGGAGCTCCAAAGCTCCCTTTCGTAAGGATTAGGAGCTTTGGAGCTCCTGGTTCGTAGATGTGTTTCGCATCTTTCATCAGCAAAGGACATTTACCATCTGGGACTCTGTTGATGGAGACTCAGGAGCTCCAAAGCTCCCTTTAGTAAGGATTAGAAGTTTTGAAGCTCCTGGTTCGTAGACGTGTTTCGCATCTTTCATCAGAAGAGGCCCAAATGCTAAATAGCCTCTGCTGATGAGCTTCAGGAGCTCCAAGGCTCCCTCTCGTAACGATTAGGAGCTTTGTAGCTCCTGAAGGTAAGGTAGGATTGCTCTGATCTCTAATCAGTAGATGCCATGCCTCATTATGAACTCTACTGACAAGAGATCAAGAGCTCCAAGGACTCCCTTTTTAGTTAGTGGCGTTCTCACCATTTAGTAGGATTGCTGATCCTACTAATGAAGTGATCACTTAGTATACGTTTTGAATAAATTGAATTTTTTTTAGAATTTAGTATTTTTTATAGACATCACATGTATATTATAAATACATAAATATATTCTTTAATTCAAAAAATTCAATTCGGTTTTGGGATGGGTATCCCAGCCCCAAGTATTCAATTTTATTCAATTTTTAAAGAATTTTGGGTTGGGATGCCCAGACCAAAACAAGCTTTATATTTTGATGTGTAGATACGTATGTGTGCATCATTGTTGTGTTATATATTATGTTTTTAATGAAAAAAAATCTGATTCAAAAAAAATTATCACTAATTAGTTGATAATATAAAGAAAAAATAGATAAATTGTATGTTTTGAGAGTATTTATCCACATTCACTCATATGAATTTCATTAAATAACGTCTTTTTACTCCCAAATTTATTTTGAATTATTGAAATCAAAGAAAAAAAATCAGAAAAATTTCTCGAAATTTTTATTTTCAAAAAAAATTTGGATTTTATATTGAAAACTGACACTGGGAGGACGATAGAGCTGGGATTGGAGATACCCCGCTCACTTGGGAAAAATACGGATCTATACTCTCAGAATATGAAGGTGTAAGACCCCAAAATTGATATTCCATATTTTTTAATTTTTTATCAAGAAAAAAAAAATGAGTCAAGTTGGTCCTTATTTATCGATGTCTCTGAATCTTTCATCAAAGATCAATCTGGATGGACTTAAAATTCATTCTCTCGAGCAGAATGGCGACAAATTAGTTATAATTTTGGAAGGAGAAGATAAAAAAATTAATATTCTTCAATGTCCAATCACAGTTGTATCCGGAATAGTTAATTACGAAATACCAGAATCGTATCCGACTATCGGATTTTCGAATTACTATTTAGAATCGGCAAAATCTTTGATGGGTGGTTTTCTTCTTTTCACAAAATACGATCTGACCACTCCTGGTGTTCTTATATTTGCTGATCCTGCAGGAAATATCAATGTTTTGGCTGAAAACATAAGTTGTTATTCAACAAATTCATCAAACAAACGAAAAAACACTATTGCTATCTGCCGAGGTAATAACTTATTCGTAATTGATGATATGAATAGTGAAAATCCACTTTTTGCTGATGCAGTAAGAGATGAAGATATTTTATCGGTTGCTTTAACATATCCTTTCGTATACTTAATCTTCCGAAAAGGTCTCATGCAAATTAATATTGATATCGAGCTCAGGGGAGGAAATTACAGACCATTTATCAATATGGAACTTGAACCCGATTCTACGCTCATTTCAGCCGACTACGACTCGATTATTTTATACAACAAGCACTCTGCTACGTATGTTGACTCCAGATTGTCCTGCGAAAAGTCACAAGTTGTTTTTAATTCAACTCCAAAGTTTAACTACTTCGTGAAGCCTTTTAACAAAGCGTATATGTCTGTTGTTGATAATTTCGCCATTTTCTACGACTTTTCAAGCGAATATAAGCTTCCAATTCAAGATTTTATTTCATTTACTTCAAATGACGAACTTGGCATCTGTTTCTACGCAACTGAAAACGAGCTTTACTTAGTCAAAGACTATTCCGATACATTCAGGCTGTTTTTGAACGGAAAATACACTAAAGCCTTCGAAATGGTTTATAATCACAACGGAATCACAAGTTTCTGCCAATTCTTCGAACTACTGTGGAACTCAAGCGTGAATGATAAGTACATTTACAGAGAAAACGCTCTAAACTTCTTGAGTGTCCCAGGAGTCCAAAAAAACGTCAGTTCCGTTCTGGAGATATTCGGAAAATTAAGGTTCTACAAGGAAATTGTTGATCCAAGGTCAGGAAGATCCGAAATCGTTGTAAAAACAAATAATTTTTATTTGCCATCGCAAATTGACGACAAAGAGTCATCCTATCCCATTCTTTTATCAAAACTAAAGATGTACTGTCCAACAGAGAACACCCCAGAGGTCGTAGACTTCAATACAGCGATATTAGAAATTTTAATTCTTCTTAACATGACGCACGACGTCAGGAAGTTCATGAAACATACAAAGAATATTGATATAACATCTATCAAGTACTTCGCAGCTTCTATTAATTATCCAACTGTTAATTTCATAATTAATGTGTTTTCCAAGCAGCCACAAGAAGCTTTGGAGGCTTTTGAGCTGATAAAAGATCCAGCACCTGAAGAAATCAAGCTCGCTTTGTCCGTTTTCAAGGAATTCAGCCACGAATGGAATTCATTTATTAAATATCTGAAAAGATTCATCAATAGGTGGCCAATCGAAACGATAGAGTTTATAACAAGTGTTGATGACTTCGAAATCGCAAGAATAGCGAATTTTATTGAAGAAAATTTTGTTCATTTGAAAACTTTATTTTTCATCAGCGCTGTAAGACTCAGTTCCTTGTCTGGCCATAAAAGTGTTGTTTCTTCACTCGCTGACCAAATATGCGAAACTTTGACGAATATTCGAAATCCAATTTTCGAATTTAGCAGCATTTTATGGTTGAAATGCGTTGTATTGTCAGGTGCAAAAGAAATGACACCTGAATTACTCGATAAATCCGAGAAAGAACTGATAGAAAGGTTATTATACTTAATTAACACTTTTTATGATGAAATTAACAGACAAGCTATTCTTGCCTTTGCAGAAACATGCAAATTCAAGGACTTAAAGTACCAAATCTACCTTGCAGATGGAAATTACAAAGAAGCTTTGTCAATTATCTGGACAAACAACAAAACAGACATCGAGAAGGCTTTGAACATCTGCAAGAAGGCGAAAGACCCAACATCCGCCTTCGGAGTTGCGCTTCCGATGATGAAATCTTCTTTATCCAAAGAAGATTTCAAGAAAATACTCAGATCCGTTCTCAAAGAGAACGCTGGGATCATTAATCCGAATGACTTCGTTCCGCTTCTCGATTTCGGAGAAATTGGAGAGATCTTTGACTACATCACAGATTTATACAGAGATCTCCTCATCCAGCGCGAGAAAAGCCAGATATCATGCGCCAGCGCTGAAGCAGAACGTTTTGAAGCTAAATATCAGCTCCAAAAGGCAAAATCTGTTTCATTCGTTGTAGATAACCATACTTTGTGCGAAAACTGCCACAAACCTATTGGCAGCAACTTCTTTGTTAGGACTCCTGATGGTCTTTTCTATCATGAAAACTGTTTATCTTCATCATTACCAAAATAATTTATTTTTTATTTTCATTTTGTTATAAATAATTGTCATTTATTATTTATTGTTTTTTTATAGATCCAAAGCAATAATGTTAGAGTAAATTTTTCTTTTGAAAAAAATTGACAAAGTGAAGTTCCCCTTTTTTATAGAATGAAAGCAATAATGTTATATAAGCTTGTTTTCTATGAAATGATCAACTCATTTTGATGGTTTAAGTAAGGGATGGAGTTAGTTAAAAGCTATATGAGCTTAACGTTGCTAACTTTCAGGTTCCATAATTTTACAAATAACTCAACATGATTACATAAAAATAAATCCAAGAAATAAATCTTAATTATTATTCATCCATAAAATTGAGGCAATCTCACAAAAGTGAATCAGTTCTAATTGATTACAAAAATTTGACAAAGTGAAGTAACTTGTTTACTTCCTCTAAAATCTATATAAAAGCGAGTTTTCAATAAGGCTAGAGTTCCAAAAGATTTATGGGAAGAATACTATGGACCACCTTCAATTGAATGTATATCCCTCAAAAATAACTCGAAGCCAACTATTTCCTCTGATTTTTTCTTACTTTCTTCAAATTTTAAGGATTTCTCAGATAATGTCATTAATTGCAACTGTGAAGGAATTAAATTACTGCATTCTATATGTACATACACAAATATTACTCGAAATTCAGGAAATGGTGGGGTCATCTGCTTTGAAAGAGGTTAATGCATTGTCCAAGACCGCTTTTGTTCTGTTGGATGCTATACATCAGGATCTGGATTGCATTCCTATTCAATTGAGTCCAAAAATATTGTAAATTTAAGTTCCCTCTATCATTGTGGTCTCAACGACACCGGATCGAGTAGTTTTTACAATAGTGATGAGTCATTAAGTCTTATTTCTGTAAACATCACTCAAACAAAATGTAAAGAATTATCGGGACATTATTTACAAAAAAGTCAAAGTGAAATGAATTTTTGCTGTTTCATTTCCAATGATAATAAAAATTCAGGTTATAGATCCATGTTCCATCAAAACATGCGTTCATTTATCAAAAGCTCAGTATTCAAAAACAATTCATGTAATTTTCTTATTGTTGGATTAGTTTCAGGAATTACGGTTTCAAAATGTATTTTCTTTGGAAACAAAGTTGAAATTGTTTTTTCTATAGGTAACGGTGGTATTATGACAATTGTTAACTGTAGTGGAGATAGTCTAACTGTAAAAGAGTTTTATATTTGGGCAATACAAATTCCTCATGGGGAGTTTAATATGGAACAAATGAAAACAGATTCGTTTAATCTAACACTTTCATTGCTTTCTTTAGGAAAATGTGAAGCAGAATTTCCATTTTCATTTGATTTAATTTTGTTTGAAAGTAAAAAGAAATATTTTATTATTTGTTTACCTTTTTCATTTAGCTTTTCTCTTTTATTTTTAATTAACATAAAGAAATAAACATACAGAAAAGCTCAGTAGTAGGATAGGATGGGTTGTGTGACTTTTTTTGTTACATCTATATATAGACGATGCATTAAAATATATTTATAAACCATTAAAAAAATTAAAGTTATTTTTTTATTCTTACATAAATGACCCAACAAGTAAAACCAGATAAAATAGATTATCGAATTTTAGAGGATGGTGTTCCTGTTTATATTCAAAGATTTAAAGGGAAGCAATATTATAGAATTGTTAATCCTGAATACATAAAACATTTATTTAAAAAGGAAGACTGTGAATTATTAAACGTTAATGAATATGAAACCAATAAATCAAAACTGAGATATAAATATATTGGAAGTGATGAAAGATGCAAAGATAAAGATAAAGTTTATACAGTTTCATATAATGAATGGAAAACCAATAAGATAAGAAAACATTTAGGAGATTATGGTAAAAGTTCCGAATTCTTCAAATCTAGTATGTACGAGAGAGTAAAAGAAATTAGAAATAATTATTTTCATGAATAAAAGATTCACTACCATAATGAAATAAAAAATAAACTTTAAAAATTCATGTCTCAGAATCAACATTGAACTTTAAGAAACTAATGATTATTTGAATTTATGAAATCAATTATTTGATTCATTCTTTCTTCAATCTCTTCTATTCTTTTTGTTAAATCATCTATTTTCATTAATGAGGTGATTCTTGATTGAGGAATAGATTTCAAACTAATCACCCTTTTATTTTTGAAATTTTGAATCCATCAACTTTAAACATTTTATTCAATTTACACGTTGTCAATTCTTCAAATAATTTTTTATTATTAGCATAATAGTCATTAAATTCTTCAACAGATGAAAAAATTTTTATTTCAGTAATTGGTTTAACAACGTTTATTTTTTGTTGAACATTTTCACTTTCATTTATTTCTTCCTCCTCTGTTCATTTATTTTAAAAATCGGTTTCATTTATCATTAAATAAAAATTAGAATATAAGTGATGAAATATATTTTTTAATTAATATTAAATCAGAAATGGCGGCAGGATTCTTTAAAAAATTATGGGATGGAATTAAGAAAGCTGCGGGTTGGGTTCATAAAAAGATTATTAAACCCATTGCAAACTTTTTAGCACCAGTAGCGAAAACGGCAGGAACTATCATAGGTGGAGTATTAGGTACTAAAGCAGGTAATCCAGCGATGGGAGCACAAGCAGGTAACGCAATTGGTGGAATAGCTGAAGGAATACTTAATAAAATAGGGGGTAGATAGTGGAAAAATAAATATGAGATCCTATGGATCATCTCGCCACTTAGCGGCTTAAAATTATTTTTATCTTAGTATCGGTTGAAGTCTTTGATAAACTTTTTCTCCTTTATTTAATATTTCTCTTATTGGGGCAGCTTTTGGTGTTATTGATTCAGCAACGTCACTAATTGCTTCTTTATTCTTAAATATCCAATTTGCTCCTTTCTTCATTGTTTCCCAAACTTTATGCGCTCCTCTTTTTACTTTATCCCATAGTTTTTAAAGAATCCTGCAGCCATAGTTGATTATTTCATTAAAATTAAAAATTCATTTTCATCTTTTAATTTTGATTTTTTATTTAATAATAAATGACGACTAACTATTTGGTGCCAAACACTAAACCGATTAATGGAAATGTGTTTCATTCATTCGAAAAGATAAATGAAATATTCGCAAAGAATGATGGTAGAAGATATTATAGAGAACTTGAAAGTTCATGCTATGACTCTGATGCTCCATATTTTGATGATAAACAAACTCATTTAAGAATTACAAATCCGGCTCATGATGTGAACCAATTAGGTGACACATATATTAAACGCAAAGTTAAAGCAACTCTTGTTTCAAATAAAGCTTTCACATGTGATGCCGCTTTTAAATGTATGCGTTTATTCGTTGGTTACAAATCATCAAATCAAAGCTTTAAACAATTAGAAGTAGAAACCGAAAGAGGTGATGCTGGTTATCTTCAGATGGATTGTGCCCGTGAATCTTTCGCATTTGCAACATATAAACCAAAATCAGAAAGGAAAGTTAAAAAGTTTGTTCATTCGTTATATAATAATGTTCAAAAATATGATAACTCAGTATGTGGTAAATATATTGACCCTTCAGAAGTTTTCAAGAAAGCAAATGAAGAAGTTGATGTCACTTTTGATATGATTATTCCGGTAAATGATTTGTTAGCATTTCAGGCGTTCGATGATTATCCTAAATCATTTGGTGAAATCATTCTTAAATATTATGTTTTCAGGGATACTTTAGTATTTTGTCAGGTTGACCCGTTAAGAGTTGCTGATTTACAAAATTACGTTTATGAAAAGATAACTGATGAAAATTATGAAAAGATTATGAATCATGTTTATAAATATGATCGCAAATTCCAACAAATCGGACTTCCTGCCAAATTAATTACAAGCTTAGCCGCTACATCTGCTGACGCAACAGTTGATGATGTTATTATTTCATGCACAAAGATGGAAGTTTTAGAGGATAAATGCATTACACCAGGATACGGGTTTAATTGAAGAATCAATTAAAGCAATACCACGTTTATTTAGTAAGGAAGATCCATTCATGATTCCAGCTCAACATATTGACGTTCGTTCACTAAATGGAGGTTGCATCACTCCTGAAGGTATCAGTTCAGATTTCTCATACGCTCTTCATAATGTTACAGATGTTGTGTTAACATTTCCGAAGAATGCAATGCAAAGAACGGTTTTAGAAAATCCAATGCTTCGAGGTCTTCAGGTCACTATAGATTCCAGAAACTTCCCCGATCAAGCGATGACCACAGTGGGTGACATATTCTTTACACGTATGCTTCAAGCTTCTGATTTAGATGGAGTGAATGAATGCACAGAAGAATACGAGGACTCATTAACTAGACCACTGAATGATGATAATGGCACGCCATTAGCTAGAACATGGAAAGACCAAACTTCATTCTTATGCACTATTCCAGTTCAACGTGATGGAGCGGGTATATTCTTTGATGGATTAGAAACTTTCAACTCACAAGTTACAGTACAAGTGAAAGCTTATCCAATCATTCAGGGTGTAAATGACACTTACTGTTCAAAGGTGACAAATCCTCCTCAGGTTTGGTTTACTAGGACTACGTATTGGACATGGACACCGGACGAAGGTTTGAAATATCATCCAACAGGTACACCACCACAGTATAGAAGTTCATATGATGAAATATTGATGAATAGAAATGTTTAAAATTATAAATTTATTTTTGATTAAATGGATTTAAATTCATCCACCCCTTATGAAGAATTAGCAGGAGTATATAATACATACGTAGATGATATGATTAATGAAGCATTGAGTGATAATAGAAATGCTCTATCTAAGGAAAAATTAATGAAAATTCCATATTCTGAATGTTACTTAAATTCAATCACTGCAGCAATTGGTAAACAAAATAAAGGTAAAACATTAACGATATTAAAACAAATTATCATTATTGCTAACACTTCCCCTATTCACATGTGTTAATTTATATCAACCGTTCAGGTTCACCTTCAGATGATACATTTGAATCTTTAAAGCATTTAATCAAAATTCCAATTATTTATTTATCACAAGAAGAAGCAGAAGATTATTTAAAAAACTTTTTAATGTATAAAGAATTATATAATACAATCAAGAAGCAAGGATTAGAGGATAAAATTATTGATAAACAGCGAGATGAATTATTTGAAACACTTTCTATTTCAAATTTTGATAGAGAATTTTTGCATTCACTCATTTCTAGATGATGCGGTGAAATCAAAACTAATAACAAATGAGAAATCATATTTTAATCAGTTATTAACTCAATGTCGACACATTCATTGTTCATTCTTCATGGCTGTTCAATACTTAAAGCATTAAGCACAAACATTAAATCAAATCTATCAACACTTTTCATTTTCAGTGGTTTAGTCGTCAACAGTTGAACGTTATGCTTTATCAAGTGAATTTACCAATGAGCATTAATGAACTTTACACACAATATCAGCAATTAGGTGAACATGGAAAAAAATAGTTGATTTAAATAAAGGAAGTGTTAAATTTGATTAACTTTTTATAATTAATTTTATTTTTTATTTTAATATAAACACAGAAATAGCAAATCTTCTACAGGTTCCATTTAAAACAAGGAACAAACAAAAAGGGTGCATATAATAGAACTATGAAAGTTCCTGATGGAATGAAAGAATTAGTTCATATTGTTGCTGGTCTTCAAAAAGATGTTTAAACAAATGAGAAACGTTTTAACATTACCAGAAGCTCAAGCATATGCCAAACGTCATGGTCCAAATTGGGAAGCACACGAGCAGACATTACGGGTCCAAATGGAAAACCTGATGGTATAATGAATGAAGTTTTCGTTACTGATGGTCAAGGTAATATTAAAGTCATAAATGGTTATAAATTAACTATGTCGATTATCCTAAACGTAAAGTATATAATGAACGTTATATCCTAATGCAATTTGATGAAAATGGAAAAGCTGTTAAACAATAATTGGAGAAGGTGAAAATGGTCCAATTAATTCATATCGTCGTAATCCATATTCTTATTTCAATGAAGATTAAATGCTATTGAAGAGGGACCGGATGGATTACCACAATATTCTAACCAGTTTGATTGGTCAATATGCAAATATTAGACCTGAAATTTCAGCTAAGAAAATTCTTTAAAGTTGCTTTTATTCGATCCAGTTTTCGCAAATGTTAAAGATGAACTTAAACAGCAATTCCAACCAATTATAGTAGCAAGAATTTGCATCAGGTGCTTTATCTCAAGCATTCAAAGATTTAATTAAGAAACCATTATATCAGCAACGAGGTTTAACTTATGATTTAGTTAAGGAATCAGATAAAAGAAAATTTGAGAAATCAGATGATTATAAGAATGCAATTAATGAATATATTAGGTCTATTAATTTCGATGAAAATGCTAAAAATCAACTTCATGAACAAATACAGGGAATAATAGATTCAAAAGTTCCAGCAAAATAAAAGTTTAAATATATTTTTTTTTATTCGAATATAAATGAGAAGACGTTTCACTAGTCAAAGAACACTAACGCAAAAGCAGAGATTACGGTTGGTTATAACGTAAATGATGATAAATCACGAATTATTCAAAATGTTAAAGTTAATGTTAGCCCCGAATTAACAAGGTCAGCAACTCAACAAATTTATTAACTCGTGACTTACCGAAGAATGAGGAGAATGAAGAAAACCATGAGAATGGAGACCCAATCATTTTAATCTGAACCTGGTAAAGAACCTTTGAAATTCCCAATTATCCAACATACCCCCCACCTCTTTCATCAAACATCGAGAACCCATATAAAATAGACATTAATTCAGAATTAATGATGAAATTTACCGTGATAATAATAATTAATAATTATGATTCAATAATAAATTTAATTGATCAATCCGGTTTAATTATTTTACCTTATGAATCATTAATTCACATTATCGCCATTCTTTGTGATGTTCAAGATTCAGACTAGACGTTAAGATTCAATTTTTCATAGATGATGAGGTTTCATGCTGCGGAACAGTTGCAAAAATAAATCCTATAAAGGATATTAGCACAATTAAGATATCAAAGAACGGAACAACAACTGAACTTCATTTAACATATAATGATATTTATAATAAAATAGTTGATGAATATAAAATATCACTTGAAAAATTCTTTGTTAAGGCTATTTAATATTCAAGCATTAACATTATTGAATAATAATCTTTGAATCATAATCAATAATAATTGATCTTTCACCAGTTTCTATCGTTTGTTTTATTTCTTTTTGTTCCCCACTATCTGGATCGGTCATTGTAATTGTTTTTGTTATAGTATCAGCTTTATCTTTAACTTCAATTTTTTTCCATCGGGATATTTAAACCAAAATTCCAAAAATTCGATATTGTCAATCTGTTCATATTTTAATCTATCAATTACATTTTTAATACCATCTGAAAATCTTATGAAATGGTCATTATATGGGTTTGATTGAACTAAATTTGAATGAAGTGAATATAACCTGTTGATGAATATGACATTGACTCATATTTTCTGAAAACACTAAAATTTATAACATGAATGAATTTCTTATTCGTTGAATTTATGAATTCTTGAGGTAATCTTATTCTAGTTTTATTTATCACTGGAAAATAACGCTTTACCATATTTTTAATCGTAATAAAAATGTCAATTATCAATATTATTTCGAATAATAGTTGTGAATTAAATTTAACAGTTAGCGGAATTTATAATGTTACTCTCGTTTCTGTGAGTGGTAAATTTAATCTCATTCTTTTAGACCTTCAGATTATATATCATTTATTAAAGATGACCATGAAAAAACGTATGATATATATATAAATAATGTGATAACGAAATGGGATATTAACATGATTTAAGTTATTTAAATGAATCATTTATCGTATGGTATGAAGAAAATTTTTAAATCAAAACCCGATAAACTTTTTGAACTTGATGAAATAAATAACCTTATTAAATTCCGCTGAAAATTAAATTTTGTACTCCTCATCTTCGTTCATTGTTGGGGATATTAAATTTTGAAAAAGATGTTGGGGATGTTTTGTATTCTGACACTGGTTCCAATTTCATTTTAATCAAATGTGATAAAGTTAATACCCCAATGAGATTTTCACATCAAACATTAGACCCTAACTCTTACCCATCAATACAAAACATTTTATCCATCAACTTAAACACATTTTCTTTATCATATCCGTTTCAATTATCTGGGAATTCATTTATTCTTCATTCAAAAGATTTATCAAATATTAAATTTAGAATAACTGACCTATTTGATTGTGATTTAGAATTCATGAATGAAATATTATGGCAATTTCAAATAGAAAAAATAGCTGATGAGATAACGGATTAAATATTTATTTTTAAATCATAATAAATGATTAAACCACAGCAACTTAAGGCGCAAAACACCCAGGTCCTTCAGACCATTACATACGCCATATATGCATATAATTCAAAGACGGCAGAACAAACGCAAAGGTTGAAATATGGAGATTTGGAGATAGTATTGAAAAATGAACATTTCGAATTCGTTTGCAAAGGTGGTGCAGTGATATCAAATATAAAAGAAATTTTATTTCTGAATTCAAAAATTAAAGGAATAACGGATGATATAACATCAATTCCACCAGAAGAACAGAGATATTACGCATTAAATGCATTTCCTAAAGTTTTGAAGATTGGAAGATTTAATTTAAATGAGGAATTCATAGAAGGTTTCCTAAATGACATAATGAAGAAGGTGGATAAGGAATATGTAGTGAGTTAGAGAAGAAGGCAAATTTGGTTTATGTTGATGAAAAAGATAATGAAATTAAAGAAAGGGTTGAATGGTATCATGAATGGACATTGGAGACTTTTAAAGTTAAAGCCGATACAGAATGGGTTTCAGGATGTTTAGACCTTAAAGCAGATAAGAACCATACACATAACTTCTTCTCAACTGTTGCTATAGAAAGTATTGAAGGAACGGTTGACGGAACTGATGGGGATGCATTATATTATAATCCTCCTAACTTTCCACAAGGTTTAACATCGAATGAAAACATAACAACGATGAAAAAAATTAGATGTAAAAATGTTTATGTTATGGATGATGAAAATAAAGTTAAATTCACTGCTCAAGATTTATATGATAAGAAAGCTGACAAAACAGAGCTTCAAACATTAAAGACAGAAATACTTCAAACATTATATCCTGTTGGTTCTATTTATACGTCAATGAACTCAACAAATCCATCAACAGTTTTAGGTTTTGGTACGTGGAAGCAGATTGTAGATAAATTCTTATACTGTGCTAGATATTCAAAGCAAACAGGAGGTTCGAAGAAAATTAAAGAAGCAAACCTTCCACCGCACACTCATACAGGAACTACAAACACAACAGGAAATCATTCACATTCAATAACAAAAAGAGGTTATATAAATCTTGCAGCGGGTTTGGATAGATGGGGAATGAATAGATATGATATCACAACTGACCCAGTAGATTCAAGCACAGGTATTTTCTGTGGAACCACAGGTAATCATTCACACACTTTCACAACAAATCCAACAGGCTCTGGTAAAGATTACATGCCACCATTTGTGACTGTATTCGCATGGTACCGAGTTCATTGAATGTGCTTGAGCCCAGACCTTTGGGTCAAGGCTTACCGAATGAACTAAATATATTTTATGTCTGTAATTAATTAGGTAATGAACTGCGGAAATAAATGTTTACGTTAATGGTTTCAGGTTATTCAATAATTAATTATTTTTGAAGAACTGAAGGTGCTACCATGTTACCATGTGCTACCAGGTTATTTAACTTCTCTGAAAAAATGAGACAACATGACATTTTGACAACAACACAGCAGGATTAATGAGGAAGGCAGTTATGAATTATTTTTGAAGAACTGAAGGTGCTACCATGTTACCATGTGCTACCAGGTTATTTAACTTCTCTGAAAAAATGAGACAACATGACATTTTGACAACAACATAGGAAATATATTTTATCGTTAATGTTTACGTTAATGGTTTCAGGTTATTCAATAATTAATTATTTTTGAAGAACTGAAGGTGCTACCATGTTACCATGTGCTACCAGGTTAATTAACTTCTCTTAAAAAGTGTGACAACATGACATTTTGACAACAGTCCTGGAAATATGATGCAGTCCAAAAATAACGTTAGTTTTAAAGTTATTTTTATTTTTTTATTCCTATATAAATGACAGCAACAAACAACAGCAACTATATCGTTTCTGATGAACAAGTTATTGATTCATTAGCTGAGGAATTAGTTGTGGTAGAAACTAAAACCCTCAACGAAAGAATTGGTGAAAACAAGATTGATTTACATAACTACCTCAAACATGATGGAGGAAGAGGAAGGAAAACTGGTATGGCTTTATTAGTAAATAAAATTTCAAATTTAACGATTATAGATGTTGATATCAATAAATCATACAATGATGAACTTAAAGAAACAGTTAGAAAAGATATTTTATCAAAACTTTCGGATAAAGATGTTATCGTTAAAACCGCTTCAGGAGGTCTTCACATTTATTGCAACACCAATTTCTTCTATTCAGTTTCGAACAGAATGATTAAATGTTATTCCTGCAATGATTATGATATTGACATAATGACTTCTATGGATGAATCAAAGCGTTCTTTAGTAGTTATGGCTGATTCAAGAGTTCGCAAGAATGCAACAGAACCAATCAATACATACTCATTCATTCGTGGAAGTTATGACTCAACATTAACTAGAACCGTAAACGATATATTAAATGATTTGAATATTAAGGTAAGAGTTGAACAGAAGAACGAAGAAATAAAGACTATCATGAATGAAAACAAAGATGTAAACATTGACGATAAACTTGCCCAGAGCATAGTTGATGGCATCAGTGATTTTGAAGTACATAATGACGGTGGAAACATGAATTTGGAAAAAGAAATAACATTATTCACACTGTTTCAAGCAATTAATTCGTTACCTAATCATTTAATTAATGAAGCATACGATAACGTTTATAACTTCTGCGGTTTAACAGAAAATGCAAAAAGTAATTTTGAAAAAGCACGTAGTAGATATGCACATTTAATGACTTCTCCATTTGTTTTAGTGAAGATTCTAAAACTATATCAAAAGGAATATTATGATGAATATGTTTTACCTTTATTACGTAAGCCAAAAATAACATTTGATATAAAACTTGATGACTCGTTTTTGATAACAGATATTAGACGCAAGGCTGAAAATCATCAGTATAAAAACAGTTCTGAAGTAATTGAGGATTTATCACGTGTAATCCGTTTTGTAGATTGTGGAAATAAATATTTCATTCAAAAGGACTATAATATCCACGACAAAATGAATCAAATATCATTCGTTCTTCAATCAAACATGAAAGAGTCACTTAAAATGATTAAATTATTTAAAGAAGAAGGTAAAACCATAACAGCATGGGATGTACTACTAAATCAATTATCCTCATTAACCGTTAAGGGTGTTTGCTTTAAATCTGATTCTCCAGATGTTTTCTCAACGTTTCAAGGTTATAAATACAACGTTCTCGAAAAGCCTGATTACTCAAAAATTGAGATGTTTATGGATTTCATTAAAGAAGCCATTTGTGATAATAACGATGAAGTGTATAAATACCTTCTCGGCTGGATTGCATCAATGATTCAACATCCCGGAATCAAGAATGAAACAGCAATTATTTTGAAAGGACTTCAGGGAACAGGTAAAAACAGATTTACAGACATTATTTCTGAACTCCTCGCCGGTTATTCATGTAAAAACATTACCGAAATAGGTGAGCTAACGGGTAATTTCAATTCAGTTGTTGAAAATAAAATGTTTCTTGTACTTAATGAACTCAAGAATGTGGGTGAAGACAGACTCGCAAACTTCAACGCTTTGAAATCAATTATAACGGATAATGAGATTAGAATTAATGAAAAGAATCAACCCAGAAGAACTGCTCAGAATGTTGCAAACTTCATTTTCGTAACTAACAACGTTTACCCTGTCAAAATTGAAGTTGGAGACAGAAGATACGTAGTTTTAAGAGTTAATGGTAAATTCAAGGGTCAGCAATTTGATTAAAGGAATTTTATGATAATTTGCTGACGTATTTTATGCAATATGACCTTTCATCATTTAATGTACGAATCATTCCGATGACTGAAGCCAAACAAGATTTAATTGAATTATCAACAAATCCTTTAGATGTATGGATAAATACACATTATGATGAATTGTGTGCAGGTATGACGTGTGAAAATGCTCTATTCTGCAAACCATCAGACATGAAAGACAAGAATTTCCAAATGAGTATTAAGGATAAATGTGATAGGAAACATAGAAGAATAGACGGTAAACAAACATGGTGTTATGTTTTGAAAGAAGAAATGAAAGGATTATATAAACAGGTTGAACCAAACGATAATGAGGATTCATTTACTGACGATGAAATACCTGTAAATGAAGCTTTATAAAGTATGATTGGAATTTATTTTTGCATTAATCCTGCTGTGTTGTTGTCAAAATGTCATGTTGTCTCATTTTTTCAGAGAAGTTAAATAACCTGGTAGCACATGGTAACATGGTAGCACCTTCAGTTCTTCAAAAATAATTCATAACTGCCTTCCTCATTAATCCTGCTGTGTTGTTGTCAAAATGTCATGTTGTCTCATTTTTTCAGAGAAGTTAAATAACCTGGTAGCACATGGTAACATGGTAGCACCTTCAGTTCTTCAAAAATAATTCATAACTGCCTTCCTCATTAATCCTGCTGTGTTGTTGTCAAAATGTCATGTTGTCTCATTTTTTCAGAGAAGTTAAATAACCTGGTAGCACATGGTAACATGGTAGCACCTTCAGTTCTTCAAAAATAATTCATAACTGCCTTCCTCATTAATCCTGCTGTGTTGTTGTCAAAATGTCATGTTGTCTCATTTTTTCAGAGAAGTTAAATAACCTGGTAGCACATGGTAACATGGTAGCACCTTCAGTTCTTCAAAAATAATTCATAACTGCCTTCCTCATTAATCCTGCTGTGTTGTTGTCAAAATGTCATGTTGTCTCATTTTTTCAGAGAAGTTAAATAACCTGGTAGCACATGGTAACATGGTAGCACCTTCAGTTCTTCAAAAATAATTCATAACTGCCTTCCTCATTAATCCTGCTGTGTTGTTGTCAAAATGTCATGTTGTCTCATTTTTCAGAGAAGTTAAATAACCTGGTAGCACATGGTAACATGGTAGCACCTTCAGTTCTTCAAAAATAATTCATAACTGCCTTCCTCATTAATCCTGCTGTGTTGTTGTCAAAATGTCATGTTGTCTCATTTTTTCAGAGAAGTTAAATAACCTGGTAGCACATGGTAACATGGTAGCACCTTCAGTTCTTCAAAAATAATTCATAACTGCCTTCCTCATTAATCCTGCTGTGTTGTTGTCAAAATGTCATGTTGTCTCATTTTTTCAGAGAAGTTAAATAACCTGGTAGCACATGGTAACATGGTAGCACCTTCAGTTCTTCAAAAATAATTCATAACTGCCTTCCTCATTAATCCTGCTGTGTTGTTGTCAAAATGTCATGTTGTCTCATTTTTTCAGAGAAGTTAAATAACCTGGTAGCACATGGTAACATGGTAGCACCTTCAGTTCTTCAAAAATAATTCATAACTGCCTTCCTCATTAATCCTGCTGTGTTGTTGTCAAAATGTCATGTTGTCTCATTTTTTCAGAGAAGTTAAATAACCTGGTAGCACATGGTAACATGGTAGCACCTTCAGTTCTTCAAAAATAATTCATAACTGCCTTCCTCATTAATCCTGCTGTGTTGTTGTCAAAATGTCATGTTGTCTCATTTTTTCAGAGAAGTTAAATAACCTGGTAGCACATGGTAACATGGTAGCACCTTCAGTTCTTCAAAAATAATTCATAACTGCCTTCCTCATTAATCCTGCTGTGTTGTTGTCAAAATGTCATGTTGTCTCATTTTTTCAGAGAAGTTAAATAACCTGGTAGCACATGGTAACATGGTAGCACCTTCAGTTCTTCAAAAATAATTCATAACTGCCTTCCTCATTAATCCTGCTGTGTTGTTGTCAAAATGTCATGTTGTCTCATTTTTTCAGAGAAGTTAAATAACCTGGTAGCACATGGTAACATGGTAGCACCTTCAGTTCTTCAAAAATAATTCATAACTGCCTTCCTCATTAATCCTGCTGTGTTGTTGTCAAAATGTCATGTTGTCTCATTTTTTCAGAGAAGTTAAATAACCTGGTAGCACATGGTAACATGGTAGCACCTTCAGTTCTTCAAAAATAATTCATAACTGCCTTCCTCATTAATCCTGCTGTGTTGTTGTCAAAATGTCATGTTGTCTCATTTTTTCAGAGAAGTTAAATAACCTGGTAGCACATGGTAACATGGTAGCACCTTCAGTTCTTCAAAAATAATTCATAACTGCCTTCCTCATTAATCCTGCTGTGTTGTTGTCAAAATGTCATGTTGTCTCATTTTTTCAGAGAAGTTAAATAACCTGGTAGCACATGGTAACATGGTAGCACCTTCAGTTCTTCAAAAATAATTCATAACTGCCTTCCTCATTAATCCTGCTGTGTTGTTGTCAAAATGTCATGTTGTCTCATTTTTTCAGAGAAGTTAAATAACCTGGTAGCACATGGTAACATGGTAGCACCTTCAGTTCTTCAAAAATAATTCATAACTGCCTTCCTCATTAATCCTGCTGTGTTGTTGTCAAAATGTCATGTTGTCTCATTTTTTCAGAGAAGTTAAATAACCTGGTAGCACATGGTAACATGGTAGCACCTTCAGTTCTTCAAAAATAATTCATAACTGCCTTCCTCATTAATCCTGCTGTGTTGTTGTCAAAATGTCATGTTGTCTCATTTTTTCAGAGAAGTTAAATAACCTGGTAGCACATGGTAACATGGTAGCACCTTCAGTTCTTCAAAAATAATTCATAACTGCCTTCCTCATTAATCCTGCTGTGTTGTTGTCAAAATGTCATGTTGTCTCATTTTTTCAGAGAAGTTAAATAACCTGGTAGCACATGGTAACATGGTAGCACCTTCAGTTCTTCAAAAATAATTCATAACTGCCTTCCTCATTAATCCTGCTGTGTTGTTGTCAAAATGTCATGTTGTCTCATTTTTTCAGAGAAGTTAAATAACCTGGTAGCACATGGTAACATGGTAGCACCTTCAGTTCTTCAAAAATAATTCATAACTGCCTTCCTCATTAATCCTGCTGTGTTGTTGTCAAAATGTCATGTTGTCTCATTTTTTCAGAGAAGTTAAATAACCTGGTAGCACATGGTAACATGGTAGCACCTTCAGTTCTTCAAAAATAATTCATAACTGCCTTCCTCATTAATCCTGCTGTGTTGTTGTCAAAATGTCATGTTGTCTCATTTTTTCAGAGAAGTTAAATAACCTGGTAGCACATGGTAACATGGTAGCACCTTCAGTTCTTCAAAATAATTCATAACTGCCTTCCTCATTAATCCTGCTGTGTTGTTGTCAAAATGTCATGTTGTCTCATTTTTTCAGAGAAGTTAAATAACCTGGTAGCACATGGTAACATGGTAGCACCTTCAGTTCTTCAAAAATAATTCATAACTGCCTTCCTCATTAATCCTGCTGTGTTGTTGTCAAAATGTCATGTTGTCTCATTTTTTCAGAGAAGTTAAATAACCTGGTAGCACATGGTAACATGGTAGCACCTTCAGTTCTTCAAAAATAATTCATAACTGCCTTCCTCATTAATCCTGCTGTGTTGTTGTCAAAATGTCATGTTGTCTCATTTTTTCAGAGAAGTTAAATAACCTGGTAGCACATGGTAACATGGTAGCACCTTCAGTTCTTCAAAAATAATTCATAACTGCCTTCCTCATTAATCCTGCTGTGTTGTTGTCAAAATGTCATGTTGTCTCATTTTTTCAGAGAAGTTAAATAACCTGGTAGCACATGGTAACATGGTAGCACCTTCAGTTCTTCAAAAATAATTCATAACTGCCTTCCTCATTAATCCTGCTGTGTTGTTGTCAAAATGTCATGTTGTCTCATTTTTTCAGAGAAGTTAAATAACCTGGTAGCACATGGTAACATGGTAGCACCTTCAGTTCTTCAAAAATAATTCATAACTGCCTTCCTCATTAATCCTGCTGTGTTGTTGTCAAAATGTCATGTTGTCTCATTTTTTCAGAGAAGTTAAATAACCTGGTAGCACATGGTAACATGGTAGCACCTTCAGTTCTTCAAAAATAATTCATAACTGCCTTCCTCATTAATCCTGCTGTGTTGTTGTCAAAATGTCATGTTGTCTCATTTTTTCAGAGAAGTTAAATAACCTGGTAGCACATGGTAACATGGTAGCACCTTCAGTTCTTCAAAAATAATTCATAACTGCCTTCCTCATTAATCCTGCTGTGTTGTTGTCAAAATGTCATGTTGTCTCATTTTTTCAGAGAAGTTAAATAACCTGGTAGCACATGGTAACATGGTAGCACCTTCAGTTCTTCAAAAATAATTCATAACTGCCTTCCTCATTAATCCTGCTGTGTTGTTGTCAAAATGTCATGTTGTCTCATTTTTTCAGAGAAGTTAATAACCTGGTAGCACATGGTAACATGGTAGCACCTTCAGTTCTTCAAAAATAATTCATAACTGCCTTCCTCATTAATCCTGCTGTGTTGTTGTCAAAATGTCATGTTGTCTCATTTTTTCAGAGAAGTTAAATAACCTGGTAGCACATGGTAACATGGTAGCACCTTCAGTTCTTCAAAAATAATTCATAACTGCCTTCCTCATTAATCCTGCTGTGTTGTTGTCAAAATGTCATGTTGTCTCATTTTTTCAGAGAAGTTAAATAACCTGGTAGCACATGGTAACATGGTAGCACCTTCAGTTCTTCAAAAATAATTCATAACTGCCTTCCTCATTAATCCTGCTGTGTTGTTGTCAAAATGTCATGTTGTCTCATTTTTTCAGAGAAGTTAAATAACCTGGTAGCACATGGTAACATGGTAGCACCTTCAGTTCTTCAAAAATAATTCATAACTGCCTTCCTCATTAATCCTGCTGTGTTGTTGTCAAAATGTCATGTTGTCTCATTTTTTCAGAGAAGTTAAATAACCTGGTAGCACATGGTAACATGGTAGCACCTTCAGTTCTTCAAAAATAATTCATAACTGCCTTCCTCATTAATCCTGCTGTGTTGTTGTCAAAATGTCATGTTGTCTCATTTTTTCAGAGAAGTTAAATAACCTGGTAGCACATGGTAACATGGTAGCACCTTCAGTTCTTCAAAAATAATTCATAACTGCCTTCCTCATTAATCCTGCTGTGTTGTTGTCAAAATGTCATGTTGTCTCATTTTTTCAGAGAAGTTAAATAACCTGGTAGCACATGGTAACATGGTAGCACTGAAAAAATTAAATTTGGATTGAGTTTAAAAATTCATCTTTATTAAATTCATCTCTTCCAATCAATTTATTTATTCTATTAAATTCTTTTATTTTTGCTTCACTCAGTTTAAGGATTGAACGGTAAGTTTCTAATTTTTCGATTATTTCCTTATCGTTTTCAGTTCCATTAGTTTTATTGTTTTCAACCCCACCACATTGTGGCTTCTTTTTGTAATAGCATATTTTTGATTTAATTCTGTTTAGTTTCTTTTTATATTCATCGTCAGGACTCTTGGCTGCTTCGTTGTCACTCATTTCTTACGAAATAAAAAAAATTAAATATTATTTAAATATAATGGGGTAATAAAATAAATTGGAATTTCTATTAATTTATTGTCAACTTCAACTAATGCATTGCCGTTAATATATCTAACAAATTCAGCTATTGTGTCAAATCTTCGTCTTCTTTTTGTCATTGATTTATCAGTTTTTCCATAATCGAGATGAATCAAAACTTTATCCCCTTGTTTAAAATTCATGAGCCCCGAATTAATTTGTTCACGTTTAACATCATTCAACCTTTCCATTTGCTTTCTAATATATTCCCATTCTTTTGAAATATCATTTTTCATTTCCACTGGTTTCATGTTTATTGTTCTATGCCATGTATTATTATAATAATATACTAACTGTTGTATGATGGAGTCATGGTTTCCATCCCAGTATATCTGACCGTTAACCCCTAACGCATCTCTAAGAGTTCTCATTACCGCATCAACTATTTTATTATGAAACGTATATGGAGAGGATGAAAAGAAAAAATTAATTTGTGGGAAATAATGAGCCATAGCTGCCTGAAATCCTTTATCACCATCACCCCTGATATTATCTACTCTTTCATGATCTAGTAAGTATTGTATAGCTCTTCTTGTTTCCTGTTCTGTTTTCCCTTTCACTGGAATGCAATATAAATATCTAGTGTTAATGTTAATGGCAAATAAATAAGTAACGTTTCCTTTTGAATATTCCAGATGATCTATTTCGTATGAATATGGATATGGAGCAAATGAAGGGCGACTAAATTTTTCCTTTAACGGTTGAATTTTCGGGTCAATTGGTTTATTTAATATCTTGAAACACTTTTTAAAATCTTTTTGCTTCTTTAATGTTTGAAATGGATATAATAAAGTGAATGATGAAGGATTAACTGAAGGAGGAGGCGGTACTGTCGTTGGAGGTTTTGGTATTGCAAGTGGTTTAATTTTATCTGCTTTGATTTTGGATTTCATTCCTTCCTTCATTCCTTCCTTCATTAATTCTGGATGTATTCTATTCATTTGTTTTAAATATGCTGTATATAAAGGTTTGATATACTTTCCCGCTTCGAGTTTATGTTGAAGGATGAATTCCAAAAGTTGATCTTCATTTAAAAGTCGGGCTGAATATGGTTTAACTAATGAATCATAAATTAAAGCTTGTGCATCATTTATGGTCTGAAGGACCTGGGCGTTTTGTTCCTTTAGCTGTTGAACATTTGCTACTTTAGACCTCGGCTTTGGTTTTTGCGGCTCAGGATTATATAAATTATATAATTCATCAATATCTTCTTCTGTTAATACTTTATTTTTGAAATCTTTCAACTGTTTAAGTTGTGATTTAGTTTTTCCCTTTGAATATTCATTATTTTTAATTTTGTCTTTAATTTTAGAAATTATTCTATCATGATATTTCAAAATTTCATTTTTATAATATGGATAATAATATTCCATATCATCACCCGTTATATTGTTATTATGTTTTTGGAGATATGATTTTAATTCATAATAACTAAGAAAATTTTGATTAAGTACTAAATCATCAATTAAATTTTTTAAATCTGTGTTATCCATTTATATAAAAATAAAATCAATGTTTTAAGGGTGCCCACCTCTTTGAATCATAGTATCAAAACCATCATTAACGGTTCCTTTTGTCTCTTCTGTGGCATTTCATTAAAAATAAAATTTTAAATTGTATTAAATAAATGGCATACAACATCCATTTTCACAACATACAGCCTTAGTGTGTGCTCCTGTTAATGCAGTCTTACCGATTGTTAAGCGAGTCATTGACCCATTTTTAAGTTGTAAATTAATATTCTGACCATCAAATATCAATTTATCATTTATTATATCCAAATAATTTTTAGGTGTTAATTGTTTATTTTGTCTTAAACTAACACCTTTCATTTTTTGTGCAATCTTTTTAAAATCACTTCCATCAATTGAACCGTTGAATGATGTATAACACTTAGGACATAAAGCAACCATGTTATCACCTTGTTTCTCAATTGCTAAACCCAATAACTTCTTCTCATGTGCTTTTTCTTCAGCTTTATTCTTTAATTTAGGTTTAAATTTCTCATCAAAACAGAAGAAATCAAATGGTGCGAATTTGAAAATGTTTTTATCATAAAATTGTTTATCAGTAACAATTGCTTGAAATGCTTGAGTGTTAGGAAGATTTGGGTCGCCAGCGATTGCCCAATAAGATGAATCAGTATCACCTTCAATGAAATGAAAACGATTAACATCCATGCATTTATACATAAAATCATAAATGAAAACCAAATACCAGTATTTAGCATTATCTAAAGTGAAGAATGCCTCTTGTAAACATGTATCACATCTATAAAATCTATCTTTAAGCATCACTTGATACGTATCTTCACCTATTTCTCTTATGTTTTTAAACTTATTTGACATACATGCAACGCGTGCCTTCTGTGCATTCATTATTTTAGTCTTTGCGTAATTTTGTGTATTCATTGCATCGTAACCATATGATCCATTAAGTGAAATCTTGCAAAATAAACTTTTTCCTTTATTTCCTTCTAATTCAGCCTTTTGTCTTTCGTTCATAAATTCGTTCGCAAATTCATTAAAACAAGTGTTTTTCGTAAATGTTAAAATTGATTGAATGTCATCAATGATAAAATGAAATCTGTCTATTAGATACCAAAGATAATAAGAAGAAAATGGTTGATATTGGTTGTGTGTTGATGCTAACTGAGTTAATTTCCTCTGTTTCTGGTCAACTGGTAGATTGTTTGATTTCATGTAATTATACATAAAACTGCCAATTGTTTTTTCATCTGTGATAATATCTAAGTTTCTTATTATCGGTGAAAAGTTTATGTAATCATTAATGTATTTTTCATCAATGTGACCCTTTACTTCAGCAACGAATAAAGTATTTTTCTTCTTAATTATTCCCAGTGCTTTTGCTTTCTTTGTTGCTGTATCACAAATAATAACACCATTCAATCTTCCCGGCATATACATTTTATGGTCAGTATATTGAATGAAATCATGAGGATTAGATGAAAATGATGAAGGATATAATGAATTAAAATCAACACCAACGAAATGAGTCATGATGTTGGTGGTGTCCTCATTTGATACAGTTTTAGTTTCTGGACTATATGAAAGTTTATTAATGTGCGTGATTCCTTTAAGATTAACACGATGTTGAACATTTGATAAACCACCAGTAATTCCATTACGGAGAATGTGATAAGCTTCAACTGAATCTAAAGTTATTGGTAAATTATTTTTTAATGCATAATTTCTTAAATTGATTCTTAAACGTTGAACATCTTCATCTTTATTTGATTTCACGACATTGCAATAACAACACATTAACTGACAATTTTCTTTGGTATGTGGTTTTTCATTATCGATTCTATCTAATGTTGGTTTATTTGCATATGTAAACGCTTTACCACACATTTTGCATTTAGATGAAAGGATTAAATCGTGATAGTATTGAAAATCATCCATTGAAACATTATTTTTAGTATCTCTTTCTGCTTTTTCATCTTGTTTCTTATATGATTCAATTTTATATTTCCAATACTTTTTCGTTAATTCAAAACTTGATTCTATCTCTTCCTCAGGATATTTTTCATTAGGATTAAAGTCTTTATATGCTAAAGCGTAACGAATTATTGAAGCATTCGATGATAAAGAAAGATTATGAAGCATGTCAATTTTATAAACAAATGTTTCTTCAATAATTTTATCAATTGGGTCAATCATAATTTCAACATCTTTATTGCAATAATGAATAAAATATTCTAATCTATTCTTAAAATTTTTAGCATCATTGAGATATATTTGATAATCACTATCTGATATAGTTTCTTGAGTTAATGCTGAATAAAATGAATCTTGAGTGAATGGTTCCTCTTTATATAATTCTTCTTCGTAATTCTCCCATGTGATGAATTGATAAGGGAAAAAGGATTTAACACGTGATTTATTGTTTCCGAAATCTTGAGTGAATTGGTCTAATGTCCCACCCGCTATATAATTTCTGATGTCAATAAATCTCAATTCATATGGAACGTTTGTTTTCTTTACAATGATTTGCTTAAATTGTGAAGATGAACCCAGCATTGATTTTATTTTCCATTTTGCAGTGTTTAAATCACGAAGAATTAAATTTAAATCAAACTTTCCCGAATTAAAACCTATGATATTCACTTTATTGAATTCCTCATCTAGAAGTTCTTTAAATGCTTCCTTCTGTTTTTCATTTAATGTATGGGACTTCATTAATTCTTCATATTGTTCAATATTTGATTTAGCAACTAATGAACAGGTTGAAAATAAAAACTCAATCCAATCAGAAATAAAAGAATCACTCGAAGTTAAGCAAAAATTCCTCGTATATGTTTTATCGTTTAATTTAACCGTTGATGATACCATGAATGGTTTTAAGTAAGCGTTCAAAGTTGCACACTCAGAAAGTTGTAATTCTTCTTTAGTCCCTAATGTTTCGAAGTCAAAAGTAATATAATATCTTGTCGGTTGATAATATTCCTGCAAATTATGAGCTAATAACCACTGATATATCTTCTGTTTCGTAATATGTGGTGCATATGGTTGCTGTGTCTTTTGCAACTGAACGTCTTGAATTAATCTTCCATTATTTTCTTTACATTTCTCACAATGCTTTAAAAATCTTCTTTGGTTTTTCCTTTCTGGATCATCACGGATAGAATAAACTTCTTCTTTACAATATGGACAAACTCTATAGCCGGTGAGTGCTTCAACGTCTGTTATTCTGTCAGCGTGAAGTTTTCCACATGGACTCTGTGTTAATAAAATATTTACTGTTTCAAATTCTGGATCTATCATTATTGAATCCACTAATGGAAAGTCTACCTTATTTATGTCCACGTCTTCTGGTTGAGGATCACAATAATAGAAATCAATATTAACATTTAACATTCTCGCTAATCTCTCACTTTCTGATGAAATGTCAAACCCTTCATATGCATCTATTGTTTCATTTAAATAGCTTCTACGAGTTTTAGGATTAACACCATCAGGAATGTTATAGAAGCGTTTAAATAACCTTCTACCTTCTGCTCTAATTTGATTATCATTCATTTTAGCGGTTCCGTTTTTGTTCATTTATGTAAGAATAAAAAATAAATAAAAATAAAGTTTATTTTTTAAAGCCCATAAAATGAATTAAGAACACATAAATTTTTATCATCTGCGACGTGACGAATACATTTTAATTTACTCAAGAATGCGTACCCTGATACATTAAATCTAATTCCTGTCTTATTTAATTTCACAACTTTGAAAAGGAATGTATGAATAGCTATAAAATGATGAGATGATGTTTTATGGGTTGCTTCCATTTTTTCTGAAATAAATGAATAAATATAATGCTTATACGTTTTCATATCTTTTATATTCTTAATAACGAATGGTATAGACCTTTCCACTTCATCTTCCTTCGGTGCTGTTCTTTCATATGAAACATTATTAGTATCTTCAATAATGAAACCACAATCACACAAAATTTTATATGTTCCAATGGTTTCTTTTGATATTTTATCTAATAAATCAAAAACTTTATCAACACCTGTGCATTTATTTAAATAATAATTTGTGTAAATATCATGATCTTCTTTCTTAATCGTATTAGTTGCATATGTCACATTTTTAAGAGCTTTTTTGAATTTTTCGGAATCTAAAGGTGGTGAAAGTAGGATACAGGGGTATTCTTCATTATCAATAAATTGTAACTTATGTTTACGAATAAATTTAGTACCTTCTTCTGAAAGTGTTTCGTCTATTTCACCATCTAATAAATTTTGTGTTGATTCTGAGACATAATTTTTATATCTTTCTTCATGAGATTTCTGAACTGCTGATTCTGAAGCTGGGATATTCATTAAATCCTCTACTTCATTTTCATTATATTTTTCAACTTCTCTTAATTCTTTAATTTTTTCATCTATTTCATCTCTTATTTTTTCCAGTTTTTCAATTTCATTGTATTCATCATCATCTTTAATCCGTTCTTCATAATATTCAGGGAAAACATCAGGTTCTTTAGGTTTTTCTTCTTCAGATGTGGGATATAAGAAATTTATAACATCATCTTTATTCATTTTTCCATCATAATCTAAATCATTTAATAACTCGGCAAATTTTTGACAATTTCTTAAATAATATTTACTAACTTCATAACACATCTCATCTAATATATCCTTTATTTCCTCGTTTGTGAATCCCAATTTTTTAACATCGTTAGTTTTGACACTCATTTCATACGAATTAAAAATAAATTATTCAAAAATGTAAGACATGAATTTTAAAAGTTTATCTTTACACCTTTCATCACTTCCAATATATTTATATCTCAGTTTTGATTTAGCATTTTCATATTCATTAGCGTTTAATAATTCACAATCTTCCTTTTTAAATAAATGTTTTATGTATTCAGGATTAACAATTCTATAATATTGCTTCCCTTTAAATCTTTGAATATAAACAGGAACACCATCCTCTAAAATTCGATAATCTATTTTATCTGGTTTTACTTGTTGGGTCATTTATGTAAGAATAAAAAAATAACTTTAATTTTTTTAATGGTTTATAAATATATTTTAATGCATCGTCTATATATAGATGTAACAAAAAAAGTCACACAACCCATCCTATCCTACTACTAAGCTCCGAAAAATTGTTTGGAGTATATTGGAATACCAATCACTATAAATTGTTTTGGGCATTATGATTTCATTGGAAAAGGGACTCAAAAAAATTGAATTGATGGGTATTATTGATATATGTTAAGAAAGTAAAAGAAGAACTTACATTTTTTGTTATTTATCTCTTTATCATTGGAATTAACTCCATGTATCACCGAGACTTCAATTATTTTATTCCAATTATTTTCCGCTATAAAATGAAGAGCTGTTTAATAATTCCTTCTATTATTGAATACTAGATCTTCATTATGCAAGCAAAAACTGTCAAAGAAACAGTGAATATATTAATGAATTTACAGCACTTCATATGTGAAAATTGGATCCATTGCTACAGTAATTAGAGGTAAAAATTGTAATTCTAGAAATACAAACACATTTAATACTTAAAAATTAAGAATTATTATATAATTCTTCAATACAATCGTGATATAAGTCCATTGAATGGTGTTTTTCATCCATTCCTTTTCTGAAGCTTCCAAAGTATTCTATGTTGTTATTTATTAATTCTAACTTTGCTTTTTTGAATGTTTTTCCTTCCATTGAAAGATGATAAGTTGTTCCTGGTGGATAAAGAGCTGTAGTTCGTCTGGTAACTATCTTTATATCAGCTTTGATCTGATCTAAGGTTGGTGGCTGACTTTCGAAAGGATTTTCTTCAAAATTTAAATCTGATGGATTCAAAATTGGTTTTGTAACATCTCGAGACACTGCATCTTGTATGATTTCGTTAATTATCTCTGGCATTCCTGTCTGAGAAACTTGGGCAACATTATGCAACGATAAAAATGGAACTGGGTCAACGCCGAGGCAAAAAGATGTAATGTATCGTGTTGTATCAATCCATTCTTCACCACTAATACTTGCAACTGGAGCAAAACATGCTGCTGTTACATCAATTTCTGGATAATGTTTTTTCATGAGGATTGCGGAGATGGCAGCCACTCCTGAACCTAAAGAATGGCCTGTAAAGACGATTGGACGATTTAATTCTCTTGACTTTTGGACAATAAACTCTTCAATTCGAACAAATAAAGCGTTAGCCGCGAAAAATACGCCAGAATGCATCATAATGCCATCAACTTCGATAGCACTGGCTTTAAGGTCTGTAATAAAGTCGGCAAATGTATATGAACCTCGAATTGCGACAATTATTTTATTTAATTCGTTACTATTGAAAACAACGAAAGGAGCTTTGTCAATTTTTGACTGTGAATCTTCGTATATTATTTCTCCTGCCTCTTCTGGAAACTTTCTTTCTTCAGGAGGTTGATAAACTTGACTCGATAAAGTTGCTAGTAATAAAAAGTATTTTAATTGAGCTTTAGATAACTTCACTGGTGAACATTTTGCTGGATCTTTAAGAGTTTCCATAAAAGCAGTAAAAAAGTAGCTAAAAGTTAGTCCTGTTGGGTTTGTTAATGCCATATATGCAACGCCTGTGTATTTTATTGATAAGTGACTCCCTATTGCTTTATCCCAAGCATATTGCAAAGCAGAAGTAATGGATGAAAATATTGACGACATTCAAAAATGAGCGCATTCTTATATATTCAAAGGATAGATATGATACAAAAGCACATGACACTACGGTTAAAGTGTTTATCTGTATAAAATTATTATGAAATTATTTTAATATATCTATATTGAACTAAAGAGTATATCCTGTCATGTGACTTCATCTCGTATATCAAAATTATGAATTAATTGAGTTCAAATAGAAAAAAAGATATTTCAAATCTATATCAAATGTATGGATTTATTTTTGAACAAATATTCATAGATTTTCTTGGATTTCTATTGATATGAGAGCAGTAGGTGAGTCATAAATGTACTGATTGGAGAAAAATTTCAAGAAAATCTTGGAAAAATCATATTGAACGTTAAAAATATTTCGAATGTCTCTAAATGCTAATATATCTTTGGTACTGGGTGATTATCGTTAAAGAGTTGCAGAATGAAAAAAGGCAATAAAGATGAATACGCGATTTTCAAAAGATATGAACTTTAAAAAATATTCTGAAGTATATATGGACTAATTGCATTATTAATCTTTAGTTTTTAATGAATCTTGTATAAAATCAGTAAATTTTTACAAAGTGTTGTACATTAATAAATAAGCTTATTTTTAAATCTTAACGAATTTTGCGTTAGTTCACATTCAAAAGTTCCATTGAAAATAATTATTTTCAATGGATGAGGATGTCGATTTTTTATTGAATATCTTTTCGTATATATTACTAATATTAAATTTTAATGTCGGTAAATTGCCTGTGTAAACATTTGAAAAAAATCTTATTCTAATTTTAATAGACAATCGAATGATATAAGTTAATAATTTCAGATGTTGAGTGTAACGGTTTGTCCGTTATTTTGCTTTAATAACGAGTTTTTTGAATAAGTGATAGTCTTATTTTATAAATAACAATATGAATCGTAATATTAAATTTCATGAATTTTTTCTGAAGAGATGACTATCAAAACATCCGAACAACTGAATTTTGAAAAGTTCGTTTCACTTATATAAATGGAAGCTAAGATTGCAGAGTTCTCACAGCTTTTCGATAAAGCAGATAAGGGCAAGGATGGACTTCTTAAGTTCGAAGAGTTCGATGCCCTCATCAAGAAGATCAACGGCGACGGCCAAACAATTACAGATACACAAGCTCTTTTCCGTGGTGCAGATGTTGATGGCAGCAATGGTGTCAACAAGACAGAGTTCGTTGGCCTTGTAAAGTCACTCCTTGGCTCTGATAAGGTCGAACTTACAAAGGTTCTCTTCCGTGCTCACGATAAGGACCGCTCTGGCACACTCGAGACTGCCGAAATCAAGTCCATGTTCGAGCAGTTCAGAAAGAACATCTCAGACGAAGAGGCTCAGAAGGTTATCGAAACACATGGTAAGGATGGCAAGATGGACTTCCCAGCCCTCTGCAAGGCCCTCTTCAACATTGAAGTTAAGGCAGGAACATCTGCTTACCCAGAAAAGAAGTCTTCGAAGTGTTGCCTTTTGATCTAAAAATATTTAATAACGTTTTTTATTTTCTTTAAATATGATCATCTTTACTTGAACACAATTGTAAACAAATAATTATTTAATCTTTTAATCATTTTTGTTCTATCAGTTGAGTCGTAATTACAACTTCTTATATAACGAATTGAACCATAAACAAGATCGCCGCTGCAATCAAAAATCAATATCCAAAGCTTAACAGCAAACAAAGCAAGATATTATCCTTTATTATGACTCAAAATTGAATGTTAATAAGGAAATCAAAACGTACGAGAATACCTAATTTCATATGTAATTTCATCACGCATCAAAGCAAATATATGTTACATGATTCATGTAGGGTTCTCTTCAAGCTAAGGTCAATAATTTCTTCAAATTTTACACTATATAGTATTAAATCCGAACAAGTACAATCCGTTGGCTTCTGTATCACTAATGCCTGGATTCTTATGAAGAGTTAAGTGATTAATTTGGGATGATGTTGCTATTGTGTTTAGATTCCATTTAACGTATACGTTTTTTAAATCGTACTATTGAATAAAAAGTTATTTCCTTTCACACTAGTTGATAATTTTATATGAACTTTCATAATATTTTTAATAATAAATAAAAAGACTTAATTTCGATATAAATCTAATTGCCTCTGGACTGTAATTAATATAATCTTCTGTTAAAATCTCAAAATAATTTCAAGTTTTAACTTTTTAAAATGAAAATTTATGAAATTTATATCAAATTTTAAAATTTCTAGTTTTTTTGGAAAAATTTTGAAAAATTTTAACTACCAATAGATAATATAAATTAATGGGTACTAGAATTTCTCGTCAAATTTTTGAAATTCGATTTTTTAAAATTAAATATTTTGTATTTCAATGATTCATATGGTATATCTATCTGATAACATTGTGATAACAAAATATAGACAAATATATTATACTGAAACCTTCAAATAATAAATAGATAAGAAGTTTCATTCAATATTTCCTCAAATAATAGGAAATACCGCAAACATTAATGAAGTAAATTAATATTTAGAGTTACATAAAGCTAATTCTCTCTTTTAAAAATAAAACTTATTTTCAATGATAAAAAAAATTTTTTTTTGATGAGTGATGCCCCAACGTTGCGGAGTATTATTGAAACGCAACTTGGCGATATCTCAGCAATAGAAAGTGAAACAATAGATTCCAAATATGTAGAAAGGATTGAATTTTTAATAAAATCTTTACAAGACAAAAATCTAACGAATGAAGCTAAAATTCCTATATCAAAAGAGTTATCAGATGGATTATTTACAGGTTATTTCTATTATCAGCATATTGTTTCCAACATTTTCAAAACAAAAAATTTAAATACGTATTCTGACAAACTTTTTGCATTATTAGATGCATGCGAAGACGAAAATTTTGAAGATTATATCATAAACAATATCATTTGTGAGTTCTTAGCATCATTAAATGTTTATGTTCATGATACAATCAATCTTCGTATGTATAACATCGCAACACTAGAACCAGGGACCAAAGAATATAGACAGCATATCAAAATGTGGATGCAATTCGTTTCACAAACACCTTTACCTCGAGAAATTGAATTTTTCGGTCAAACTCTTCTCCAATATATGATACAATTCATCACAGACAATAAAACAGACCCAAAACATTTCGTTTACATCACAGAATTATACAAAATCCTTACAAAAGCATGCAAAACAAATCCATACACTTTTTTCCCTCTTTACAACAGATATCTTGCCATAAACATGATTACATACAAAATGGAAGGTCTTACACTCGATTACTTCATTGAAATCCATAATTTTTTCCAAATTTTTATTCAAAAATTTATTGATCCTTCAACTCCCTTAGTTTTACACTTTTTAAGGTTCCACGAGATGTACATTGATGAAAACAATCCGAAATGCGAGTTTATTCAAGTTTGTCTCGTATTTTGGATTGAATTATCTCAATACGAGTCAAAATGCGCCAATTTACTTGCCAGACCCATCAGACCTAAGTATATGCAAGTGTACGACCATCCAATCATCCCTCATTTGCTTATACAGTCACTTTACGACAAATTAACCGCATTAATCACAAAATTCGAGCCAGAGAAGCTGATGGTCAAGGGAAATAACACTTCACTAACCGAATTATCCGTTAACCTTTTAATGGAACTTTTTCGGAATAATCCGCAAAATACTTTCTTATTCATCACGAAAATCTGTGGGCAGCTAAGATGCGAGAACACCCTTCAAAATGACAGAACTTTTGCGCTTCTTGTGGCGATTTGTTCGGTAAATTTGTCGAATTCTTCAATAATCAAAGTATTTTCACGAAAAGTGGAGAAATTCAACAAAATGAACATCCCTATACTGATATCGTACCTAGATCAAGGTGATATTCGCCTCTCCGAGTATTGTTTGTACGCATTAACTTTCATTTTTAGTAATTACAGAAAAATAGTCAGGGAAGTTGATTCTTCACTTTTAGAAAAACTTTATTCACATATCCAAATCAAAGAAACGTCCACGAAACAACAGATTTCGAGATGGATTTCAATAACCTTTGGATTTTGTTCCTCGTTGACTCCGGACATCACACAGACCCAGAACTACTTAACTCCGCAGTTGCTTGACCAAATTTTCAACAATTTGTTGAAATTAAGATATCATCCTGCAATTTCGGCCGACGAAGACATATTAGTGCAGGTATATGATACATTATACATATTGGTAGGAAGTATGCCTTATAATGAAACTTTGCTGCTGTTTTTGAACAATTTAATTATAAAAGAAGAATTTTCCGGTCTTTCCAGCGAAATAAACAAAACAGAGTGCGAACATTTGGTTTCTAGGATCAATGTAATAGAAATGTGCACAAAAAGACTCGCTCCTCACGTTGAAATTAATTTGGAAATATTTAATTTAATAAAACAATGCTTAAACACTGAAATTCCACAACTCAAAGAACAAGCAACAGAGTTGTTGATGTGCTACGCGTACGAAGTCCCGAAAAACTTGTTATCCAAAATTGATATTCAATTTTTCTTGGAATTTATGGTAAATAGCATTGATTCGGATGAAGAATCAGTGCAGATTAGCGTATTCAACATCATTAAGGTCCTAAGATTCGCAGATTTCCAGTTTCCAGTTGAAATAATAAATAAATTTTTGGAAATCATTGGAAAATCGTGCGAAAACGCTGAAAAATACCAAAAGAACAAGTTGAACTATCTGAAACTGCTGAATTCCATTGGAAAAATGCCAAATGCGGCTGAATCAATTTTATCTGTTGAAAAAATTTACGAAAAATTGTTGGTTGATCTTGGAAATTATGAATGCGATCCTCTTGATGATAAAGAGCTCTCCGAAGCATCAGAAATCTTTAATTTTGTTGCAACAGGGTTTATTATTTTTTGGGAATCATTTAGAACTAATTTCCAAACAATTTCTTCCCAGAAAAAGTTTGTGGCAAAATTAAACAAGTTTTGCATCAATTGCTACAAAATTGGGAATTTGTCTCACGTCTGTTTGAAGCAACTGCATAACATGATACTTTATTTCTTCGGAGTTTTGATGCCTTTCCCTGCTTTGTTGTTGGACAACTCTTTTACGAAGAAATTGATGAAAAACTATAGAAAAACTTGAATTTGTTATTTTTGTATATTATTTGTATATTTATATAAACTGTTTTTATCTCTATAAATCAAATTATTATTTTGTATATTATTGTATTTGTATTAAGGATGCACTTACTGCTTTCTGACATGCATTTACAAAATCAGTATATCTTTATTAGAATAGCAAAAAAAGTCTAGCAATCATACTAGGCACTATATAGTGACTTTTAATAACTTTTTCCCGACCAAATATATTAACTCTTTACCTTAAGAATTTGGGATATAAGGCTTATATGTCAAAAAACTTGAGAGAATGCTAGAAAGTGATAAGTGAACCCATAATGCATTAAGAGCGAGACTGACTCACTTAAACTACTTTTCCTTCGTAAAGTCTCACCCAATACTTAGGCAGAAAAACGATATGGAGACCTCACGTTAGAAAATGGGTTTAAAGTTGATTTTTGTTCTCCAAAATGCGAAAACTATCAATTTTTGTGAAATAAGTCATTCTTATCTAGATCTTCCACACTTTTATATACGGCTTATTGGAAGTTTCCTATCAAAAATCCATAAACTAACACTTCTTTATCAAAGTATACTGATTATTTATCAAGCTCATATTCAAATAACACATTTTGAATTACTACTTCCGCATGGTTATTTGTGAATCATGTTCTTAGAAAATCGCTCATACTTTATCTTATTTTGACGGAATTATCCCTTATTCTACTTTGCTATATTTTTATTGAAAATATAATAATATTTTATTCAAGCCAAAACATTGAAATAATAAGATCATATATACGCCGAGCACCACTTTGTTGTGCATAATAATAAGCAGTTTTACCAAATTTATCTTTGGCATTTACATTTGCGCCATAAGAAAGAAGAACTTTAGCTGTTTCTACTGATTTTTCAATTGTCGTTACTTTAAAAGTATCTTTTTCAAACATGTCATCTGGTATTTCTTTATATTTCTTTTCTGATGCATAATGCAGCGGGGGTTTCCCAATCTTATCTTTGACATTAACATCTGCACCGAGAGAAAGGAGAGTTTCTGTTATTTTTGCGTAATCATTTTCTGCAGCGTAATGAAGAGGTGTTTTTTGGTACCTATCTTTCTGATTAATATTTACTCCATGAGAAACAAAGAGATCTATGACGTGTAATGATTTATTTTCTACTGCATAGTGAATTACATTTTTGCCTGAAATATTTGTTAAATTGATATCAATTCCTTTTGAAATAAGATATTCTGCCACTTGAAAATTGTCTTTTTCAGCAGCAAGAAAAAGTGCATTGATTCCATTATTAAGTTTTGTATTTATTTCTGCGCCATGTAATATAAGAAGCTCTGCAAGTTCTTTTGTACTACACGTATTTTCTGCGGCAAAATAAAGAGGTGTAGTGCCATTTTTGCATTTTGCATTAGGATCTGATCCATTTTCAAGAAGTATATCCATGATATCTATAAAACCATTTTCGGTAGCAATATGAAGTGGTGTTTTCCATTTATTATCTTTTGCATTGACGTTTAAGCCACGCAAAATAAGAGTTTCAACAACTAATTTACAATTTGCTTTGGTGACCATGTGAAGCAAAGTTTATCCATTTGAATATATTAAGGAGAGGTCGGCACCAAGTTCGATTAGATCTAATGTAAATTTTTGATTTTCAGGTTTTATAGATAGATATACTGGTGTTAATGATCTTGATTCTTTTGCATTAATATCAGCTCCATGCTTTAAAAGAGCCATTGCGATTTCACCACAACCATGCATTACAGCAATATGAAGAGCTGTATTTCCATATTCACATTTTATGTTTGGATCTGCTCCATGTAACAAAAGAAATTCTGATAATTCTTTATAATTCTTTTCAGCTGCTATATAAAGAGCTGTGCAAACAGAATTCACAAGTGAATTAATATCCACACCTTGTGATAAAATATATTCCACAATTTCTTTTTTATTGTTTGACGCAGCATAATAAAGTGGATTGTCGTGTATCTTTGTTTTTGCGTTTATATTTGCACCATGTTTGATGAGAATTTCTACTAGTTCTTTGGATTGTTTTGCGGCAAAATGAAGAGGGGTTTGATTTTTATTGTTTGTTGCATCTACAATTGCTCCATGCGAAAGAAGTAATTCAACTAACTGCTTATTGTTATTTTTAACTGCATAATGAAGTGGCATGTAATAATTACCATCTCTTAGGTTAACATTAGCACCATGAGTAATGAGTGACACTGCAACATCAGTGAAATTTCTTTCAGTTGCCATATGAAGAGCAGTCATATGGTCATTGCTTTCAGAAGAATTTGAAATAAGACGATTTTTTTCATCTATTTTTGCACCATGAGCAAGAAGAAGTTCTACCATTTCTTTACAATTATTCATTGTTGCAATATAAAGCTCCGTTAATACAACATGAGATTTATTGATGATTGCTCCATGATTTATTAGAAATTCTGCTGTTTCAACAGTATTTCCTTCAATTGCGTAGTGAAGAGTCGTATTTTTCCTCTGCTGTGGTCCTATTATATCTTCAGCATTTACATCATAATTCAGCAAATATTTGCAAAGAAATGGAATATTAAAACGTGATGAATTAGGAAATGTTTCTTCAATATTATTCGTTTGGTCTAAATAAACCAAAAATGCTTGGAGATTTTTGAATTCACAACAGTTCACTATGGGAATTTTAATAAAGTAATCATTCATCAAGAAGCAAACAAAATCAATATTATGTGAAATAATTGCATCTTCCATGCATTGGTTGTCTGGTTTAACAACTTTCATGCATTCACTCATGATATCTGGATTTCCACTCAAGAAAGATAATCTAAGACAGTCATTAGAGATATAAATATATTGGAAGTGATGAAAGGTGTAAAGATAAAGATAAAGTTTATACAGTTTCATATAATGAATGGAAAACCAATAAGATAAGAAAACATTTAGGAGATTATGGGAAATGTTCTGAATTCTTTAAATCTAGTATATACGAGAGAGTAAAAGAAATTAGAAATAATTATTTTCATGAATAAAAAATAAACTTTAAAAATTCATGTCTTACATTTTTGAATAATTTATTTTTTTTATTTTGTATGAAATGAGTGAATCAAAATTCGTGACTGTAAATCAATTAATGAATAAACTTTCACCAATTCTCACCCAGGTTAAACAAGTAGACGTTTATTTTGATGATTACATACAAAGTTTATTTTATAAAGGTAAGTTTAATATTAAACCTATTGCTTTTGCATTTGATGGTAAATTAATCGAAAATTCAAAAATTTGGGAATTAATTCCGGATATTGAATTAGTAGTATATGATGCGGGTTGTGTGACTTTTTTTGTAAACGTAAGAATTCATACAATATCGAGCGATTTTGTATCATTTTTTTTAACATATGAAGTAAAAAATGTATGATTCTTACAGTTTTTATTCTTACGTTTTTGAATAAATCAAGTTTTAAAAAATTGACTTCTTACGTAAAACTAAAACTAAGTTAAATTTATTTTTTTTATTTTTTTTTAATTCGTAAGAAAATGAGTGGATCAAGATTCATAACCGTCAATCAATTAATGGATGCTCTTTCACCAATTCTTGAAAATGTTAAACAAGTAGATGTTTATTTCGATGATTATGTAGAAAGTTTATATTATAAAGGTAAGTTTAATATTAAACCTATTGCTTTTGCATTTGATAATAAATTAATTGAAAATGCAAAAATTTGGGAATTAATTCCGAATATTGAATTTATAACAAATATTAATGATAAATGGTTTAAACGAATTCCAACCACAAAAGTTCTTTGTAAATTAATGATCAAAACTGAGGAAAAAGAATTTAACGGGTTTAAATATCATCCAAATAAAGTTTCAGAACTAGAAAATGAAAAACTTCAGAAAAAATTAAACGATAGACTTTCAAATGATCGTATTGAAAAAATAAATAAACTAGCAGAAGTTGCATTTAATAATGAAATATTTGATGAATATAACCTTGAACTCAGTGATGGGCTTTAAGGACCCGGGCTCAACGAGTCATGATTTATGATATCAATTATCTGATTTATTCTTTCTTCAATCTCTTCTATTCTTTTTGTTAAATCATCAATTTTCATTAATGAGGTGATTCTTGATTGAGGAATAGATTTCAAACTAACCACTCCTTTTATTTTTGAAATTTTGAATCCATCAACTTTAAACATTTTATTCAATTTACATGTTGTCAATTCTTCAAATAATTTTTTATTATTAGCATAATAGTCATTAAATTCTTCAACAGATGAAAAAATTTTTATTTCAGTAATTGGTTTAACAACGTTTATTTTTTGTTGAACATTTTCACTTTCATTTATTTCTTCCTCCTCTGTTTCATTTATTTTTAAAATGGTTTCATTTATCATTAAATAAAAATTAGAATATAAGTGATGAAATATATTTTTTAATTAATATTAAATCAGAAATGGCGGCAGGATTCTTTAAAAAATTATGGGATGGAATTAAGAAAGCTGCGGGTTGGGTTCATAAAAAGATTATTAAACCCGTTGCAAACTTTTTGGCACCAGTAGCGAAAACGGCAGGAACTATCATAGGTGGAGTATTAGGTACTAAAGCAGGTAATCCGGCGATGGGAGCACAAGCAGGTAACGCAATTGGTGGAATTGCTGAAGGAATACTTAATAAAATAGGAGGTAGATAGTGGAAAAATAAATATTATTTTTATCTTAGTATCGGTTGTAGTCTTTGATAAACTTTTTCTCCTTTATTTAATATTTCTCTTATTGGGGCAGCTTTTGGTGTTATTGATTCAGCAACGTCACTAATTGCTTCTTTATTCTTAAATATCCAATTTGCTCCTTTCTTCATTGTTTCCCAAACTTTATGCGCTCCTCTTTTTACTTTATCCCACAGTTTCTTAAATATACCTGCAGCCATAGTTGATTATTTCATTAAAATTAAAAATTCATTTTCATCTTTTAATTTTGATTTTTTATTTATTAATAAATGACGACTAACTATTTGGTGCCAAACACTAAACCGATTAATGGAAATGTGTTTCATTCATTCGAAAAGATAAATGAAATATTCGCAAAGAATGACGGTAGAAGATATTATAGAGAACTTGAAAGTTCATGCTATGACTCTGATGCTCCATATTTTGATGATAAACAAACTCATTTAAGAATTACAAATCCGGCTCATGATGTGAACCAATTAGGTGACACATATATTAAACGCAAAGTTAAAGCAACTCTAGTTTCAAATAAAGCTTTCACATGTGATGCCGCTTTTAAATGCATGCGTTTATTCGTTGGTTACAAATCATCAAATCAAAGCTTTAAACAATTAGAAGTAGAAACCGAAAGAGGTGATGCCGGTTATCTTCAGATGGATTGCGCCCGTGAATCTTTCGCATTTGCAACATATAAACCAAAATCAGAAAGGAAAGTTAAAAAGTTTGTTCATTCGTTATATAATAATGTTCAAAAATATGATAACTCAGTATGTGGTAAATATATTGACCCTTCAGAAGTTTTCAAGAAAGCAAATGAAGAAGTTGATGTCACTTTTGATATGATTATTCCGGTAAATGATTTGTTAGCATTTCAGGCGTTCGATGATTATCCTAAATCATTTGGTGAAATCATTCTTAAATATTATGTTTTCAGGGATACTTTAGTATTTTGTCAGGTTGACCCGTTAAGAGTTGCTGATTTACAAAATTACGTTTATGAAAAGATAACTGATGAAAATTATGAAAAGATTATGAATCATGTTTATAAATATGATCGCAAATTCCAACAAATCGGACTTCCTGCCAAATTAATTACAAGCTTAGCCGCTACATCTGCTGACGCAACAGTTGATGACGTTATTATTTCATGCACAAAGATGGAAGTTTTAGAGGATAAATGCATTACACCAGGATACGGTTTAATTGAAGAATCAGTTAAAGCAATACCACGTTTATTCAGTAAGGAAGATCCATTCATGATTCCAGCTCAACATATTGACGTTCGTTCACTAAATGGAGGTTGCATCACTCCTGAAGGTATAGCTCAGATTTCTCATACGCTCTTCATAATGTTACAGATGTTGTGTTAACATTTCCGAAGAATGCAATGCAAAGAACAGTTTTAGAAAATCCAATGCTTCGAGGTCTTCAGGTCACTATAGATTCCAGAAACTTCCCCGATCAAGCGATGACCACAGTGGGTGACATATTCTTTACACGTATGCTTCAAGCTTCTGATTTAGATGGAGTGAATGAATGCACAGAAGAATACGAGGACTCATTAACTAGACCACTGAATGATGATAATGGCACGCCATTAGCTAGAACATGGAAAGACCAAACTTCATTCTTATGCACTATTCCAGTTCAACGTGATGGAGCGGGTATATTCTTTGATGGATTAGAAACTTTCAACTCACAAGTTACAGTACAAGTGAAAGCTTATCCAATCATTCAGGGTGAAAATGACACTTACTGTTCAAAGGTGACAAATCCTCCTCAGGTTTGGTTTACTAGGACTACATATTGGACATGGACACCGGATGAAGGTTTGAAATATCATCCAACAGGTACACCACCACAGTATAGAAGTTCATATGATGAAATATTGATGAATAGAAATGTTTAAAATTATAAATTTATTTTTGATTAAATGGATTTAAATTCATCCACCCCTTATGAAGAATTAGCGGAGTATATAATACATACGTAGATGATATGATTAATGAAGCATTGAGTGATAATAGAAATGCTCTATCTAAGGAAAAATTAATGAAAATTCCATATTCTGAATGTTACTTAAATTCAATCACTGCAGCAATTGGTAAACAAAATAAAGGTAAAACATTAACGATATTAAAACAAATTATCATTATTGCTAACACTTCCCCCATTCACATGTGTTAATTTATATCAACCGTTCAGGTTCACCTTCAGATGATACATTTGAATCTTTAAAGCATTTAATCAAAATTCCAATTATTTATTTATCACAAGAAGAAGCAGAAGATTATTTAAAAAACTTTTTAATGTATAAAGAATTATATAATACAATCAAGAAGCAAGGATTAGAGGATAAAATTATTGATAAACAACGGGATGAATTATTTGAAACACTTTCTATTTCAAATTTTGATAGAGAATTTTTGCATTCACTCATTTTTCTAGATGATGCGTGAAATCAAAACTAATAACTAATGAGAAATCATATTTTAATCAGTTATTAACTCAATGTCGACACATTCAGTGTTCATTCTTATGGCTGTTCAATATTTCAAAGCATTAAGCACAAACATTAAATCAAATCTATCAACCTTTTCATTTTCAGTGGGTTTAGTCGTCAACAGTTGAACGTTATGCTTTATCAAGTGAATTTACCAATGAGCATTAATGAACTTTACACACAATATCACAATTAGGTGAACATGGAAAAATAATAGTTGATTTAAATAAAGGAGTGTTAAATTTGATTAACTTTTTATAATTAATTTTTATTTTTTATTTATAATTAAACATGACAGAAATAGCAAATCTTCTACAGGTTCCATTAAAACAAGGGACAAACAAAAAGGGTGCATATAATAGAACTATGAAAGTTCCAGATGGAATGAAAGAATTAGTTCATATTGTTGCGGTCTTCAAAAGATGTTAAACAAATGAGAAACGTTTTAACATTACCAGAAGCTCAAGCATATGCCAAACGTCATGGACCAAATTGGGAAGCACATGAAGCAGACATTACAGGTCCAAATGGAAAACCTGATGGTATAAATGAAGTTTTCGTTACTGATGGTCAAGGTAATATTAAAGTCATAAATGGTTATAAATTAACAATGACTGATTATCCTAAACGTAAAGCATATAATGAACGTTATCCTATGCAATTTGATGAAAATGGAAAAGCTGTTAAACAATACATTGGAGAAGGTGAAAATGGTCCAATTAATTCATACCGTCTTATAATCCATATTCTTATTTCAATGAAGAATTAAATGCTGAAGAGGGACCGGATGGATTACCACGATATGTTAATCAGTTTGATGGTCAATATGCAAATATTAGACCTGAAATTCCAGCTAAGAAATTCTTTAAAGTTGCTTTATTCGATCCAGTGTTCAATGAACAGAAAGAAGCAATGAAAGCAGAATTTAAACCAATTCAAGTGGCAAGAATTTCTTCATCTTCACTTTCAGAAGCGTTCAAGGAATTGATAAAGAAACCACTTTATTCTCAACAAGGTTATAACTTTGATTTAATTAAAGAAAGTGATAGACGTAAATTAGAAAAATCAGATGGTTTTAAGAATGCATGTAATGAAATGATTAAAGATATTGTAAATGATAAAATAAGACTGGAAGAAACTCAAAGCAATATCAATAACATAATTGGTGCAGTTACAAAGAAAGTATAAGCAAACAAGGATGAACCTTGGGATATTACCGTAACAACTAAATAAAACTTTAAATATATTTTTCTTTTTTTTATTCAATTATAAATGAGAAGACGTTTCACAAGTCAAAAGAACACAAACGCAAAAGCAGAGATTACGGTTGGTTATAACGTAAATGATGATAAATCACGAATTATTCAAAATGTTAAAGTTAATGTTAGTCCTGAATTAACAAGGTCAGCAACTCAACCAAATTTATTAACTCGTGACTTACCGAAAGAAGAGAGGAGAAAATAAAGAAGATCTGAACCCGGTAAAGAACCTGTTGAAATTCCCACTTATCCAACATACCCCCCACCTCTTTCATCAAACATCGAGAACCCAGGAATCTACGATTCCAGTCGCAATGCGCCATATAAAATAGACATTAATTCTGAATTAATGAAAATTTACCGTGATATAATAATTAATAATTATGATTCAATAATAAATTTAATTGACCAATCCGGTTTAATTATTTTACCTTATGAATCATTAATTCACATTATCGCCATTCTTTGTGATGTTCAAGATTCAGACGTTAAGATTCAATTTTTCATAGATGATGAGGTTTCATGCTGCGGAACAGTTGCAAAAATAAATCCTATAAAGGATATTAGCACAATTAAGATATCAAAGAACGGAACAACAACTGAACTTCATTTAACATATATGATATTTATAATAAAATAGTTGATGAATATAAAATATCACTTGAAAAATTCTTTGTTTAAGGCTATTTAATATTCAAGCATTAACATTATCGAATAATAATCCTTTGAATCATAATCAATAATAATTGACCTTTCACCAGTTTCTATCGTTTGTTTTATTTCTTTTGTTCCCCACTATCCGGATCGGTCATTGTAATTGTTTTTGTTATAGTATCAGCTTTATCTTTAACTTCAATCTTTTTTCCATCAGGATATTTAAACCAAAATTCCAAAAATTCGATATTGTCAATCTGTTCATATTTTAATCTATCAATTACATTTTTAATACCATCTGAAAATCTTATGAAATGGTCATTATATGGGTTTGATTGAACTAAATTTGAATGAAGTGAAATATAACCCGATGATGAATATGACATTGACTCATATTTTCTGAAAACACTAAAATTTATAACATGAATGAATTTCTTATTCGTTGAATTTATGAATTCTTGAGGTAATCTTATCCTAGTTTTATTTATCACTGGAAAATAACGCTTTACCATATTTTTAATCGTAATAAAAAATGTCAATTATCAATATTATTTCGAATAATAGTTGTGAATTAAATTTAACAGTTAGCGGAATTTATAATGTTACTCTCGTTTCTGTGAGTGGTAAATTTAATCTCATTCTTTTAGACCCTTCAGATTATATATCATTTATTAAAGATGACCATGAAAAAACGTATGATATGTATATAAATAATGTGATAGTGAAATGGGATATTAACATGATTTTAAGTTATTTAAATGAATCATTTATCGTATGGTATGAAGAAAATTTTAAATCAAAACCTGATAAACTTTTTGAACTTGATGAAATAAATAACCTTATTAAATTCCCGCTGAAAATTAAATTTTGTACTCCTCATTTTCGTTCATTGTTGGGGATATTAAATTTTGAAAAAGATGTTGGGGATGTTTTGTATTCTGACACTGGTTCCAATTTCATTTTAATCAAATGTGATAAAGTTAATACCCCAATGAGATTTTCACATCAAACATTAGACCCTAACTCTTACCCATCAATACAAAACATTTTATCCATCAACTTAAACACATTTTCTTTATCATATCCGTTTCAATTATCCGGGAATTCATTTATTCTTCATTCAAAAGATTTATCAAATATTAAATTTAGAGTAACTGACCTATTTGATTGTGATTTAGAATTCATGAATGAAATATTATGGCAATTTCAAATAGAAAAAATAGGTGATGAGATAACGGATTAAATATTTATTTTTAAATCATAATAAATGATTAAACAACAGCAACCACAACAACTTAAGGCACAAAGCACCCAGGTCCCTCAGACCATTACATACGCCATATATGCATATAATTCAAAGACGGCAGAACAAACGCAAAGGTTAAAATATGGAGATTTGGAGATAGTATTGAAAAATGACCATTTCGAATTCGTTTGCAAAGGTGGTGCAGTGATATCAAATATAAAAGAAATTTTATTTATGAATTCAAAAATTAAAGGAATAACGGATGATATAACATCAATTCCACCAGAAGAACAGAGATATTACGCATTAAATGCATTTCCTAAAGTTTTGAAGATTGGAAGATTTAATTTAAATGAGGAATTCATAAAAGGTTTCCTAAATGACATAATGGAGAAAGCAGATAAGGAATATGTGGATAGTGAGTTAAAGAAGAGGACAGATAAGGAATATGTGGATGAAAAAGATAATGAAATTAAAGAAATGGTTGAATGGTATCATGAATGGACATCAAAGATTTTAAAAACTAAAGCTGATACAGGATGGGTTTCAGGATGTTTAGACCTTAAAGCGGATAAAACATATGTTAATGATGAGTTAAAGAAGAGGACAGATAAAACATATGTGGATGAAAAAGATAATGAAATTAAAGAAATGGTTGAATGGTATCATGAATGGACATCAAAGATTTTAAAAACTAAAGCTGATACAGGATGGGTTTCAGGATGTTTAGACCTTAAAGCGGATAAAACATATGTTAATGATGAGTTAAAGAAGAGGACAGATAAAACATATGTGGATGAAATATACCAAAGTTTGATAGGAACAAAAAATATTGAAACTATTGTTGGCGACTTTTCTGTCAATGAAGAAAATAAATATTTTAGATGGCAGTTTGTACACTCCTTAAAAAATGGTATACGGTGGAAACTCATTCCGAAAAATAACAATGAAATGTATGTAAGTTATAAAAAGAATGATGACACACAAGTTAAAGTTCCATTAGACAACAACTGCTACTTAAACTTATATGGAGACGAACAAAAGAAATATTTAAGAGTTTATGAAATGGCAGATATGACATTGCCTGACCCAGCTCCAGCACCATATTATTATGACTATGGAGATGATGTCAGAACACCACATGTAGATGAACAAAAGTTAACATTATATTTAGATTATTATAGATATAAAAGATATAATGCAATAGAAAAAACGAGAATAGTATATTATTATACAGATGACAGAAATAAATATTATAGTCAAGATTTTACCTACCCTGAAAACATAAGATTATATTATAAAAAATATTCTGACACAAACCAGAAGAAACCTGAAATAGTTACACTATATTTTAAGTTCAAAAGAGACAATCCTATAATATCTCATATGTTTGATTTAATGAACCCAGTAGGTTCTATTTATACATCTATGGATGCAAGAGGTCCTCAAGTAATGTTTGGTGTTGGTGCATGGGAACAAATAGTTGACAGGTTTTTGTATTGTGCAAACTCTTCAAAGGAAACAGGGGGAAGTAAAACGATTTCAGGTGAAAATTTACCTGCACATAGTCACTACATAGATTTAAGCACATCTCAAGCAGGTTGGCATAAGCATAGATATTGGGATTGGTCAGGAATGACAAAAGGTAAAGGATATGATGTTAAAGACGACGTTAAGTTTGCCATAAATTGTTACTGGAGTGACACTCAGGGAGAAGGAAACCATACACATTTCGTTTCAGGATATACACAAACAACGGGACAAAGTAAAGAATACATGCCACCATTTATGACTGTATTCGCATGGTATAGAGTTCAATGAACACACTTAACCCAAAGGGTTTAGGCTTACCGAATGAACAAAATATATTTTATGTCTGTAATTAATTAGGTAATGAAGTAATGAATGAACTACAGAAAAGAAGTTAAAAGCTTGGGGTCGTTTTGTACAAAAATATTGTGAGTAAATGATTTAGGTTATTCAATAATTAATTATTTTTGAAGAACTGAAGGGGTCACCAGGTCACCAGGTCACCAGGTCATTTAACTTCTCTGAAAAAATGTGACAACATGACATTTTGACAACATCATGGGTTATTCAATAATTAATTATTTTTGAAGAACTGAAGGGGTCACCAGGTCACCAGGTCACCAGGTCATTTAACTTCTCTGAAAAAATGTGACAACATGACATTTTGACAACATCATGGGTTATTCAATAATTAATTATTTTTGAAGAACTGAAGGGGTCACCAGGTCACCAGGTCACCAGGTCATTTAACTTCTCTGAAAAAATGTGACAACATGACATTTTGACAACATCATGGGTTATTCAATAATTAATTATTTTTGAAGAACTGAAGGGGTCACCAGGTCACCAGGTCACCAGGTCATTTAACTTCTCTGAAAAAATGTGACAACATGACATTTTGACAACATCACAGGATTAATGCAAAAATAAATTCAAATCATACTTTATAAAGCTTCATTCACAGGTATTTCATCGTCAGTAAATGATTCCTCATTATCGTCTGGTTCAATTTGTTTATATAATCCTTTCATTTCTTCTTTCAAAACATAATACCATGTTTGTTTACCATCTATTTTTCTTTGTTTCCTTTCACATTTATCCTTAATGCTCATTTGAAAGTTTTTGTCTTTCATGTCTGATGGTTTGCAGAATAGAGCATTTTTACACGTCATACCTGCACATAATTCATCATAATGTGTATTTATCCATTCATCTAAAGGATTTGTTGATAACTCGATTAAATCTTGTTTGGCTTCAGTCATCGGAATGATTCGTACATTAAATGATGAAAGGTCATATTGCATAAAATATGTTAAAAGGTTATCATAAAATTCCTTTGTGCATGAATCCATTAAATTCTTGAAGTAATCAAATTGACCCTTGAATTTACCATTAACTCTTAAAACTACGTATCTTCTGTCTCCAACTTCAATTTTGACAGGGTAAACGTTATTAGTTACGAAAATGAAGTTTGCAACATTCTGAGCAGTTCTTCTGGGTTGATTCTTTTCATTAATTCTAATCTCATTATCCGTTATAATTGATTTCAAAGCGTTGAAGTTTGCGAGTCTGTCTTCACCTACATTCTTGAGTTCATTAAGTACAAGAAACATTTTATTTTCAACTACTGAGTTGAAATTACCCGTTAGCTCACTTATTTCAGTAATGTTTTTACATGAATAACCAGCGAGAAGTTCAGAAATAATATCTGTAAATCTGTTTTTTCCTGTTCCCTGAAGTCCTTTCAAAATAATTGCTGTTTCATTCTTGATTCCAGGATGTTGAATCATTGATGCAATCCAGCCGAGAAGGTATTTATACACTTCATCGTTATTATCACAAATGGCTTCTTTAATGAAATTCATAAACATCTCAATTTTTGAGTAATCAGGCTTTTCAAGAATGTTGTATTTATAACCCTGAAACGTTGAGAAAACATCTGGGGAATCAGATTTAAAGCAAACACCCTTAACGGTTAATGAAGACAATTGATTTAGTAGTACATCCCATGTTGTTATGGTTTTACCTTCTTCTTTAAATAATTTAATCATTTTGAGTGACTCTTTCATGTTTGACTGAAGAACAAATGATATTTGATTCATTTTGTCGTGTATGTTGTAATCTTTCTGAATGAAGTATTTGTTTCCACAATCTACAAAACGAATTACACGTGATAAATCCTCAATTACTTCAGAACTGTTTTTATACTGATGATTTTCAGCCTTGCGTCTAATATCTGTTATCAAAAACGAGTCATCAAGTTTGATATCAAATGTTATTTTTGGCTTACGTAATAAAGGTAAAACGTATTCATCATAATATTCTTTTTGATATAGTTTTAGAATCTTCACTAAAACAAATGGAGAAGTCATTAAATGTGCATATCTACTACGTGCTTTTTCAAAATTACTTTTTGCATTTTCAGTTAAATTGCAGAAGTTATAAACGTTATCGTATGCTTCATTAATTAAATGATTAGGTAACGAATTAATAGCTTGAAACAGTGTGAATAATGTTATTTCTTTTTCTAAATTCATGTTTCCACCATCATTATGTACTTCAAAATCACTAATACCATCAACTATGCTCTGAGCTAGTTTATCGTCAATGTTTACATCTTTGTTTTCATTCATTATACTCTTTATTTCTTCGCTCTTCTGTTCAACTATTACCTTAATATTCAAATCATTTAATATATCATTCACTGTTCTAGTTAATGTTGAATCATAACTTCCACGAATGAATGAGTATGTATTGATTAGTTCTGTTGCATTCTTTCGAACTCTTGAATCAGCCATAACCACTAAAGAACGTTTTGAATCATCCATAGAAGTCATTATGTCAATATCATAATCATTGCAGGAATAACATTTAATCATTCTGTTCGAAACTGCATAGAAGAAATTAGTGTTGCAATAAATGTGAAGACCTCCTGATGCGGTTTTAACGATAACATCTTTATCCGAAAGTTTTGATAAAATGTCTTTTCTAACTGTTTCTTTAAGTTCATCATTGTACGATTTATTGATATCAACATCTATAATCGTTAAATTTGAAATTTTATTTACTAATAAAGCTGTACCAGTTTTCCTTCCTCTTCCTCCATCATGTTTGAGGTAGTTATGTAAATCAATCATGTTTTCACCAATTCTTTCGTTGAGGGTTTTAGTTTCTGCCACAACTAATTCCGCAACTAATGAATCAATAACTTTTTCATCAGAAACGATAAAGTTGCTGTTGTTGTTTGTTGCTGTCATTTATATAGGAATAAAAAAATAAAAATAATTTTAAAACTAACTTTATTTTTGGACTGCATCAAATTTTCTGTGATGTTGTCAAAATGTCATGTTGTCACATTTTTTCAGAGAAGTTAAATGACCTGGTGACCTGGTGACCCCTTCAGTTCTTCAAAAATAAGTCATAACTACCTTCCTCCTGTGATGTTGTCAAAATGTCATGTTGTCACATTTTTTCAGAGAAGTTAAATGACCTGGTGACCTGGTGACCTGGTGACCCCTTCAGTTCTTCAAAAATAAGTCATAACTACCTTCCTCCTGTGATGTTGTCAAAATGTCATGTTGTCACAAACTTTAGAACGGCATAATTTAAATTTTTATTTTTATCATAAATGAATACCCCACAAGCTCAAAATTTACCACGAATCATAACAAGGGAGGAAATGATAAAAATGATGCAAGAACATGCTAAAAATAACAAACCACTAAAATTGAGAAAATGTGGTTATGCAGTAATGATGGAAAGAGAGATGTTGTCGAAGAGGAATAAAAATTAAATTTGGATAGAGTTTAAAAATTCATCTTTATTAAATTCATCTCTTCCAACCAATTTATTTATTCTATTAAATTCTTTTATTTTTGCTTCACTCAGTTTAATGATTGAACGGTAAGTTTCTAATTTTTCGATTATTTCTTTCCTCTCTTTATCGTTTTCAGTTCCATTAGTTTTATTGTTTTCAACCCCACCGCATTGCGACTTCTTTTTGTAATAGCATATTTTTGATTTAATTCTGTTTAGTTTCTTTTTATATTCATTGTCTGGACTCTTGACTGCTTTGTTGTCACTCATTTCTTACGAAATAAAAAAAATTAAATATTATTTAAATATAATGGAGTAATAAAATAAATCGGAATTTCTATTAATTTCTTGTCAACTTCAACTAATGCATTGCCGTTAATATATCTAACAAATTCAGCTATTGTGTCAAATCTTCGTCTTCTTTTTGTCATTGATTTATCAGTTTTTCCATAATCGAGATGAATTAAAACTTTATTTCCTTGTTTAAAATTCATGAGCCCCGAATTAATTTGTTCACGTTTAACATCATTTAACTTTTCCATTTGCTTTCTAATATATTCCCATTCTTTTGAAATATCATTTTTCATTTCCACCGGTTTCATGTTTATAGTTCTATGCCATGTATTATTGTAATAATATACTAACTGTTGTATGATGGAGTCATGATTTCCATCCCAGTATATCTGACCGTTAACCCCTAACGCATCTCTAAGAGTTCTCATTACCGCATCAACTATTTTATTATGAAACGTATATGGAGAGGATGAAAAGTAAAAATGAATTTGTGGAAAATAATGAGTCATAGCTGCCTGAAATCCTTTATCACCATCACCCCTTATATTATCTACTCTTTCATGATCTAGTAAGTATTGTATAGCTCTTCTTGTTTCCTGTTCTGTTTTCCCTTTCACCGGAATGCAATATAAATATCTAGTGTTAATGTTAATGGCAAATAAATAAGTAACGTTTCCTTTTGAATATTCCAGATGATCGATTTCGTATGAATATGGATATGGAGCAAATGAGGGGCGACTAAATTTTTCCTTTAACGGTTGAATTTTCGGGTCAATTGGTTTATTTAATATCTTGAAATCCTTTTTAAAATCTTTTTGCTTCTTAAATGTTTGAAATGGATATAATAAAGTGAATGATGAAGGATTAACTGAAGGAGGAGGCGGTACTGTCGTTGGAGGTTTTGGTGTTGCAAGTGGTTTAATTTTATCTGCTTTGATTTTGGATTTCATTCCTTCCTTCATTAATTCTGGATGTATTTTATTCATTTGTTTTAAATATGCTGTATATAAAGGTTTGATATACTTTCCCGCTTCGAGTTTATGTTGAAGGATGAATTCCAAAAGTTGATCTTCATTTAAAAGTCGGGCTGAATATGGTTTAACTAATGAATCATAAATTAAAGCTTGTGCATCATTTATGGTCTGAAGGACCTGGGTGTTTTGTTCCTTTTGTTTTTGTTCCTTTGGCTTTTGCGGCTCGGGATTATATAATTTATATAATTCATCAATATCTTCTTCTGTTAATACTTTATTTTTGAAATCTTTCAACTGTTTAAGCTGTGATTTAGTTTTTCCCTTTATATATTCATTATTTTTAATTTTGTCTTTAATTTTAGAAATTATTTTATTATGATATTTCAAAATTTCATTTTTATAATATGGATAATAATATTCCATATCATCACCCGTTATATTATTATTATATTTTTGGAGATATGCTTTTAAATCATAATAATTAAGAAAATTTTGATTAAATACTAAATCATCAATTAAAATTTTTAAATCTGTGTTATTCATTTATATAAAAATAAAATCAATGTTTTAAGGGTGCCCACCTCTTTGAATCATAGTATCAAAACCATCATTAACGGTTCCTTTTGTCTCTTCTGTGGTATTTTATTAAATAAATGGCATACAACATCCATTTTCACAACATACAGCCTTAGTGTGTGCTCCTGTTAATGCAGTCTTACCGATTGTTAAGCGAGTCATTGACCCATTTTTAAGTTGTAAATTAATATTCTGACCATCAAATATCAATTTATCATTTATTATATCCAAATAATTTTTAGGTGTTAATTGTTTATTTTGTCGTAAACTAACACCTTTCATTTTTTGTGCAATCTTTTTAAAATCACTTCCATCAATTGAACCATTGAATGATGTATAACACTTAGGACATAAAGCAACCATGTTATCACCTTGTTTCTCAATTGCTAAACCCAATAACTTCTTCTCATGTGCTTTTTCTTCAGCTTTATTCTTTAATTTAGGTTTAAATTTCTCATCAAAACAGAAGAAATCAAATGGTGCGAATTTGAAAATGTTTTTATCATAAAATTGTTTATCGGTAACAATTGCTTGAAATGCTTGAGTGTTAGGAAGATTTGGTCGCCAGCGATTGCCCAATAAGATGAATCAGTATCACCTTCAATGAAATGAAAACGATTAACATCCATGCATTTATACATAAAATCATAAATGAAAACCAAATACCAGTATTTAGCATTATCTAAAGTGAAGAATGCCTCTTGTAAACATGTATCACATCTATAAAATCTATCTTTAAGCATCACTTGATATGTATCTTCACCTATTTCTCTTATGTTTTTAAACTTATTTGACATACATGCAACGCGTGCCTTCTGTGCATTCATTATTTTAGTCTTTGCGTAATTTTGTGTATTCATTGCATCGTAACCATATGATCCATTAAGTGAAATCTTGCAAAATAAACTTTTTCCTTTATTTCCTTCTAATTCAGCCTTTTGTCTTTCGTTCATAAATTTGTTCGCAAATTCATTAAAACAAGTGTTTTTAGTAAATGTTAAAATTGATTGAATATCATCGATGATAAAATGAAATCTGTCTATTAGATACCAAAGATAATAAGAAGAAAATGGTTGATATTGGTTGTGTGTTGATGCTAACTGAGTTAATTTCCTCTGTTTCTGGTCAACTGGTAGATTGTTTGATTTCATGTAATTATACATAAAACTGCCAATTGTTTTTTCATCTGTGATAATATCTAAGTTTCTTATTATCGGTAAAAAGTTTATGTAATCATTAATGTATTTTTCATCAATGTGACCCTTTACTTCAGCCACGAATAAAGTATTTTTCTTCTTAATAATTCCCAGTGCTTTTGCTTTCTTTGTTGCTGTATCACAAATGATAACACCATTCAATCTTCCCGGCATATACATTTTATGGTCAGTATATTGAATGAAATCATGAGATTAGATGAAAATGATGAAGGATATAATGAATTAAAATCAACACCAACGAAATGAGTCATAATGTTGGTGGTGTCCTCATTTGATACAGTTTTAGTTTCTGGATTATATGCAAGTTTATTAATGTGTGTGATTCCTTTAAGATTTACTCTATGTTGAACATTTGATAAACCACCAGTAATTCCATTACGGAGAATGTGATAAGCTTCAACTGAATCTAAAGTCATTGGTAAATTATTTTTTAATGCATAATTTCTTAAATTGATTCTTAAACGTTGAACATCTTCATCTTTATTTGATTTTACGACATTGCAATAACAACACATTAACTGACAATTTTCTTTGGTATGTGGTTTTTCATTATCGATTCTATCAATGTTGGTTTATTTGCATATGTAAACGCTTTACCACACATTTTGCATTTAGATGAAAGGATTAAATCGTGATAGTATTGAAAATCATCCATTGAAACATTATTTTTAGTATCCCTTTCTGCTTTTTCATCTTGTTTCTTATATGTTTCAATTTTATATTTCCAATACTTTTTCGTTAATTCAAAACTTGATTCTATCTCTTCCTCAGGATATTTTTCATTAGGATTAAAGTCTTTATATGCTAAAGCGTAACGAATCATTGAAGCATTCGATGATAAAGAAAGATTATGAAGCATGTCAATTTTATAAACAAATGTTTCTTCAATAATTTTATCGATTGGGTCAATCATAATTTCAACATCTTTATTGCAATAATGAATAAAATATTCTAATCTATTCTTAAAGTTTTTAGCATCATTGAGATATATTTGATAATCACTATCTGATATAGTTTCTTGGGTTAATGCTGAATAAAATGAATCTTGAGTGAATGGTTCCACTTTATATAATTCTTCTTCGTAATTTTCCCATGTGATGAATTGATAAGGGAAAAAGGATTTAACACGTGATTTATTGTTTCCGAAATCTTGAGTGAATTGGTCTAATGTTCCACCCGCTATATAATTTCTGATGTCAATAAATCTTAATTCATATGGACAGTTTGTTTTCTTTACTATGATTTGCTTAAATTGTGAAGATGAACCCAGCATTGATTTTATTTTCCATTTTGCAGTGTTTAAATCACGAAGAATTAAATTTAAATCAAACTTTCCCGAATTAAAACCTATGATATTCACTTTATTGAATTCCTCATCTAGAAGTTCTTTAAATGCTTCCTTCTGTTTTTCATTTAATGTATGAGACAAAGTCCCCGCCGTTTGGTCCGTTTGCGACTTCATTAATTCTTCATATTGTTCAATATTTGATTTAGCAACTAATGAACAGGTTGAAAATAAAAACTCAATCCAATCAGAAATAAAAGAATCACTCGAAGTTAAGAAAAAATTCCTCGTATATGTTTTATCATTTAATTTAACCGTTGATGATACCATGAATGGTTTTAAGTAAGCGTTCAAAGTTGCACACTCAGAAAGTTGTAATTCTTCTTTAGTCTCTAATGTTTCGAAGTCAAAAGTAATATAATATCTTGTCGGTTTATAATATTCCTGCAAATTGTGAGCTAATAACCACTGATATATCTTCTGTTTCGTAATATGTGGTGCATATGGTTGCTGTGTCTTTTGCAATTGAACGTCTTGAATTAATCTTCCATTATTTTCTTTACATTTCTCACAATGCTTTAAAAATCTTCTTTGGTTTTTCCTTTCTGGATCATCACGGATAGAATAAACTTCTTCTTTACAATATGGACAAACTTTATAGCCGGTGAGTGCTTCAACGTCTGTTATTCTGTCAGCGTGAAGTTTTCCACATGGACTCTGTGTTAATAAAATATTTACTGTTTCAAATTCTGGATCTATCATTATTGATTCCACTAATGGAAAGTCTACCTTATTTATGTCCACGTCTTCTGGTTGAGGATCACAATAATAGAAATCAATATTAACATTTAACATTCTCGCTAATCTCTCACTTTCTGATGAAATGTCAAACCCTTCATATGCATCTATTGCTTCATTTAAATAACTTCTACGAGTTTTAGGATTAACACCATCAGGAATGTTATAGAAGCGTTTAAATAACCTTCTACCTTCTGCTCTAATTTGATTATCATTCATTTTAGCTGTTCCGTTTTTGTTCATTTATCAAAGAATAAAAATTAGAATATAAAGTTTATTTTTTTAAAGTCCGTAAAATGAATTAAGAACACATAAATTTTTATTATCTGCGACGTGACGAATACATTTTAATTTACTCAAGAATGCGTACCCTGATACATTAAATCTAATTCCTGTCTTATTTAATTTCACAACTTTGAAAAGGAATGTATGAATAGCTATAAAATGATGAGAAGATGTTTTATGGGTTGCTTCCATTTTTTCTGAAATAAATGAATAAATATAATGCTTATACGTTTTCATATCTTTATATTCTTAATAACGAATGGTATAGACCTTTCCACTTCATCTTCCTTCGGTGCTGTTCTTTCATATGAAACATTATTGGTATCTTCAATAATGAAACCACAATCACACAAAATTTTATATGTTCCAATGGTTTCTTTTGATATTTTATCTAATAAATCAAAAACTTTATCAACACCTGTGCATTTATTTAAATAATAATTTGTGTAAATATCATGATCTTCTTTCTTAATCGTATTAGTTGCATATGTCACATTTTTAAGAGCTTTTTTGAATTTCTCAGAATCGAGAGGGGGTGAAAGTAGGATACAGGGGTATTCTTCATTATCAATAAATTGTAACTTATGTTTACGTATAAATTTAGTACCTTCTTCTGAAAGTGTTTCATCTATTTCACCATCTAATAAATTTTGTGTTGATTCTGAGACATAATTTTTATATCTTTCTTCATGAGATTTCTGAACTGCTGATTCTGAAGCTGGGATATTCATTAAACCCTCTACTTCATTTTCATTATATTTTTCAACTTCTCTTAATTCCTTAATTTTTTCATCTATTTCATTTCTTAATTGTTCCAATTTCTCAATCTCATCGTTATAATATTCATCTTGTTTAATTTTTTCTTCAAAATATTCAGGAGGTGTTTCAAGGCTCTCTGAGCCCAGGTCCTCTGGACCATAAAGAGGAATATTCTCCTGTTTTTCAACTTTTTTGGGATATAAATATCTCATTATAGCCTTTTTAGTAATTGGTCCGTTATATTTAAATTCATTCAACAATCTGGAAAACTCTTTCACATTCTGCATATATGTTGGATAAGAACCGTCTCCAAAATTTTCTAAAATATTTTCTAATTCTGAATTAGTGAACTTTAAAGATTTCAATGAATTAGTTGTTATACTCATTTATTATAAAATAAAAATTAAAAATAAATTATTTTCGTAAGACATGAATTTTTAAAGTTTATTTTTTAAACTTATTTTTTATTTTTTACTTCATTATGTTGACGGGTTTGTGAAAATTTCTTACGATTCTGAAAATTTTTAAATCATGATTTATTTCAAAACGTAAGAATAAAAACTGTAAGAATCATACATTTTTTACTTCATATGTTAAAAAAAATGATACAAAATCGCTCGATATTGTATGAATTCTTACGTTTACAAAAAAAGTCACACAACCCGCATCATATACTACTTGAATTTATAACAAATATTAAGGATAAATGGTTTAAACAACAAAACCACCTCACTAAAGTTCTTTGTAGATTAATGATTAAAACTGAGGAAAAAGAATTTAACGGGTTTAAATATCATCCATGTAAAATTTTAGAACTTGGTAACGAAAAACTTCAGAAAAAATTAAACGCAAGACTATCAAAAGATAGAGTTGAAAGAGTAAATAAACTCGCTAAAGGTAATGGTAATGGTAATGATGAAGAAGAATTTGATGAGTTCAACATTGAACTTTAAGAAACTAATGATTATTTGAATTTATGAAATCAATTATTTGATTCATTCTTTCTTCAATCTCTTCTATTCTTTTTGTTAAATCATCAATTTTCATTAATGAGGTGATTCTTGATTGAGGAATAGATTTCAAACTAACCACTCCTTTTATTTTTTGAAATTTTGAATCCATCAACTTTAAACATTTTATTCAATTTACATGTTGTCAATTCTTCAAATAATTTTTTATTATTAGCATAATAGTCATTAAATTCTTCAACAGATGAAAAAATTTTTATTTCAGTAATTGGTTTAACAACGTTTATTTTTTGTTGAACATTTTCACTTTCATTTATTTCTTCCTCCTCTGTTTCATTTATTTTTAAAATCGGTTTCATTTATCATTAAATAAAAATTAGAATATAAGTGATGAAATATATTTTTTTAATTAATATTAAATCAGAAATGGCGGCAGGATTCTTTAAAAAATTATGGGATGGAATTAAGAAAGCTGCGGGTTGGGTTCATAAAAAGATTATTAAACCCATTGCAAACTTTTTGGCACCAGTAGCGAAAACGGCAGGAACTATCATAGGTGGAGTATTAGGTACTAAAGCAGGTAATCCGGCGATGGGAGCACAAGCAGGTAACGCAATTGGTGGAATAGCTGAAGGAATATTTAATAAAATAGGAGGTAGATAGTGGAAAAATAAATAAATATTATTTTTATCTTAGTATCGGTTGAAGTCTTTGATAAACTTTTTCTCCTTTATTTAAAATTTCTCTTATTGGGGCGGCTTTTGGTGTTATTGATTCAGCAACGTCACTAATTGCTTCTTTATTCTTAAATATCCAATTTGCCCCTTCTTCAATGTTTCCCAAACTTTACTCGCTCCTCTTTTTACTCTATCCCACAGTTTCTTAAATATACCTGCAGCCATAGTTGATTATTTCATTAAAATTAAAAATTCATTTTCATCTTTTAATTTTGATTTTTATTTATTAATAAATGACGACTAACTATTTGGTGCCAAACACTAAACCGATTAATGGAAATGTGTTTCATTCATTCGAAAAGATAAATGAAATATTCGCAAAGAATGACGGTAGAAGATATTATAGAGAACTTGAAAGTTCATGCTATGACTCTGATGCTCCATATTTTGATGATAAACAAACTCATTTAAGAATTACAAATCCGGCTCATGATGTGAACCAATTAGGTGACACATATATTAAACGCAAAGTTAAAGCAACTCTAGTTTCAAATAAAGCTTTCACATGTGATGCCGCTTTTAAATGCATGCGTTTATTCGTTGGTTACAAATCATCAAATCAAAGCTTTAAACAATTAGAAGTAGAAACCGAAAGAGGTGATGCCGGTTATCTTCAGATGGATTGCGCCCGTGAATCTTTCACATTTGCAACATATAAACCAAAATCAGAAAGGAAAGTTAAAAAGTTTGTTCATTCGTTATATAATAATGTTCAAAAATATGATAACTCAGTATGTGGTAAATATATTGACCCTTCAGAAGTTTTCAAGAAAGCAAATGAAGAAGTTGATGTCACTTTTGATATGATTATTCCGGTAAATGATTTGTTAGCATTTCAGGCGTTCGATGATTATCCTAAATCATTTGGTGATATCATTCTTAAATATTATGTTTTCAGGGATACTTTAGTATTTTGTCAGGTTGACCCGTTAAGAGTTGCTGATTTACAAAATTACGTTTATGAAAAGATAACTGATGAAAATTATGAAAAGATTATGAATCATGTTTATAAATATGATCGCAAATTCCAACAAATCGGACTTCCTACCAAATTAATTACAAGCTTAGCCGCTACATCTGCTGAGGCAACAGTTGATGACGTTATTATTTCATGCACAAAGATGGAAGTTTTAGAGGATAAATGCATTACACCAGGATACGGTTTAATTGAAGAATCAGTTAAAGCAATACCACGTTTATTTAGTAAGGAAGATCCATTCATGATTCCAGCTCAACATATTGACGTTCGTTCACTAAATGGAGGTTGCATCACTCCTGAAGGTATCAGTTCAGATTTCTCATACGCTCTTCATAATGTTACAGATGTTGTGTTAACATTTCCGAAGAATGCAATGCAAAGAACGGTTTTAGAAAATCCAATGCTTCGAGGTCTTCAGGTCACTATAGATTCCAGAAACTTCCCCGATCAAGCGATGACCACAGTGGGTGACATATTCTTTACACGTATGCTTCAAGCTTCTGATTTAGATGGAGTGAATGAATGCACAGAAGAATACGAGGACTCATTAACTAGACCACTGAATGCAGATGATGGCACACCATTAGCTAGAACATGGAAAGACCAAACTTCATTCTTATGCACTATTCCAGTTCACGTGATGGAGCGGTATATTCTTTGATGGATTAGAAACTTTCAACTCACAAGTTACAGTACAAGTGAAAGCTATCCAATCATTCAGGGTGTAAATGACACTTACTGTTCAAAGGTGACAAATCTCCTCAGGTTTGGTTTACTAGGACTACATATTGACATGGACACCGGACGAAGGTTTGAAATATCATCCAACAGGTACACCACCACAGTATAGAAGTTCATATGATGAAATATTGATGAATAGAAATGTTTAAAATTATAATTTATTTTTGATTAAATGGATTAAATTCATCCACCCCTATGAAGAATTAGCGGGAGTATATAATACATACGTAGATGATATGATTAATGAAGCATTGAGTGATAATAGAAATGCTCTATCTAAGGAAAAATTAATGAAAATTCCATATTCTGAATGTTACTTAAATTCAATCACTGCAGCAATTGGTAAACAGAATAAAGGTAAAACATTAACGATATTAAAACAAATTATCATTATTGCTAACACTTCCCCCTATTCACATGTGTTAATTTATACAACCGTTCAGGTTCACCTTCAGAGATACATTGAATCTTTAAAGCATTTAATCAAAATTCCAATTATTTATTTATCACAAGAAGCAGAAGATTATTTAAAAAACTTTTAATGTATAAAGAATTATATAATACAATCAAGAGCAAGGATTAGAGGATAAAAATTATTGATAAACAACGGGATGAATTATTTGAAACACTTTCTATTTCAAATTTTGATAGAGAATTTTGCATTCACTCATTATTTCTAGATGATGCAGCGTGAAATCAAAACTAATAACAAATGAGAAATCATATTTTAATCAGTTATTAACTCAATGTCGACACATTCAGTGTTCATCTTTATGGCTGTTCAATATTTCAAAGCATTTAAGCACAAACATTAAATCAAATCTATCAACACTTTTCATTTCAGTGGGTTTAGTCGTCAACAGTTGAACGTTATGCTTTATCAAGTGAATTTAAATGAGCATTAATGAACTTACACACAATATCAGCAATTAGGTGAACATGGAAAAATAATAGTTGATTTAAATAAAGGAAGTGTGAAATTTGATAACTTTTTATAAATTAATTTTTATTTTTTATTTATAATTAAACATGACAGAAATGGCAAATCTTCTACAGGTTTCCATTAAAACAAGGAACAAACAAAAAGGGTGTATATAATAGAACTATGAAAGTTCCTGATGGAATGAAAGAATTAGTTCATATGTTGCTGGTCTTTCAAAAAGATGTTAAACAAATGAGAAACGTTTTAACATCACCAGAAGCTCAAGCATATGCCAAACGTCAAGTCCAAATTGGAAGCACACGAAGCAGACATTACGGGTCCAAATGGAAAACCTGATGGTATAAATGAAGTTTTCGTTACTGATGGTCAAGGAAATATTAAAGTCATAAATGGGTATAATTAACAATGACAGATTATCCTAAACGTAAAGCATATAATGAACGTTATCCTATGCAATTTGATGAAAATGGAAAAGCTGTTAAACAATACATTGGAGAAGGTGAAAAATGGTCCAATTAATTCATACCGTTATAATCCATATTCTTATTTCAATGAAGAAATTAAATGCTATTGAAGAGGGACCGGATGGATTACCACAATATTCTAACCAGTTTGATGGTCAATATGCAAATATTAGACCTGAAATTTCAGCTAAGAAATTCTTTTAAAGTTGCTTTATTCGATCCAGTTTTCGCAAATGTTAAAGATGAACTTAAACATCAATTCCAACCAATTATAGTAGCAAGAATTGCATCAGATGCTTTATCTCAAGCATTCAAAGATTTAATTAAGAAACCATTATATCAGCAATGAGGTTTAACTTATGATTTAGTTAAGGAATTAGATAAAAGAAAATTTGAGAAATCAGATGATTATAAGAATGCAATTAATGAATCTATTAGGTCTATTAATTACAATGAACCAGCTAAAAATCAACTTCAAGAACAAATACAGGGAATAATAGATTCAAAACTTCCAGCAAAATAAAAGTTTAAATATATTTTTTTTATTCGAAAAAGAAATTAAATGAAAATGTTGAAATTAAAGAAAAGGTTGAATGGTATCATGAATGGACATCGGAGACTTTTAAAGTTAAAACTGATACAGGATGGGTTTCAGGATGTTTAGACCTTAAAGCAGATAAAACTTATGTTGATGAAAAAGATAATGAAATTAAAGAAAAGGTTGAATGGTATCATAAATGGACATCGGAGACTTTTAAAGTTTAAAGCTAGCTGATACAGGATGGGTTTCAGGATGTTTAGACCTTAAAGCAGATAAAACTTATGTTGATGAAAATTATGCAAAGAAGTCGGAAGTAAATGATGTGATTACAAGCATGAAAAATGAAATACTTCAAACCATATATCCTGTTGGTTCTATTTATACGTCAATGAATTCAACAAATCCAGCAACAGTTTTAGGTTTTGGTACGTGGAAGCAGATTGTAGATAAATTCTTATACTGTGCTAGATATTCAAAGCAAACAGGAGGTTCGAAGAAAATTAAAGAAGCAAACTTACCCCCACACACTCATACAGGAACTACAAACTTTTCTGGCGACCATAGCCACTCATTAAGAGACCACCCATTATACAACTCAGAGTATGAAGCTGGCAATGACGTTTTATCTCCATCTTATAACAATTCAGCAAAAAAGATTTTTCGACCAACTGAACCAGGAGGTAATCATTCACACACTTTCACAACAAATCCAACAGGCTTGGGTAAAGATTATATGCCACCATTTGTGACTATATTCGCATGGTACCGCGTTCAATGAATGAACTAAATATATTTTATGTCTGTAATTAATTAGGTAATGAAGTAATGGATACCCCACGAATCATAACAAGGGAGGAAATGATAAAAATGATGCAAGAACGAATTAAAAACAACAAACCACGAAAACCGAGAAGATGCGGTTATGCAGTAATGATGGAAAGAAGAACCTAGAAGGGCTCGGGAAGAGGAATAAAAATTAAATTTGGATTGAGTTTAAAAATTCATCTTTATTAAATTCATCTCTTCCAATCAATTTATTTATTCTATTAAATTCTTTTATTTTTGCTTCACTCAGTTTAAGGATTGAACGGTAAGTTTCTAATTTTTCGATTATTTCTTTCCTCTCTTTATCGTTTTCAACCCCACCGCATTGCGGCTTCTTTTTGTAATAGCATATTTTTGATTTAATTCTGTTTAGTTTCTTTTTATATTCATTGTCTGGACTCTTGGCTGCTTTGTTGTCACTCATTTCTTACGAAATAAAAAAAATTAAATATTATTTAAATATAATGGAGTAATAAAATAAATCGGAATTTCTATTAATTTCTTGTCAACTTCAACTAATGCATTGCCATTAATATATCTAACAAATTCAGCTATTGTGTCAAATCTTCGTCTTCTTTTTGTCATTGATTTATCAGTTTTTCCATAATCGAGATGAATCAAAACTTTATCCCCTTGTTTAAAATTCATGAGCCCTGAATTAATTTGTTCACGTTTAACATCATTCAACCTTTCCATTTGCTTTCTAATATATTCCCATTCTTTTGAAATATCATTTTTCATTTCCACTGGTTTCATGTTTATAGTTCTATGCCATGTATTATTGTAATAATATACTAACTGTTGTATGATGGAGTCATGATTTCCATCCCAGTATATCTGACCGTTAACCCCTAACGCATCTCTAAGAGTTCTCATTACCGCATCAACTATTTTATTATGAAACGTATATGGAGAGGATGAAAAGAAAAAATTAATTTGTGGGAAATAATGAGCCATAGCTGCCTGAAATCCTTTATCACCATCACCCCTGATATTATCTACTCTTTCATGATCTAGTAAGTATTGTATAGCTCTTCTTGTTTCCTGTTCTGTTTTCCCTTTCACTGGAATGCAATATAAATATCTAGTGTTAATGTTAATGGCAAATAAATAAGTAACGTTTCCTTTTGAATATTCCAGATGATCTATTTCGTATGAATATGGATATGGAGCAAATGAAGGGCGACTAAATTTTTCCTTTAACGGTTGAATTTTCGGGTCAATTGGTTTATTTAATATCTTGAAATCCTTTTTAAAATCTTTTTGCTTCTTTAATGTTTGAAATGGATATAATAAAGTGAATGATGAAGGATTAACTGAAGGAGGAGGAGGTACTGTCGTTGCAAGTGGTTTAATTTTATCTGCTTTGATTTTGGATTTCATTCCCCCCTTCATTAATTCTGGATGTATTCTATTCATTTGTTTTAAATATGCTGTATATAAAGGTTTGATATACTTTCCCGCTTCGAGTTTATGTTGAAGGATGAATTCCAAAAGTTGATCTTCATTTAAAAGTCGGGTTGAATATGGTTTAACTAATGAATCATAAATTAAAGCTTGTGCTTCATTTATGGTCTGAAGGACCTGGGCGTTTTGCACCTTTTGTTTTTGCGGCTCATGATTATATAATTTATATAATTCATCAATATCTTCTTCTGTTAATACTTTATTTTTGAAATCTTTCAATTGTTTAAGTTGTGATTTAGTTTTTTCCTTTGTATATTCATTATTTTTAATTTTGTCTTTAATTTTAGAAATTATTTTATCATGATATTTCAAAATTTCATTTTTATAATACGGATAATAATAATCCATATCATCACCCGTTATATTGTTATTATGTTTTTGGAGATATGATTTTAATTCATAATAATTAAGAAAATTTTGATTAAGTACTAAATCATCAATTAAATTTTTTAAATCTGTGTTATCCATTTATATAAAAATAAAATAAATGTTTAAGGGTGCCCACCTCTTTGAATCATAGTATCAAAACCATTATTTACGGTTCCTTTTGTCTCTTCTGTGGCATTTTATTAAAAATAAAATTTTAAATTGTATTAAATAAATGGCATACAACATCCATTTTCACAACATACAGCCTTAGTGTGTGCTCCTGTTAATGCAGTCTTACCGATTGTTAAGCGAGTCATTGACCCGTTTTTAAGTTGTAAATTAATATTCTGACCATCAAATATCACTTTATCATTTATTATATCCAAATAATTTTTAGGTGTTAATTGTTTATTTTGTCGTAAACTAACACCTTTCATTTTTTGTGCAATCTTTTTAAAATCACTTCCATCAATTGAACCATTGAATGATGTATAACACTTAGGGCATAAAGCAACCATGTTATCACCTTGTTTCTCAATTGCTAAACCCAATAACTTCTTCTCATGTGCTTTTTCTTCAGCTTTATTCTTTAATTTAGGTTTAAATTTCTCATCAAAACAGAAGAAATCAAATGGTGCGAATTTGAAAATGTTTTTATCATAAAATTGTTTATCGGTAACAATTGCTTGAAATGCTTGAGTGTTAGGAAGATTTGGGTCGCCAGCGATTGCCCAATAAGATGAATCAGTATCACCTTCAATGAAATGAAAACGATTAACATTCATGCATTTATACATAAAATCATAAATGAAAACCAAATACCAGTATTTAGCATTATCTAAAGTGAAGAATGCCTCTTGTAAACATGTATCACATCTATAAAATCTATCTTTAAGCATCACTTGATATGTATCTTCACCTATTTCTCTTATGTTTTTAAACTTATTTGACATACATGCAACGCGTGCCTTCTGTGCATTCATTATTTTAGTCTTTGCGTAATTTTGTGTATTCATTGCATCGTAACCATATGATCCATTAAGTGAAATCTTGCAAAATAAACTTTTTCCTTTATTTCCTTCTAATTCAGCCTTTTGTCTTTCGTTCATAAATTTGTTCGCAAATTCATTAAAACAAGTGTTTTTAGTAAATGTTAAAATTGATTGAATGTCATCAATGATAAAATGAAATCTGTCTATTAGATACCAAAGATAATAAGAAGAAAATGGTTGATATTGGTTGTGTTGATGCTAACTGAGTTAATTTCCTCTGTTTCTGGTCAACTGGTAGATTGTTTGATTTCATGTAATTATACATAAAACTGCCAATTGTTTTTTCATCTGTGATAATATCTAAGTTTCTTATTATCGGTAAAAAGTTTATGTAATCATTAATGTATTTTTCATCAATGTGACCCTTTACTTCAGCCACGAATAAAGTATTTTTCTTCTTAATTATTCCCAGTGCTTTTGCTTTCTTTGTTGCTGTATCACAAATGATAACACCATTCAATCTTCCCGGCATATACATTTTATGGTCAGTATATTGAATGAAATCATGAGGATTAGATGAAAATGATGAAGGATATAATGAATTAAAATCAACACCAACGAAATGAGTCATAATGTTGGTGGTGTCCTCATTTGATACAGTTTTAGTTTCTGGATTATATGCAAGTTTATTAATGTGTGTGATTCCTTTAAGATTTACTCTATGTTGAACGTTTGATAAACCACCAGTAATTCCATTACGGAGAATGTGATAAGCTTCAACTGAATCTAAAGTCATTGGTAAATTATTTTTTAATGCATAATTTCTTAAATTGATTCTTAAACGTTGAACATCTTCATCTTTATTTGATTTTACGACATTGCAATAACAACACATTAACTGACAATTTTCTTTGGTATGTGGTTTTTCATTATCGATTCTATCCAATGTTGGTTTATTTGCATATGTAAACGCTTTACCACACATTTTGCATTTAGATGAAAGGATTAAATCGTGATAGTATTGAAAATCATCCATTGAAACATTATTTTTAGTATCCCTTTCTGCTTTTTCATCTTGTTTCTTATATGATTCAATTTTATATTTCCAATACTTTTTCGTTAATTCAAAACTTGATTCTATCTCTTCCTCAGGATATTTTTCATTAGGATTAAAGTCTTTATATGCTAAAGCGTAACGAATCATTGAAGCATTCGATGATAAAGAAAGATTATGAAGCATGTCAATTTTATAAACAAATGTTTCTTCAATAATTTTATCGATTGGGTCAATCATAATTTCAACATCTTTATTGCAATAATGAATAAAATATTCTAATCTATTCTTAAAGTTTTTAGCATCATTGAGATATATTTGATAATCACTATCTGATATAGTTTCTTGGGTTAATGCTGAATAAAATGAATCTTTCGTGAATGGTTCCTCTTTATATAATTCTTCTTCGTAATTTTCCCATGTGATGAATTGATAAGGGAAAAAGGATTTAACACGTGATTTATTGTTTCCGAAATCTTGAGTGAATTGGTCTAATGTCCCACCCGCTATATAATTTCTGATGTCAATAAATCTCAATTCATATGGAACGTTTGTTTTCTTTACAATGATTTGCTTAAATTGTGAAAATGAACCCAGCATTGATTTTATTTTCTATTTTGCAGTGTTTAAATCACGAAGAATTAAATTTAAATCAAACTTTCCCGAATTAAAACCTATGATATTCACTTTATTGAATTCCTCATCTAGAAGTTCTTTAAATGCTTCCTTCTGTTTTTCATTTAATGTATGAGACAAAGTCCCCGCCGTTTGCGACTTCAATAATTCATTGTATTGACTCATATTTAATTCAACAACTAATGAACAGGTTGAAAATAAAAACTCAATCCAATCAGAAATAAAAGAATCACTCGAAGTTAAGAAAAAATTCCTCGTATATGTTTTATCGTTTAATTTAACCGTTGATGATACCATGAATGGTTTTAAGTAAGCATTCAAAGTTGCACACTCAGAAAGTTGTAATTCTTCTTTAGTCTCTAATGTTTCGAAGTCAAAAGTAATATAATATCTTGTCGGTTTATAATATTTCTGCAAATTGTGAGCTAATAACCACTGATATATCTTCTGTTTCGTAATATGTGGTGCATATGGTTGCTGTGTCTTTTGCAACTGAACGTCTTGAATTAATCTTCCATTATTTTCTTTACATTTCTCACAATGCTTTAAAAATCTTCTTTGGTTTTTCCTTTCTGGATCATCACGGATAGAATAAACTTCTTCTTTACAATATGGACAAACTTTATAGCCGGTGAGTGCTTCAACGTCTGTTATTCTGTCAGCGTGAAGTTTTCCACATGGACTCTGTGTTAATAAAATATTTACTGTTTCAAATTCTGGATCTATCATTATTGATTCCACTAATGGAAAGTCTACCTTATTTATGTCCACGTCTTCTGGTTGAGGATCACAATAATAGAAATCAATATTAACATTTAACATTCTCGCTAATCTCTCACTTTCTGATGAAATGTCAAACCCTTCATATGCATCTATTGCTTCATTTAAATAGCTTCTACGAGTTTTAGGATTAGCACCATCAGGAATGTTATAGAAGCGTTTAAATAACCTTCTACCTTCTGCTCTAATTTGATTATCATTCATTTTAGCTGTTCCGTTTTTGTTCATTTATGTAAGAATAAAAAATTAAAAAATAAATAAAAATAAAGTTTATTTTTTAAAGCCCATAAAATGAATTAAGAACACATAAATTTTTATCATCTGCGACGTGACGAATACATTTTAATTTACTCAAGAATGCGTACCCTGATACATTAAATCTAATTTCTGTCTTATTTAATTTCACAACTTTGAAAAGGAATGTATGAATAGCTATAAAATGATGAGAAGATGTTTTATGGGTTGCTTCCATTTTTTCTGAAATAAATGAATAAATATAATGCTTATACGTTTTCATATCTTTTATATTCTTAATAACGAATGGTATAGACCTTTCCACTTCGTCTTCCTTCGGTGCTGTTCTTTCATATGAAACATTATTGGTATCTTCAATAATGAAACCACAATCACACAAAATTTTATATGTTCCAATGGTTTCTTTTGATATTTTATCTAATAAATCAAAAACTTTATCAACACCTGTGCATTTATTTAAATAATAATTTGTGTAAATATCATGATCTTCTTTCTTAATCGTATTAGTTGCATATGTCACATTTTTAAGAGCTTTTTTGAATTTCTCAGAATCGAGAGGGGGTGAAAGTAGGATACAGGGGTATTCTTCATTATCAATAAATTGTAACTTATGTTTACGTATAAATTTAGTACCTTCTTCTGAAAGTGTTTCATCTATTTCACCATCTAATAAATTTTGTGTTGATTCTGAGACATAATTTTTATATCTTTCTTCATGAGATTTCTGAACTTCTGATTCTGAAGCTGGGATATTCATTAAACCCTCTACTTCATTTTCATTATATTTTTCAACTTCTCTTAATTCCTTAATTTTTTCATCTATTTCATCTCTTATTTTTTTCAGTCTTTCAATTTCATTGTATTCATCATCATCTTTAATCCGTTCTTCATAATATTCAGGGAAAACATCAGGTTCTTTAGGTTTTTCTTCTTCAGATGTGGGATATAAGAAATTTATAACATCATCTTTATTCATTTTTCCATCATAATCTAAATCATTTAATAACTCCGCGAATTTTTTACAATTTCTTAAATAATATTTATCAACTTCATAACCCACCTCCTCTAATATATCCTTTATTTCCTCGTTTGTGAATCCTAATTTTTTAACGTTGTTAGTTTTGACGCTCATTTCATACAAAATAAAAAAAATAAAATAATAAACATAACTAAGTTTTAATTTTTCGTAAGACATGAATTTTTAAAAAATAAACTTTAAAAATTTTTATTTTTTATTTCATTATGGTAGTGAATCTTTCATTCATGAAAATAATTATTTCTAATTTCTTTTACTCGTTTATGAGGTCTTTGATTATGACTCCATTGATTCCATTCAGGATTTAAACAATGTTTAATTAATCGCGGAATATCTGACATCATCTATATATAGCTTCTTTTATAAAAGATAAAAAAATAAATTATTTTAAAATTAATGTTAATTTTTTAATGATTTATAAATAAATATATTTTAATGCATCGTCTATATATAGATGTAACAAAAAAAGTCACACAACCCTTCATATCCTACTACTAAAAGTCAAATAAAAATTTTTTCTCATAAAGTTTACATTTACATAGACATACTATTTGCTATCTTTGTTTTCATATAAAAATCACCTAAAAAGTAAATTTAGAAGACATCTCAAAATTATATCGGAATTTATCAGAACTTTTCAAGTATATGTGTATGCATTAAGAAACATTTGACCAGGGATTGTTAGAATGGCTTCTCGGTTTCCCAAATTTTGATCTTAATTCAAATGTTTCATTCACAAAAGCCATAACTTGCTTATTACACATTATTTACAGCATGACATCTATACATTTACAGCTTTGCACAAATTGATTATTGCAATCATTTTCTATGAAAAATGCTTTATTTAAGGCATATTTTGGAACAGCTTTACTATCTTCCACAATATTTACATGATGTGCCTCTAATTAATAGAAATTTGAAGAAAATTTGAAAAATTTCTTATAACAGAAGAAAAACAGTTGCAATGATTTTGAATGCCATTTATAGTCAATGAACAAATGATTTATAGGCTTCTTGTTCATTATTTATCAGCTATTGCAAATTCTCGAGTTGATATTTTCGACGAAGAGCAAATCGATCATTTTCACATGATACTTATTGATAGTGTAGTTAATACCTAATTCAACTATTGGCGGAAGATGATGCCACCAATCAAAAAAGTGACAAATGCTGAAGCGTCCAAAAACATTCTTTGATATCTCCATCCGTGGTGATAAAGTTGGAAAGATTGTATTCGAGCTCTTCAACGATATCGTTCCAAAGACTGCAGAGAATTTCCGCGCTCTTTGCACAGGAGAAAAAGGAATTGGAAAGTCTGGAATGCCTTTAAGCTACAAGGGAACAATGTTCCACCGCATTATTCCTCAGTTCATGATCCAAGGAGGCGATTTCACTCGCTTTAATGGCACAGGCGGCGAATCAATCTACGGAATGAAGTTTGATGATGAAAACTTCAAGGTCAAACATGACAAACCAGGACTTCTTTCAATGGCCAATGCCGGACCAAACACAAATGGAAGCCAATTCTTCATTACAACCGTTGAAACTCCATGGCTCGATGGACACCATTGCGTTTTCGGCCAAGTCATCGAAGGCATGGACATCGTCAAGCAGATCGAAAGCTGCGGTACAGAAAGTGGTCGCCCTCGTGCAATGTGCATGGTTACAGATTGCGGCGAAATGAAATAAACAGTTATACATTATACTGAATACAAGATTATTATATTTTTATACAATTAATGTCTCTCTGAAATAAAATTTTTAAAGATTTGAATATATGATGCGTTAAATCAAAGATTTCAGCTATTCCAACACTAAATCTGCGATATATTTATGAGCATGATATAATGGAATGGATAAATCTATCTTCAAGAATAATTTGAGATATTTTATGTAAAAAAAGCTGTTTGACCGAACAATTTAATGTGCAATATATTAACGTTTACGTCAGAAAGTGGGAAATGCACTCTAAAAAAAAGGATATTTATATAAAAATTATAGAATAGTTTTTACATGTAATAGCGTCCATAATTATCATCAAATTCATCATGATAATTATCATCATCTGAGCTATCATCATCTGAGCTATCATCATCTGAGCTATCATAGTATCTATTTCTTTGGTAACACCTATCATGGTAATGATCATAATAAATCATATCATCATCTTCAAGATCTGGATCATCAGAATAATCATGGTAATAATGATTGTATTGAACAGCTCTTAGTGCCATTAATTGTCTGAGTAGCAAATCATCATGCTCTTTCTTAATGCTTTTTATAACATTATTTTTGTCCGCTTTGAGCATTATTGAAATAAGCTCATCATTATGATTAATATTTGCAGTATTAAACAAATCTAATCCAAGTTTTCGATCAATTGATTTATATTTTAGAAGAAGATCAAATATTTCATTGTAATATGCTTCGTCCACACCAATTGCTTTTTGAGCAGCAATTTTCAAAGGTTCATCTTGTTTATCAAATTTAGGATCATAATAGATTCCTTTATCAAGTAAAAATTTAATGCATTCTTTGTCTGATTTAGCAAGCAAAGCAATTTGAACGATATTATAATTCTTTCCTCCTAAATTAATTTGCTCATGAAAATTGTTAACATATTTAATCATTATATTAAAAACATCTTTGTTGTAAAATCTGACAAGATCGAATAATAAAGGTTTTGAATTTTCCGGTTTTTCAGGAATCATTTGCTTGTTTAGAAGTTTTTGAACAATTTCGGCCGATTTAGTGCATATTGCTAAGATATAGGTATCATATTCAATTTTGTTGATTTTTTGAAGAATATAATCAATAATTTGAAGTGATTTTGAATCTATTGCAATTTGAAGGTGTAATTGAATCTTTTCGCTAGGATTTGGCGCTAGTTTTTGATATAATTCAAGGAAATCACCTTGAATTGCTGCTTTTAAGCCTAAGAATTTTTCTTTGGAATATGAATTGAGGAATGAATATAATTTGAGTGATTTAATTTTAATTGAATATTCAAATGCATCAAGTTTGATATCAAACTTCTGATCAGTTGTATTCAATGGTAATTCCATATCAGCATCATAAAACCTATCATAGTATTCTTTTCTAAAATTCATGAATTCAAATAAAATAAAAGGAATATCTTTGTTTTCAAATTGGATTTCATCTTTCCTTCTTAAAAGTGATTCAAGTGCCTCTATGTTTTGACATCTTACAATAAACATAATAATGGGAGATCCATCTGATGTTTTGAAGTTCACATTATTTAATTTGTTAAACAATTTTTCATATATATGCGGGATTTTGATTCTTCTAACAAATTCTTCAATTATTTCTTCGATAATTTTCTGATCAAATTCGAAGTTATCGATAAAATAATCAAATAATTCATTATTATGAGTAGAATAGTCCAGTGATTCTCCATCAGAACAAATATAATCTTTAATTTTATCTTTTAGTTCGTCAAGGATCTCTTTGTTAAAATACTCATCTAAATAATATTCTAACTGCATATAATGATCATTTTCAGGAGTTGGAATTAACTGTTTTGTCGAGATTAACTTAATTATTTCTAATGATTGAGTTTGAATTGAATAAACTAATGCTTTATAATCAACGATGTCAATATATTCTAAAAACGCTTTTAATAAAGCAATTGATTTTCTTTGAATGACAAGATAAAAGCATTCCTGAAATGTTGATAACTTTGACTGATCTTTAGTGAGTGATGCGCCTTTACTAAGAAGGAATTCTGCTAATTTAATATTCTTATTTAGTAATGCAATCGTAATTAATGGTTGTCCTTTTTCATCTGAAAAGTCTAAACTGTCAATATGTCTAATAAGCTGATTCAAAACATTATAATCTATATATTTATCATTTTGTTCACAAATTATTTTTGTAATTGTTTGCTGATATGATTTTGTATTAAATTGAAATGACTCCAATAAGAACACCAAGATATCGTATTTGTTCACATCTGCTGCATAGTATAATGCTGAATATGTGTTAAAATTCAAATCAACCTTATTATTAATCAAGAAATTAAAGACTTCTCTGATAAAGTCATCTGAATTTTTCAAGAGAGCTTTGATAAAATTATCATATCGAATATTATGAATGCCAACTTTATCAATGAATAAGTTCAATATCTTCATAGATTCTTTTGAAATACAATATTCAATTGGGGTCATACCATGAAAATCGATCAATGGATTCGCATTATATTTAAGCAATAATTGTATTAAATCTGGATTCATTTGTTTAATTGCAACAAAAAGAGTTTTCGCGTATTGGTTTGGATCAGCTCCTAATTCGAGTAAGTATTTTATAATGTCCAAATTTGGATTTTGACAATTGATAGAATAGTATAGAGCTGTATATCCATCTTCATCAACATCATTGATACAATTGTATCTATTAACAATTTTTTTGATCGTACTTTTTGACAACAAGTACATAACTTTTGGTATATCAGAACGATATTGACCAAATTCATACAAATGATTGTTAATCAACGCTTCTATTACGTTAATTTTACAACGGCAAAATATAGCGTGATAGGCATTAGAAAATAATTTTGATTTCGAAATGTCCAGTCCATTTTCAATCAAATATTTCATAATTTCATGTGTTCCTTCTTCAAAAACATAGTCAATAGAATACTTCTTATTATTTTTATGTCGTCCATTGACTGGAGCTCTTCGTGAAACAACATACTTGACAATGTCAATATTTCCTGAGCTGATTGCTTGATGAATTAAAGGATTCCTAACTTGAAAGTTAAGACGAGAATACTGATTTCCTATCATTTTTACAATTTTAAAATTATGTGTTTCCAGTGCATAGGCAATCATCGGCCTTTCACAATTGATGAAAACAGTAGCTCCAACTTGAAGTAAATATTCAATAAGTTCCTCATTTTCTTTGATAATTGCATTGAGCAAAGCTGATTTTTCATAATTTTTCCCATTCTTTTTGTATTCTTTTGTTGCACTGAAATTAGCTCCTGATTTTATCATTAATTTTATATGAGCATTGTCCAAATAATCCATAACATCTATAATCTTGACATTACTAAGCCTTCCCATTTTTGATATAGCTTTTTCGAAATCATTGAATGATAATTTTTTAATTGCATTGAGAGTTAGATCATTTTCAAAGTTGATTTTGGCACCTTTACTCAATAACAAATCAGTCAATTCTTTTTCTTCATTAATTATTGAGTAAGTTAAAAGATCTGATTCTGTTTCTTCTATGAAAATTAATAGAACTTGACGTCTTTGATGTATTTTCACATCAGCTGGACATCCGTTATTTAATAAGTATTGAATGATATCATTTTGTTTTGAATAAACTGCTGGTTGTATGATTTGCTCAAAATCAATCTGATTCTTTGGAATTCTTTCATACAAAGTCTTAAAGATTGCGATTTGTTTCCTTTCAATGCATAATTTCAAGTTTGCAGAAGTAATCTCAATATCATTGATATGATTCAGAATTAGATTCAGCATATTAATGCTTTCTGTTGTTAATAATTTTGAAATGATTTCACTCCCATTCAATTGTTTTGTATCCCATGAATTGAAGATTTTTTGTTTGTTTTGCAACAGATATTCAACATATTTGATTTTATTTTGATATATGTATTTCACAATATCTTTTGTTTCTATTGTTTGTCCATTACTCATTTCATTTGTTGCAAAATCTAAAAGACCGGCATCAAGATATGAAATGATTGGATTTCCAATTTTGTTTTGAATGCAAAAACAAAAAGCTTCAATGTTCAAAAAATGTAAACAGAATAATGGATCAATAGTTGGACATTCAAAATTATTAATAATCCAGTCTGCAATTTCATTTCTGTGATATTCAATAGCTACGAGTAAATCACCGCCAAAATCATGTCCATTTTCTGCTAATAGTGTAATTATTTCTATGTTTCCTGATATTATTGCATATTTATATGTGTTTTCTGTTTCTTTTGCACCAATAATCTTAAGATACCTGATTATTTGAGAGGTTATCGATTTTGTAATTTAATCGTCGTCGTTATCGATTTTGTAATTTAATCGTTATCGTCTTTTTCTAAACGTGCATTTTTACATTAAAAGCAATGCAACTCCAAAATTAATTGGTATTTAGACTTTAATTAGGTGCAGACAAACGAAATGCAGTCCAAATATTTTGGTGATATATGAATTACATAAATTTAGGGAAATTGAAATTATATCTTTTTAAATTTTTAGGAAAACAGATTTATAGAATTGTTTAAGTCATCAAAATAATGCAGACTTAGGTCAAATTTTCCAAATTTAATCATTTGCAAGACTTTCAAGCGACTTCAAAATGTCGAAATATAAGTCCAAAAATAAAATTACGATTACAGTCTATCCTCAATTATTATCACGCTAATTATTGAGTGACCCATGCGTTCGTATGTATGTAATACCTTTTAAAAAGGAGATGAGAGAGATAAACTACATTTACAATTTAAATCTGATGTATTTACTTGTTACATTTACAAATGTAAATGTTTCTCGTAATGTTTACATTTTGTAAGTATAACGAATAAAAATGACGCACTTTTTTTACAAAGTCAAATTATGCGAGACAACTTTACTTGTTACATTTACAAATGTAAATGTTTCTCGTAATGTTTACATTTTGTAAGTATAACGAATAAAAATGACGCACTTTTTTTACAAAGTCAAATTATTGTTCGATTTTTGCAGCTTGTAAACGATTAATTGTATAAAGCAATTGATATTAGCACGACATAACTGAATAATTCTAATATTGAAATCAAAAGCCCTTAAAATATCATGATATTTTAATTTCATAACAAATCTAGGAGACTATTTGATGAAAACATATCCGATGTGGGTTTTGTTGTATTATATAACTTGTTATTGACTTCTTAGCTTTCCAAATTTTTTTCGATAATGAGAAAACGAATGAAAAATCAACATTTGGTCCATTTAAAATTTGATTTGTTTACATTTTTTTTACTTTTTGAATTTCAATTTATATTTTCCTCAAGAAATACTTTAGATTTTAAGAAACTAAATCATATAATCTACTAAGAAAATATATTAAATCCTATAATACTCAAAGTTTTGTGATAAATCCGATCTTTTTTATTTTACTTTTATTATGTTTTTGCAAACTTAAGGTCCTCACTAGGTAAAACATAATACTCTTTGAAGTTAAGTATTTTCACAAAGAGAGGACCAACAATATCAAAAGATTGAATAAAGATTTGTATTATTTTATTTATTTTTAAGAACATGTTTGGAAAACACTTACTTCGTTCTACAAATGTGTATCTCTTTATATCAAAGATTCTTCTCAAATTATTGAGAGACTTCTCTCAAAAAAAGGAAAATTTGATAACTAAAAAAATTATGGCATAACCTCTCGTTTTGCATAGATATATATTTACATGGTCACAGAGCTTATTTTCATTGTCAAAACTTAAAAATTTTTAGTGGACTATACCCTTAATAGGATAAAAAAAAAGAATTTACACTCTCTCACTTTGAAAACGTAGAAAATGCCAATCTATTGGTATACATTTTAGTTTTGTTAAGTTTACAAAACGATTACTCTAAATTTTAAAGATTTATCAAGAATTTAGAGAATATCCTTCTCAAAACAACTTCAATAGCGAAGGATTAGTATTGAATCGGATTTGTAACATAATTATAGTACATTACAATACAATTTCTCCGATTTTTAAATATTTTTGAAATATTTACAAAATATGCTCTTTCTATCATCGATACTTTAATACAGAGCAAATTTAGTAAATGTCATCACGTTATTTTTTCATAAATCGTTTTCGAACTTTTGAAATATTTATTTTAAACCAGTTTTCTACATTTAATATGTGAATTATATCAAAAGTAGATGGGCGATACTTGTAAATCTATTTAAACTATTAGTTTGCTATTATTGAAGAACTTTATAATTTTTTTTTCTTATGTATGGAATTAAAGATAATTTTGCCGATTCCAACTGGTTTTTCTATATGAGTTAAATATGCCAAGTGAAATTGGACTTGCCAATATTGTAAATTGAAGTATGGACTATATATCGATTTTCATTGATTGATGAATAACTCGGAGTAATGTAATTGTTGATAATGAAAAATAGTTTTCAATTGCTGGTAAGGGCCAATGTATGTTCAATAGCTCCGAAAGCAAAAAATGCACGTTTAGAAAAAGACGATAACGATTAAATTACAAAATCGATAACGACGACGATTAAATTACAAAATCAATAATGACCCTGATTATTTCTTGATTTTCTTTGAGAACTGCGCAATCAATCAGTGAATTATATCTTTTATCTCTATCAAATGGCGTGTTATCATTAATTAAACCTTTAAATTCGTCAATTTCGTTGTTTTGTATCATTATAAAGGCTTTGGATAAATTATTTTCTTCATCTTTGTTCTCCCTTAAACTTGCAAATCTTAAATTTGATGACAATCTAAGGTAAACCTTATCGAAATTGAATTCAAAATTTGAAATTTCAAAATCTCTAAAATTTGTTTTTGCTCCTGGATAAATATCTAATATATTCGGCTTCTTATTATGGTTTATTTGTATTAAATCATCAAATGGATGATCATTCCAATATGTTTTCCATAAATCTTCACTTTTATTATAAAGCTCCGTTAAATAGTCTGGAATTTTACATCCAAATATAGATTTAACATCCAAATTATCAAGTGACAATATGGATGATGGTTGATTAAACATGGAAAATCAAATTATGAAAATTGAAAGGACTGCAATTCAATTTTCAAAATTCACGTCTTATATTAAATTTCACGTCTTATAATAAATTCCATTCGTTGTAATAAATATAATTCTTATCTGCATTTTAATCTGTACATTTTTATTTGACAGGTGTGAAGTCTGTATAAATGCAATTTTATACTAGAAAATTTCATTTATCCATTCATTTTGTCATGAGTGTGATGCGACTCAAAAATATCGAGTAAATTTCAAAAAGCAGAAAAATTTGATATATTTTAATAAGTATTTTTGTGAAAAGTTATATGGATAAGTTAGCTAGAAATCCTATTCTTCTAACGCGGCAATAACATCTGAGTATTCATTATCAATTGCCCAACGTTTAACTTTTGAGTAGTTAAACTCTAAATCTAAATCAATTATATGAAGAATAATTCTTCTATCTAAATTGTTATAAATAAAATAATCAATGAAATTCTTTCCATAGCTATCTCTGAGTAAAATACTAGCACCACAATCAATGAGCAATTTTATCAATTCATAATCTCTTTTATACTGTGCAGCAAGAGTAAGTGGAAGTTCATTGTAAGGTGTCAATCCATTAATATCAACTCCTAATAGAATCAAAACTCTTATAGTTTCAATATCAGTATTTTTTTACATTGCATAATGAAGGATGTTCAGTCCTGCACTATTAGTGATATTTACATCATTATTTTCTAGGGATTCAAATCTACCAAAACCAATTTGCCTTGCTATTATAAGAAATACTTGAGCCTTTGACTGAGAATTGAATGGATAAGCATATAAAAAATTCTGAAGCAGAGTGATTTTATTGTGTACTTTTGCAAAGTAAATGGCTGATCTATTCTGGAAGTTTAGATCAAATCCATTCACAATCATCAGATTTATTGTAGTAATGATGAAACTATCTGTTTTATAAAGAAGCTGATCAAAAAATGATTCATAATCAACCTTGAAATCATTTGAAGATGGATAACTAATTTTGAGTAAATTCAATATTATTGAACAAAATTCTTTTGTAATTGGTAAAGGTGTTTTATTTTGATAATCATCTAGATTATCTTCATCATAATCACTGTTGAATTCTTCATCATCGTTACGTAAAGCATCCAAATGTTCGGGAGATGTTTTTGTTTTATAATTTTCAAGAGTTTCTTTTGGTTCTTGAATTGCCTGAGAAAATTTCTTTTGTTCTTCATCTATTTGAGAAAAACAATTCTCAATATCAGCTCCGAGCTCAGCCATTAGTTTTATCTTGTTAACATCATCAGATTCATTAAATGCATAATACAGAGATTTCTTGCCATTATGATATTTAACATTGATGCATTTGTATTTCTCTACCAATTGACGTATAAGTTCATCAGGAAAATGAACAACATGCTTTGGTAAAAATGATTCTTGTGAATTTGGATAATAAATGTTTGTTTCAGGAAAATGAGTGAATATTGATTGAATAACTGTATAATCACAAATATCTGCAATTTGACATATTTGATCATGCGAATCATTAGAATTAGAAAGATCGAAATCATTGTCAATTAAATTCTTTATAATTTCACTTGATTTTGCATCGATTGCATACTGGATTAGTGATTTCTCACTTTCAAGTTTGATATTAACATTTGCTCCATTTTTAATCAGACTTTGTACTAATGCAGAATTAACTTTTTCGATTGCATACATTAGAGCTGACTTTTGATATACATGATCATGGACTTTATAGGAATGAATAGAGTTAACATCTGCTCCATGATCATTTAAAATACAAACTGTTTCAGTATCGAATTGTTCAATTGCGTAAATTAAAAATGGTTTCATTTCATCATTTTTATCATGTTGAATAATCTCAAAATTGAATTTCAATATAAATTCAACAATATCTTTTTGATTTAATTTGATTAAATTCATGTAATCGACTTGTTTCAATTGATTTCCATCATTAACTACAATAGAAGCTAAATCAAAACATTCAGCAAGAATAAGTTCTTTCAATGTGTTTCCAATTTTGTTGTAAACACAATATAAAAAAGCTTTTATGTTTAAATTTTTGAAACAAATATATGGATCGAATGGTTTGAATTTATAGTTTAACATAATCCAATCGGCTATTTCATTCTGATTGAATTCAACTGCTGTGATTAGATTTGTTCCAAAATCATGCCCTGTCTCTGAGAGAAGATTAATTATTTCAAAATTACCAGACATTATTGCGTATTTATAAGTTTGTTGTGTTTCTTTGATTCCATTTAATTTTAAGAATCTAAAGATTTCTTCATTTCCTTTAAGAGCAGCACATTCAATGAATTCTTTAAGCTCTATATCATCATTATCTATGTTTTCTCCATTATTATACTTATTATTGAATAGAATTTCGAAATCTTCATTTTGATTGTTCTGAATCATTTTAATTGCGACTTGATTAGAACTAGTATTAAGATATGATTTGATTGGTTTTACATTAAATGAGGAAAGTATAAGAGAAATATTTGGTTTATCTTGATAATCAGATTTTAATTTGTTGAAAATTGCTGTGAAATCTTCTTTTGATAGTGCACTCCATATTTCTTCACTTATTTTAGAAACAATTTGCATCGATTCTGGAATTGAACATTCACAAATCGAAGATACTTCCATAACAATTGAAATTTCACTTCTTATGAAGGTTTCGCTAAAAAGTCAGAATTTTAAAAAAATATTTAAAATTTTGATATATATAAGCTTGTGAGGCCGGTGATTTTTCGACAAAACCTGAGGTTTCTTCAAAAAATTTTCCGACCTCGGGCGATAAATCGCCATCTGCCAAGATGTAGATCACTCCATAATTAGAAGTGATAAAATCTCAAAGATGACCCTTTTTTCTTTCTTAATATTTAGTAAATTTTTTATTTCTTAATTTTTACAAGTTCTTCTGCTTATAATAATGCTAAACTAGCTTAGATTTTGAGAAATTGAAAGATATTTTGCGAGGCATTTATGAATTATTATTTACCCAGATTTGCCTTACTTTTACCACTCCCCATGTAATTTCTGGGGAAAACGATAATTCATTTTTTTTATGGATGAATAGATCGTTTTCCTAGAAAGGACCTCATATCTCTGGCTAAAAAGAGTGTCAGATCCTAAATAGATTATTGATCTAGTGTACAAATCCAATAAAAAGCCTATTTTTTTGGCTTTTTTGGTGCTCATTTTTTCGAAGATCTACATGAATATGGGGAAACCATCGGATTTTTTTGGTTAACCCACATCTTCATGTAGTCTGGACTATCTTTCCTCGAAGGACCTCTTTACGGGTGTAAAAACTCATAAAGTTCTCAAAAGATTCATTCTCGATCTCCATGCTGAAAGAATTTACAATAAAAAAGAGATCTACGCATCAAACTACAGCCATAAATGAACTGAACCCCTAAAGCTCAGCTCTTAGTTTATCAAAAGTCGAAATCCTTCTCATTGCAATCAAATTTTCTCAATAACTCATAAGAAAAATCGAATTTTGATTAAGCCGATGTTATAGGTATCACAAATACTACAAACTTGAGCAATATCGAAATTGCCAGCAAAAGTTTGAAATTGCATTGCTCATATTTGTTTTGTAAACTAAAAATCTGCTTATATTATTCATTAATTTTTTATATATTATTCATATACTTTAATAAAAACAATACTATTTCACCTTAAAAATGAATTTCATAAGTCAATATTATTTTTTGAAAATGTATCAATTTTCGATTAAAACAACATGAGAATAAAATTTACGCAAAATTATTTTAAAAAATGGTTTTAAAAATTTACAATTGATTAAGAATAAGATTGGAAGAAGTTTTGAAGTTTAATTTTAAGAAAAAAAAATTCGGATATTATTCATGGATCTAAGTAATCTGATATTTGAGTATCGGCACTATGCATAAAACATATATTTATAGTTTTTTTGGAGTTTTATAATTTTAAATATATTCAAATTTGGCAATCCAATAGATTTTTAAAAAATAGGTAAATAAAAATAGATTACATATGCAGCAGATTTAGAACATGAAACAAATCTTATAGTGACCCAAAAAAAAATTCATGATCCAAAAAAGAAAAAAATTGGCTAAATGAGAATTAAACCTTGGCATAATGAATCATTATGTCGGATGTTTCAACTACACTACACCAGCAGTTCGAAAAATACCCTTGGTGGTTCTATTTAATAGCTAATACCAACGATAGGCGGTGTCCCCAGCTTTAGAGAGGTGGTAAAAGTAAGGCAAATCTGGGTATTGTTTGTTTTGATGTCATTAATATAGCAAAAAGTTTATAAATAAATGTTCTTCAAGGAATTTGCTCTAAATCGGTTAGCCTTTTATGAGTTTTATCATTCAGCGGAGTATCCATTCCAAAACTGCACATCTGCAAAAAATGATCGATTTTATTGATTTTAATAAAGTATACAAGAAATATACAATGCGCGAAAGTTGAATCTTATATTAAATTCAAATTCGATGCTTTTGCCAATTCCAAAAACGATAAGAACAGAAAACGATAGTTAAATCAGAAATATTGAATGCTGTTCAAATAATTGATACATCTTTAACGATATAATGTGATTAGATTACAACAATCAAATTTTTTGATTATGCGAAACTCTTAAGGAAATTTTACAAAATTGAATGAAATAATTGAAATTTTCCTGACATTTTATCATAAAATGCAAATGATCGATTTTGAATATGATTGCATCCATATCCAAAATAACTGTCAAAATACAAGCAAATCTGTATTTTTAGTATATACGCAAGGTTTTTCATAAAAGTTTCGAAAATTCGGATAGAAAAAAGATTAAAATCAGATTATTTTAGTGGATTTGATAAATAAAGTTAATGAAAATACGAATCTCAAAAGAGAAATGCCAAAATGTATATAAATAATGAAAGTAAAAATCAAAGCGTTGTAAAGCATCAACGCTTAAATATAGGTTTTCATACTTTATGGTTATATAATTTTGATCATTTTAACTAGATTATTATAAAAATATAAGCTTTTACAACACAATTCTACTTATAAGCCAAGATTCATTAAGTATTTCTATTCAAATACGCATATACAGAATCTTTAAAGCTTGATTGATGAATATGGAAATCAGAATAGAAAGTTTTTTTCGAAAAATTATTGAAATTACTTTTAAATCTTTGTCATAACTCTCATATATTTTTAGCATTAATAGAGAAGTTCAAATCTTTACTGTTAACATCCGAATTTTGATTTTTCAAAATCCCTTCTCATTCTTTTATATCGTATTGCCATAATCAGTTGCTGAAATAGTTCTAATTACATTACAAAATCTAATTATAACAAAACAATCGTATGATGAAAATTTCAGTAATTTTTTTTGCCAATCCAACAAATCGAAAAAATAAAATTCTGTGTTCGGATAATATTATCAATACTCATAATATAATAAACATTTTTACATCGTTATTTTGAGGATCGGGCATGTTTAGGATTAAAAAAATAAAAACGAATCGGAAAATTGGCCAACTGATAGGCAAAACGTAACCTATATACAGAATGTACCATAATTATGTAATTAATTACTTATCTTATCAAAAATTTGAAACAGATTGCTCATCCAAAACTGACATTTATGGATGATTTTATAACAATCATGACATATTATCAACAAATATCATTAGAAGCTTCTAACAAGAAGGTTGCACAGATGCCTGTTGAATGACAAGTAAATGATTTTTATTGCCTTCTCAATTTAAAAAAAAAGATATTTTGAAAAAAATATGATCGTTATTATTGAAATTTTTGTATATTTATGTCAATTTTGAATTCACTTAATATGCAGAATCTCGGTGCATTCTTCCAGTTTCCAAACTACTGGTGTATCCTCAATGACTTTGATAAGTTCCAGTATGGTATATTAAGGGTTTCTTTATCCACACATTACGCAAAGAATCAGAGGAATAAAAGAGTTGGGAATTTTACAGAGATTCTGGAGTTAATCAAACGCTTTTGCATCCGTGGTGATGCGGACGACTGGCGTAGATGCCTCGTTTGCGGAGTTTGCTGGCTTCCGAATGGGATCGCAGTCAATACTCGTCAATTGAAGCTCCTGATCTTCAAGTGCAAGTCATCAATCAACGGATCACTCCACAAGATGGGCTATTCCGTCAATTTTGGCCGTGCAGAACCTACAAACTCACTTGTAATGGCGATTCCAATTTTAAAGGATAATATCAACGAATTGAGGCAATGGACGATCAGACAATGCGTTGGACAATGCGCATCACCCGTTTCTCCACCCTCTACCGTTCAACCGGTAAATCAACCAACTATCCAGACAGAAGTTTCAATCGATTGCGGAAGATCCAAACCTCTTCCAATTCCAAACATCAATTTCAACACAGTCAAGAAGGAAGATGAAGTCGATTCCTTCGATCCTCTATTATTGATCGACAGATTTGGTTTAGGAGTTCCATTTGATATTGATACTCGGACACCTTCTATTGAGCTTGATTTAGTTTAAGCTTTTTATTGTTGTAATCTTATGTAAAATTTGCATGTTTGTAAAACGTATGCGAATAATTATATCACAATTTTTGAGAGGAATTAATTCAGCTCTCAAAATCATCGGATTCAGAAAAAATTTATACGATTGGTCACTTGGAGGCAGACAAAATTAATGTACGTTTGGTTATTAAAATATTTATCTACGACGGAGAATTTCTTTGTCTATATTTCAATTTTTAAATTCGATGAAATTTTATTTGATTCTTGAATACCAATGAATGACTCTACTAGTATGTCATATGTAAAAATTATTTGTCAGACTCTCTCAAAACATATATTATTTTCAGTGTTATAGACCGAAAATAGATTTCTTCGGTTTTCTCTTCAAATAATTGAAAGAATGATACTATTATAGGTTTATTATATTATATAGCATATAATCATGCTATAGCCGAAAATTATAAGTTTTGAGAAGATTGAATATAACACAAATAAATTTGAATGTAAGTTAAATTGCTTGTTGTTTTTAATAGCTATTTAATGAGAAATCCAATATTGCAAAATTCAAATTGAATGATTGAAAGAACAGAAAAAGTCATTCTTTTCAATTTCGAATATGTTTCATTGTATTTATAATTATATGGCAAATAAGATATTTAAACTTGATTTTTGAAGGAAAATTCACAAAATTGAATAAATTCAAATAATTTTTATTCAAAAATAAACTAGTTATTTGAGTTTAATACCAATTATCTATTCAAACTACAAAGTTTGTAATTTAAAATATTTTGTGAGATCAGATTGAATTAATTCAAGGTTCTTTTCAATTAATATTAATAACCATATTACGCATTTTCGAACATTCTAAACCAAATATATAAAAATGGGAGACGAATGTTAAATTTGCTAGACATGGGGGAGTTGTCTGCAAAGTTTTAGCTCTTATCTCTAACAAAAAATTAATTTTTAAAAAAATGACCGAATACGTTTCACAGCGAGAAAAAAATAAAAGGCAAGATAGAATTTTCTAGACATAAAGAAGTTGTTTACCGAGTTTTAGCTCTTATCTCTAACAAAAAATAATTTTTAAAAAAATGACCGAATACGTTTCACAGCGAGAAAAAAATAAAAGGCAAGATAGAATTTTCTAGACATAAAGAAGTTGTCTACCGAGTTTTAGCTCTTATCTCTAACAAAAAATAATTTTTAAAAAAATGACCGAATACGTTTCACAGCGAGAAAAAAATAAAAGGCAAGATAGAATTTCCTAGACATAAAGAAGTTGTCTACCAAGTGTCAGCTGTTACTTCTTCTCAATACTGATATAAAATAAAAATCTTTATTATTTATTTAACCTTTATTGTTTCATTAAACTTCATTTATTTTATATTATAGTTTTATTCTTTTAGCTACTTGTAAAATAATCTAATTTTATATCATCATTTTACCGGATTATTCTTCAGTACATCGATTGTGTATCTAAAATAATATCATTATCCTTATTCTGTTTTTTCCAAAATTCTTTTAAATATCTTTTTTGATTAGATTACTTTATACTTTTTACTTTTATTTTTTAATTTCAAAAAAAAATTTGGTGATTGTTCTATTCTGTTACAATGTGCATTATCATATTCTAATGAATTATTCATTACATACATTTAAAAAAACTTGTTAAAAATGAAATTAAAAAATTATGTTTATTATTACGCTGTGAATGTGTCAACAGCGGTCATGCCTGTATCTGTATCCCATATTTGCCACAACCTTTCTGTATCTGCATTTGGGTATTTCGGTTTCATGCATTACAATGTAATGCATGAAAAATAGCGTGACTTCATTTTTGACAGTTTACAAATGTAAAGTGTTGCATCCTTAAAAACTTGGAAATATATACATTCATGAATTATCTTGTATATTAATTGAAAATCCATAAAACCCTAACAATATTTTTTCTTAAAAAAAAACTATAAAAATATAAATAAAATTAATCGTTAAATAAAAATATTTGATATTAGAATTTTATTGGAAAAATAAAAAACTTAAGATTTTAAAGAAATACTTAAATACTTGAATGTTTTAACTTTTACATTATCATATAGACTCTCAAATTATTGATTGGAAACGGTTTGAGGGTTATCAATTTAAAAAAAATTGTGAGTTTTTTAGATTTTTGGCAATGAGTTTTAAAAATTTGTGAGTGAGAATGTGTGTTGATGCTTGGCACTTTGAAGGGAAGATGTTCTGGGTTCACAATTATTAATGGGATAAATAAAATGATTATAAATATAATATATTAGAAAATAATTTGCAAAATCTCTCCATTTTTATAAATTTAATAATAGAAGTTGATCTATATAGAAAGAGCGTTTTATCTATTAAGTTTTTGGCTTTTGCCTTCAAATCATTAATAAGTAGTATAGTAGATGGGTTATGTGACTTTTTTTGTAAACGTAAGAATTCATACAATATTGAAAAAAAAAAAAAAAAAAAAAAAAAAAAAAAAAAAGGTAGTGGGGCTTCCAGGCACTTCGTGCCCTCTAGCCCGAAGATGTTTAGTATAAATGAAGTTTTTATTCGGAAAATTGTTAGTCTTCTGGTGTGAATTCGGAGGACTCTTCTTCTTCCTCCATTGCTTCTGGGAAGAAGCCTTCTTCTGGGTCGAAAACATTATATAATGTTTCGCTTTTCACAAATTATATATGTTTTCATGTTTTGTCACTTTTCTGTCACTTTTCAGGAAAAAACATTTTTATTATTGTATATAAAATGAATTTTACAAAACCACCGTTACCGTTCTTTGGAAATAAGAGTAAATGTAAAGATATTATATTGAGAGAACTTAAGAAACTACCGAATGGTCTAACATTTGTAGATTTGTTCGGTGGAAGTTTCTATATATCCCATTTATGTCATATAATATTCCCAGACTCAAAGATTATATGCAATGACTTCGACAACTATATGGACCGTCTCAAACATATTCCAGACACAAACAATATATTGAAAGAGTTAAAAGAAAAGATACCTATAGGTAAGATGGAACGTATACCATTAGATAAGAAAAATATTGTGAGAGAGGTTTTGAAAAAAGCAGAATATATAGACTGGGATAGTATATCTGCTAGACTATTATATAGTGGTTCTATAAGAGTTCATGACATTGAAACACTTATGTCAAAAGTTTTATATCTTAACTATACAAATGTTTTCAAAGAGGACATAGAAAAATATATTGAGGGTATAGAGTTTGTGAGATGTCATTGGACAGAGTTTGTATGAAAAAATATAAAGACAAGGAAAATGTTTTCTTTATAGTGGACCCGCCGTTCTATAACACATGGGATTTTCAATACCAAGTAGACTGGACTTTGAGAGACTCTTTAGAACTTTAGACGTTTTACATAACCATCCATGCTTTTACTTTACATCCGATAAAAGTGTTTGGAAACCGTTATGAGATGGTTAGAGGACATACATGACTATGAGTTTATATATGACAAGATAGAATATGAGAGAGGTCCTATAAACTGGAGAAAGTGTCACAATAAAGAAATTTTATTAGTAAGTAAATGTGGTTTGAAATAGGACTACTTGTTTTAGGTTTTTTCCATTGTGTCATTTATTTCTTTGACGTGGCAGAAAGGTACAGAGAATATGAAGATGAACCAATGCCTGCAAATGTCCAGTATATGTACTCGTAAGAGATATTTTTATCTAATATTAAATGGACGCACAGAACTTAGCGAATGCGCAGCAACCTGGACAACCAAACCCAGAGAATATTCCAAATGAAGTTAGAATACAAACTGCAATGGCAAACTATGGTCAAGTGCCAACAGATGTACAAATGCAAACTGCCATGTCAAATGACGCTGCGTTAGGTTTGCCACCATGGTATGCAAATATGAGATGGAAAGAGTTTTATACAAACCTGAAGTGGGATATAAACAACTTTATGCAGATGACGCGAACACAGGAGTTGACCCAGAATATGTTTTCTACCAGAGGAGAAACAGAATGTATGAGCTCCAGTTTAAAGAATGCTATGGAACTCAACAGGAAACGTAAGAGACTAGGCGGACATTAGATTTTTACATATAGTAAAATGGGTTTCTTTGGAAGAATAGGAAACTTCTTTCGAAATGTTGGAAGAGGTATATGGAATGGAATAAAATCTGTCGGAAGAGGAATTTGGAACGGAGTCAAAAATATTGGTAAAAGAGTAGGTCAGTTCGTTGGTTTATACCTAAAGACCCTGAACCAGAAGAACAAGCTCCTGTTATACAACAGCCTGAACCTGCACCACAGTCTAGTTGGCAACCAAATCCAACACCTCAACCGTATTAAAAATTATATTTTTACCGTTCGATAGTAGTTGTATATGAAACTAAGTTCTAAGTAAAACGCATGGTATAATGGAATTATTCTCTTTCTTCCATCTGTAGTAAACCATACTTGAAAGTCTGAAATACTTCCACTTGGTGGTTCATATAGCTTTGTAGGTTTTTCGTAAAAGTCATTTGCCAAGCATAAAAAGAGTTTTGTGCGCCAGAAAATGAAGCATGAACTATAATAGCATCTGAGTCGAAAACATCTTTAAATAAATATGGTTCATCTCTTGCATATCGACTGTAAATATTTGCTAAAGGAAGTTCGACTTTCTGATTTAACATTCTTTGCAAATAATACCATGACATTGCAGTGAATTCTGTATATATTTGTTCGTCTTTCTTTGGATTGTCTTCGTAGATTTGAAATGACACTGTGAATTTTGTTTGTCATATACAATTCTCACATAAAGTGTGCTCTCGGTATTTGCATATTCATCAGCATATTTTGCATAACATGAATTTATTTTATCTTCTATATTTTTTAACGCAGTCTGTAGAGAAGATGAAAGGTCAACTTGTATTAGCTCAATTTCTTCCCACATTTTTCGTTTCCCTTCAGATATATAATCTATATGAAACCTTACAATAAATGGGAAACTTTTATCTTCTACAGACACAAATTTTATTCTACGAAAGCCAATAGCTTTTGTGACAGATGGGTCTCTTAGCCATCTCAATGGGTAGTCAAAACGATAGCCTTCATGCTTTACGGTCTCTGTCTCAAACTTTTGACCGACATTCGTAAAAAGTTCATCTAATGGTTTAGTTGTAGCAACTCTTGAATTTTCTTTTCTATTGAAAGCATATTTTATCTAGAAAAAAATGTCGAAAGAAACAGCGTCTATGAGAGAAATACAACACAACCGACAACTCATTTTGCAAGCTCTAAATAAGAACACAACAAACTTTTCAAACTATTCTAAGATATCTGAGTCATTGAAAGAAGGAAACTTAAAACTGACGATAAACCCATTGACAGACGAGTTTCTGTTTCAAGACAGTAAGAACCATACTGTTTGTATAAATCCAACAAAAAGAACTTTAAACGAGAAACCTATAGATGAACTTCTTTTGAAGGCAGATATTGACAACAAAGCTGACAAAGAGTATGTAGATGCAACAAGAGACTATATTCTCGCATGGACAGATAGAACATACCCACAAAAACATCATACACATAACATCTATGACGTAGATGAACTACCAGCAATGTTAGATGACAAAGCGGATAAAACATATGTTGACAATAAAATGTCAAGTGAAGTGACAAGAGCTGACAAAGAATATTCTAAAAAGACTCATACACACGATTTCTTCGCAACTGTTGGTATAGAAAATATTGAAGGAACGGTTGAAGAACCTGATGGAACTGGTGGGGATGTACTACTTTGGAAACCTCCTAACTTTCCACAAGGTTTAACATCGGATGAAGACATAACGACGATGAAATACACTAGATGTAGAAATGTCTATGTCATGGAGGATGAAAACAAAGTTAAATTCACTGCTCAAGATTTATATGACAACAAAGCTGACAAAACATATGTTAACGTTGAGTTAGATAAAAAAGCTGACAAAACATATGTTAACGATGAGTTAGATAAGAAAGCTGACAAAACAGAGCTTCAAACGTTAAAGACAGAAATACTTCAAACAGTATATCCTATAGGTTCTATTTACACGTCAATGAACTCTACCAGACCAGAAGTAGTACTTGGTTTTGGAACTTGGACTCAAATAGTCGACAGGTTTTTGTATTGTGCAAACTCTTCAAAGGAAACAGGTGGAAGTAAAACGATTTCAGGTGAAAACTTACCTGCGCATAGTCACTACGTAGATTTAAGTACATCTCAAGCAGGTTGGCATAAGCATAGATTTTGGGATTGGTCAGCAATGAAAAAAGGTAAAGGATATGATGTTAAAGACAACGTTCAGTTTGCTATAAATTGTTTCTGGGGTAGCACACAGGGAGATGGAAACCATACACATCGCGTTTCAGGGTATACGCAAACAACGGGACAAAGTAAAGACTACATGCCACCTTACATGACAGTTTACGCATGGTATAGAATTGCTTAGTCGTCATTTTCAACTTCTTTAGCATATTCGTCAGGAGTTGTCTTATATTTGTTAGGAACTGTCTTTGAAAGTATACCACCTTGAACTTTAACAAGTTTGAAACGAGGTCTGACAATAGTAGTTTTATCTTCTGCTTGCAGTCTGTACATTTTGCCATGTTTGCCTAAAACTTCATAATATTCTCTTGTATACTTTCTTCTATTTTACGAACACGAATGCGAGTACCTGTCGAGTTCCCATTGTTGTCATAGTCAATAGTATTTTCATATGGGTCGCGTTTAGGTATTTCTATTTTTACTTTGTCACCTTTCTGAAGTTTGAAGCCTGGCATTCTTTCTTGTTTGTCTCTTTTGACTAAACTATTAAATATATAGTCTTTCTCTAAGTCAGGGTTGTTTTTCATTTCTTCAGGGGAATGGTTTCCCAAACCTTTTTGTTTACGGCTATTGTAAATATTTAAAACTTGTCTCATCTTTGCCATGGAGAAGTGTCTATATTTGTCGTCATATGACATTTCATTTGCTTCACCACCTTGTGGTTGGTTTAAGTCTCTTAAGATTTTTATACAACTGTCAATGACACCAAGAGCAGAATGGTTTTGGTCGACAATGAAATATTGGTTTACATTTTTTGAACGCAGATAGTTTTTAATATCGTCTGATTTGAAAGAACTTTCACAGTCAGATGTCAGTTTTGTTGGATGGTATTTGTCAACGAATATTGTCAAAGCAGTTTTCACATCTAAAATATTTTTGGACTGCAATGGTATGGCTTCACAGTATCTTGTGTTTTGACCGACAAATATTAGCCAGTATGGTGGTCCATCTTCTCTATACCTCGGAATGTTTTCCAAGATATCCATAAACCAAGCATTTGGTGTTGAACTAAAGATTTTTATCATGAGTGCTTTCTTTGTCGCTTTAGAAACATAGGGGTCCTTGTTTGAATTCGTCATTTTTAACCCATAAGAAATGGGTTTATTTGGCGCATTAGCAGGAGTTGCATCCAGATTTTTACCCGCAGTGGGAACAATAGCTAGAGGTGCATTTGGAATTGGAAGGAAGATTTTGAGTACATTAGGTATACTTAAAGAGAAAGCACAACCTATTATACAAACTGTACAGAAAGGTTGGGAGGTAGCACGAGATGCAGCAAATCTTATTCCAAATCCTGAAACAAGAGGAAAAGTTCAAGGATGGATGGACAATGTAGGAAGACAAGCAGGAAACTACTATAACAAAGCAAATGACTACTATAACCAAGCAGGGCACTATATGGACCAAGGTGAAAGATTCTTTAACAGAGGATATAACCATGCACAACAATGGGTAAACAACAACCAACCGCAACCACCTCAAACGTGGGGAATGTAAATTTTTTTACTGAGATGAAATGAACAATACAGCTTTAAGACAAATGTGTTCAAGATGGATTTGTCGACTTCCAGCAGTTACACAACCACGTGTTTGTCAAGTTCTTCCTATACCTCAAGAAGTTTTAGACCGACTTAAAAAACCTAAACAACCAGTTGAAAACAAAACAAACTAAAATTTTTTACTGAGATGAAATGACCGAAGAAGTTGAAACGGTAGATTTGACACCACAAACAAAAAGTTCAGAACCATTGTCAAAACCCGTCAAAGAACTTACAGATGAAGAGAAAAATTCAATAATAGAAAGTGCCAGGTCTGGAAATACAAACCCTAACTATAAAGTCACTTTTCATAGAAATGGAACGGCTAGTATCTCAAAAAAGAAACAGACTCTCACAAATAAAATATTGAAGTCTGAAGGAGCTTTCGAGACAACAGATGGAAAAGTTTACTTCACTGACCAACAGTTCATTATAGAACATCTCATTGACTTAGAGTCGAAATATTCTAAACTTTACAACAAACACAAAAAGTTGAAAGGAAAACAAAAACAAATGGCATATGATATTTATGAAGATGTTGACGACACAACTGTTCCAGCAAGTGAGGTAAAGTCAGAGGAACCGAAAAGTGACGAAAAACCAATAGAAGAAGGTGAGCCAAAAACTGAAGATAAACCAAAACCAAAGTTTAGTCTCCAGACTAAACCAAGTCAACCTTCATTAGCTGGTATGGGTTGGCGTCAAAGACTTATGGCAGCAGGCGGTTACGTAAAGTAAAGAAAAAACATATATTTTTTAAAATATATTTTTTTATTTTATTTGAAATGTACGCCGAGTTTGTTGGAAAAGACCGTTGGGAAACTTGTTTGTTAGATGAGAAATATGAAATTCACTGTTGTGAGTCATTTGAAGTCAGAAACAAAAAGACAAAAAGAGTTTTAAGCGAATGTGAGCGAAATGACGGATATACTACTATGGATATGAGTGGAAAACACTATTTTAAACATATTGTCATTGCAACTCATTTTATACCGAATCCTAACAATTTACCTTTTGTAGACCATATAAACCATATAAGAAACGACAATAGACTTGAAAACTTACGTTGGGTTACTCGTTCTGAAAACAATAAGAACAAAGGCAAATTTAGAGATATTGTATTCGAATTTGTCGACGAACTAGAAGATGAAGCAATTGAAATTACAGACTATGGTAAGCATACGTTTGAGTTTTACTACTATAGCGAAGAACAGGACTCTTTCTACCTTTATACCGGCGTAAACTATAGGAAATTACAAGTATATTTTACTAAGACGGGCTATGCTCATGTAAACGCTAGAGATACAGATGGAAAATGCGTTCGAATACTTCTTAACAAATTCAAGAAGCTATATGGCATACCATTTTAAAACAGTATATTTTTATTTTTATAAAAATGCCCCTGCATAGAATGGATAGAAGGTCTGCTAGAATAAAAGCAGAGTTAGAAAGATATGGCTGGAGAGTTTCGAAGAAGTTTAAATATAGGAAGGGAAGACCCATAAAAGTCTATGACAAATTGTCTGGTCTGACCTATGAGATGGACTTAAAAACAGCGCGAACCAACTATCCAAACAGATTAGAGAGGTTAGAAGAAGAACGTCTTATGAACTTGCCTTTCAATGTTAGTGAGCCTCAAGTTGAAGGACACGACGGCTTTGCCAGATTCTACTGGAAACATAACGAACAATTGCATCCCTTGAGAAGGAAAAAAGGAAAAGGTGAAGACTCACATGCTCCCATGGAAAGAACAAGATATGCATATGAGAAGTACCGTGAAGTTAGAAGTCAAATTACATCTGGTCGAACCTTTACAGTAAACTTTGACGAAGGAAAGAACAAAGAAGGCTTCATGGGTGTACTTGCTGCTATACAAGACGGAAATAAGAAAGGACACAATCTCAGACTAACTATAACAGATTTGGACGGTCATATATACTATGCGCATGGCAATGTCACAACAGCCGCAAAACTTCTTGACGCTTTCAAGACTACAAAGAGAGAACAAATGGTTGACTCCGACTCAGACATTTTGAATGCAATTGAAGGAATTGTAAGCGTGAAGTTCGAATGGTACCAACCTAACCCTCAAGCAGTCAGACAACTTGTTTGTTAGATGAGAAATATGAAATGGCATACCATTTTAAAACAGTATATTTTTACATATATTAAATGTTTCAGGTTGAAAAACAAAGAACAAAAGTAGCAGATACAAAACCGTTAGACTATATCTTTACAAACGCTGGTAGGACTATATCAGATGAAGAAATTTCATCTGGCTCCTACCGCTTTGACTATCCAATTCGTTGGCTTCAAAGTCCTTCAGATGCAAAGGCAATAGGATTTAGAAGAGTTTTGTTTTCAAAAAGAACTAACGCGTTTATGTTTGCAGTATATTTTCACGGTCAGTATAGAGGTTCTGACGGTCTACTAGACAAATTTGACGAAATGAGAATCTTTACGGTTCGTTCAGACGAAAGTCTTGAGAAGACTCTAAATGACTTTCAAACTCAAATAAACAAATACTACTGGGAATTTCAAGAAAAATACGATTCTTTACTAAATGGAACATACTATCTGAAACTAGAATATGACAAGATGAACTCCACAGTTTCATTTCAAAGGATTGAAAATAACCCTCCAAGAGATACACAGTTTTTATTTTGGCAAGTAGACAAACGTTCTTGGGCACAATTTCTTCGGTTACTAAACCAGAACGAACCATTACCACCTGACGGTCCGTTCTGGTTTATACGCCCACCAACAGATTTGACAGTTTATAGAAACGTGTTTGACCCTCAAAATGTCATGTGTCATGCAAGTTTCAGTTCAAGCAACAATAGTTTTCTTTGTATTGGTAAGGACTTTTATGACTTTGCTTCTAAATTCTACGAACCACCTAGTAACAGTTTCTCTGACTTTCAAGTTTGGTTCACAACAAACGGTGTGCAGCATATTGTTCCATTGTACTACGACTTTTATCTCGAATTGTCTTTCATATATAACTACGGAGAAGTGCTGAAAAAGTATTGAAAAATATATTTTAGGGTAGAAGGGTATATCTACCCCGTTTTCTACCCTCTTTTCTACCCTCTTGAATTTTCATGAATTTCCTTAAGATAGAAAAAAATATATTTTAGTTTTATTTTTTTTAAGTTTGGTCATCCTTCACTGTATGACAAATATACTATATTTTACTTAAAAATATGCAAGCGGCTCATAGCTCAGTGGTATGGGCTACCTCGCTACAGACGTCGAAGACCTCGGTTCAAATCCCGATTCGCGCAGGTTTTTTCCTTTTATGCAGTGAAATTTCATGTACATAGGTTACTTTGGTGTTAGACCCTAGTGAAGAAAATAGAACGATATAAGTTTACATTTGTAAGGTTACTTTGGTGTTAGACCCTAGTGAAGAAAATAGAACGATAGGAGTTTACATTTGTAAAGTTGGACGATAAAAATCTCTGCTACTAGCAGTACTGCTACTGTCAGTAAAAGTACTGCTACTGTCAGTAAAAGTACTGCTAGTTGCAGTAAAAGTACTGCTACTGTCAGAAAAAGTACTGCTACTGTCAGTAAAAGTACTGCTACTGTCAGTAAAAGTACTGCTAGTTGCAGTAAAAGTACTGCTAGTTGCAGTAAAAAGGAAAATTTGAGAGGGTTTTCGACGATAAAGTACTGCTACTGTCAGTAAAAGTACTGCTACTGTCAGTAAAAGTACTGCTACTGTCAGTAAAAGTACTGCTACTGTCAGTAAAAGTACTGCTACTGTCAGTAGCAGTACTGCTAGTAGCAGAGATTTTTATCGTTGTGGTCCGACGGTTAAGCCACAAACGAATGTCCGACGTCCCACCAAAAAATATTTTTTTATTTTTATTGTAAGAACAGAAATGTCAGTCGAAGCAAAAACGTTCACGAACAAATCTAATGGCGAAACATTCACAAAAGGCACTTACAACGGTATTGAAGTCTTACGTAGAGACAAGGATGGTTATATAAATGTAACAAATATGTGTCAGCAGTTTAGGAAAGACTTTAGAAAGTTGTTGGAAAATAAGTCCTGGGAAGAGTATTATACGGCATTTTGTGAAGAATATACCAACCGCCGGAATTCCGACGGTTGCTTTTTATACAAGGTTCATGCAGGAATTCCTGATGAAATCAAACAGGTTAGAGGAACGTATGTAGACCCAAGACTCGTAAACTATATAGCAATGTGGGCTTCTCCAAAATATTGCATAGCAGTTGGAAAAATTCTGGACTCCATAGACAAGAAAGTTCATGAGAAGTTAGATGAAGAAGAACTTGAAGATACAGTAGAGAATGCAAAACCTTTGTTCGAAGAAGAAGTTAGAAAAATGCATGAAAAACAAATAGAACATGAACGTGAGATATGTTCTGGTTATAGAGACTCTCCATACGAACTAGACCAATGGGAACAAGAAGATTTAAAGAGAGAATTTAGAGAATATGAACTCGCTAAAGTTTCATTAGAAGCTACAGAAGAGAGGTTAAAAGGTTGGGGTCGTTTTGTACAAAAATATTGTGAGTAAATGAACCATTTTTTCGACAAAAATAATGTTTAGGTGAAGAGGTGAGATTTCACCTCTTTTTTCACCTGTTTTTTCACCCTCTTGAATTTTCATGAATTTCCTTAAGATAAAAAATATATTTTAGTTTTTTATAAAATATTTTTTTATTTTTATTGTAAGAACATGTTAGCAACAACTTCACCAAACTCGTTAGTCATGAATCCTACGTCAATGTTAGTAGAGATGAAAAGCTTCATTCCTTCTTCATATACTTTCGAAACAGAAATCCAGAAGATAAAGCAAGAACTTCTCCAAGGAGATCTAAACTGTAGTGCGAAAGATGAAACAAATGAACAGTATCTTTATGAAATGCAGGATATTATTGACCATCTACCTAAACTACCTGAAATCCAACAACAAAAACTAACTATTCCTGAATTCGACGAAATTGAAGTGAAACCAACTGACTCGGTAGAAATAAAGAAGTTCATACGAAAGGTAAACTATGAGTTTCTTGGATTTCATTGCAACCACAAAGTCATGGACAAAGATTGCGATATGGTATATAAGAACATCTCTGACATATATAAATCTGGGGAGTTTAAGACCTACGACAACTTTGTTTCGTTAGTTGCTGAATGTGTATGGCAGATAAGAGATAAAGATAGAAGAGGTAAGGTATGGAACGAACAAATAAGACCCGCTATGTTTGAGTTAAAGAAAACCATTGACGCCTTAGTCATACTTGCAGGTAAGGTTTCAATGTACAATGCAAAAATGAACCCGCAATGTTCAAAATGTAAAGCAGCAATGAGGAAATATAACTACTCCGTCAAAGAGATAGAAAGAATGAGAAACGACTATGCAGATTTAAAGAAAGAAGCAGAAAAACCAGCAGAAGATAAAATGGACATGTTAGAATTTCTGAACAAAAACTATCCAACAGCAGACGATTTCCTTCTATCTGATGTCAAGAAGAAGTATAAAGAAACTTTCGGTATCGTTAAAACATTTGACATACTAAAAGAAGAAATAGAAGCTACGAAATTGTTTAGGATTTCAAATATACATCGTACAATTCATGTAAAACGCTTGTGAAAAAAGAGGTGAGAAAAGAGGTGAGAAAACGGGTGAAATCTCACCTCTTCACCTAAAATATATTTTTTGCTGAAAAATGACCAAATTTCATTATATAACTGTTATGAGTGACGAAGAGAACTTTGACACTTCGTAAAAAAAATCCCTGAAATCATATCTTTTATACAAAATTCAAGAGGTGAAAAAAGAGGTGAAAAAACAGGTGAAATCTCACCTCTTCACCTAAAATATATTTTTACTGAAAAATGACCAAATTTCATGAATTTTCATAAGATAGAAAAAATAAAGTTAGTTTTTTTTTTTTTATTTTTTTATTTTGTATGTAAAGACAGATATGTCAACATCAGAGAACACAACAACTGCTATCGTTCATGAAGCCATAAATGAAGAATATGAGTGGGTTCAGTTTAACAAACAACTCCGTCTCATTCGTTCGGTCAAAGATGACATGTACCAAATGCAAAGTATTTTGACAGCATGTTTTGCTCCAGATACTAAGAAACCACAAGACTGGTTTGAATTAAATAGCACTCATGAACTCCTCAGTGAGTTTGAACATGTAGAACTTAAAAAAATGTACCAAGACAGACAAAACTTACCATCACATCTAAAAGGTATATATGTTCATAAGTTCCTAGTTAGTTCAATAGCAATGTGGGCTTCGCCTCGCTATGCTTGGTATATTTACAGACTTCTTGACGAAGTTGCTGAAAAATACATGTAAAGCGTTTATTTTTGGTCTTTTGTGAAAGTAAGAAAATAACGCTAATTTTATTTTTTTTTTATTTTTTATTTTGTATGTAAAGACAGATATGTCAACAACAGAGAACACAACACCTGCTATCGTTCATGAAGCCATAAGTGAAGAATACGAGTACATACAATATAACAAACAGTTACGTCTCATTCGTTCGGTCAAAGACGATATGTACCAAATGCAAAGTATTTTGACAGCTCTTCGTTCTACAAAGCAAGCATATCATTGGTTTGAAAACCAGCAGGCAAAAGAACTTTTAGAAGAATTTCCTCATATGTTTGCGTTCCTCGGAAAACCGAGGAACGAGATTCCGTACGAAAATCGTAAAAATTTGCCAAATAGTTTGAAAGGATATTATGTTCATAGACTTTTAGTAAATGCTGTAGCAATGTGGGCTTCACCTCGTTACGCTTGTTATATTTTCATGATGTTAGATGAAATTCATAGACAAGAACGTGAAGAGATGGAAAAGAAACTTCAAGCAAAAGATGAAGTCATTGAAGCAAAAGACAAAAACATACAGAAAAGAATACCACGTTCGGTACCAAAAGGAAAGGAAAAGAACTATAAGTATATGATTTACACTGAAGAGATGGAAAATGAAGAAGACAGAGATATGGTTATGTTGCATTTAGTCAGAAGAAACAACAAAAGCTTTTACGACCTTGCTAAGATTTACAAATCTGACAGAAATTGGTTCTATCGCGAAAACTTACCGATTTCAATGACACCGAATGAAGATGTTAAACAGATAGTTCAAGATACGTTACCTCAAACACACTATGATATGAAAGGTTGTACAATACTTACATTCAAAGAAGATTTGCCGCTACTGAAAGAAAAAATAACAGAGTATTTTGACAACTTCAAACAAGCAGAGTAAATTGCACTCTTTATTTTTACGCTTGACTTCAGATGGCTCAGGTAGCTCTATAAGTTAAATTGTCTTGTCAAATCCTTCTGGCATTCCGAGTCCTTCCTTCCGACAGAAAAATATTTTCCCGACAAGAAAAGTCCTTCCATCCGACAAGAAAAGTCCTTCCTTCCGACAAGAAAAGTCCTTCCTTCCGACAGAAAAAGTTTTTCCCGACGACAGGAAAAAAATTTCCAGTTGTCCGTCCGTAAACCATTCAAATTTTCGAAAATTGAGAACTTTTTTCCATCCGACAGGAAAATTTTTTCCATCCGACAGGAAAATTTTTTCCATCCGACAGGAAAAGTTCTTCCTTCCGACAGGACACAAACGAATGTCCGACGTACCACCAACCGAGTCCATTCCAAAGCCAGAAGAACCGACAGCCCCAGCACCACAACAGACTAAGACTCAAACACTTACATTTTTACGCTTGACTTTTTACAATTTGAACTTTGTTCGCGTAGATGTGAATTCTGAAAGAAGTATGAGGGTCTTGTATGACTTTGTACTTCTCCCATAGTTCATGTCTGTCAAACTTACCTGCCATGGACTCTTTCATAAGTTCCATGAAATCGTCTTCGGACAATCCAGGGAAAAGTACAATATCAGTAAGTATTCTTTTAACATCCTTACTTAAACTCTTTGCTGTCTGTACACAAATGACAACTGAGATGTTAAAGTGTCTGAGCTTCTTAAGAATTCGACACATGTCTTGTTCTCTGTTCTTTAACAAAGGATGAGAAGCAAAGTCATCTAAGATAAGAAGACATCTATGAGGGTACGTTTTCCAATCGTAAGATTGCAATTTCTTCGAAATGTATTCTATCTCTTTCTGTTTGTTTCTGAAGTGTTTCTTCTCTAATATTCTCTGCATTTCCTCATTTGGGTCTTTAAACTTCGAATTGACATACTCATTTATAGCATTGTACTTCAAAACTCTTCTTTGGTACTTCTTTATCCAATCTAACAACTCAGAGTCTTTATACATACTAACTTAGACTTTTTTATAATATCTTTGAACGAATTACGGTTTGGTCGAATTGACCAGAAGTACTACAAATAACAACTAACTCATAGAATGGGTTCTTCTCATCTAGTTCTTGTTGTTGTGCAGCCATTTTAGATAAGTGAAAGTCTTACCCGACCCAGGTGGTGCGATTAGACCTGTTATACCATTCTGAGCAAATAGGAACTTGTCATGTATGGGTTTTATCTGAGCATTTTCTAACTTCCTCTTGTTCTTGTTTAAAACATTCTCAAATTTCTTGTCAATGTCAGCAAACTTTTTTTCTAACATATTTTTAGAAAAATTAAAATTTTTATCTTTTTGAAAATGTCTAGCGATTTCGCTATCTATATTCGAGACAAGCTTTTCGACAGCAAAACATCTGTAGACCATAAAATCTTACATAGTGTAAACAAGAAAGGGAATTTGTTCTAAAGTTCTGTTTCTGGGAATATGACAAGAACCATAAAACATTAGGCAGAGAAGTCTTTAAGTTTGTCAATGACAGACTTGTTGACAGAGATGACGCCTCTTGGAGAGATGAAGTCCAACAAAAGTTCTTAGAATGCAAAGAAGACACATGCGCTGTTCTTGAAGATGAAATAGGAAACAGAATAGAAGAGCTATTAAAGGACAAAGAACTTTTACATAAATATGGTTCTGAGAAATTTGACATAACTCCACCAGAAAAGAAGAAGAAGAGAGAAAAGAAAGAAAAGAAAGAAAAGAAAGTAGAAGAGAAGAAAGAACCTGAACCAGTTCCAGAGAAGGTGAGATATGACATGTAAAAATAAAATTTTATTTTTAGAACATTTCTGGGTCAATGTCAATGTTCTCTTCCTCTTTAGGAGCAAACACTGGCTTAGACTCTAAAATCTTTTTACCCAATTTACCTTGAACTTCAACTATCTTAGACTCATAATATTCATAGTCGTCTGCTTTCTTTGGTTCATAAGGTATAACAAGTTTGTATGCTTTGCCTTCTTTAAGGTTTGAAAACCTTCTGTCAAAATTTTCTTTGACTGCTAACAAACCTTCTATGTCTAAGTCTTCAAATTTCGCACCATTTTTAGTCACAATAGCAAACTTAACAGGTTCGATGTTCCAAACTTTGTCAAATGTAGACTTTTCAAAATGGTAGAAGTAAACATTCAAATATATGAATGGGTCTAGTTCTTCTTTGACTTCTGTCATGTACTTGTTGACTGAAATATATTTCGTCATCTTTTCTATCGGATAAAAAAAATATTTTTTTTAAATTTACTCAGAAAAATTTTTCTTTGTATATACGCCGTTCTGTATGTCTAAAAGACTTTTGACATTTGCCAAGAATGTTCGTTTAGACGCTGCCATATAACCATACTCTTGACAATACTGTTTATATGAATCGTACAATGACCTTTCATCTAAACACTCAAAGTTAGTCTCATCTATAAACAGTTCATATACACTCTTGTTTGCTTCTAACAATGTTTGTCTCTCTTCGGTATATGGAATTTGTCTTGGATTGAACTTAGAAATATCTAATGTCATGAAATATGAGAACAAGTGGTTGTAAAAGTTAGGTGTCAAAGTTTCTGCTAAGTCGTCAAAATATTCTGTATCTTGCATATGAGAATCTGACGTTCTGACAACTACATATCTTCTGTCAGAACTTTCTAACTTCATCGGAACAACATTGTTTGAAACCATGATGAAATTTGCAACATTTTCACAAACTCTTTGGTCTTTATATTTTCTTTCAACAACTCCAACTTTGTCTGTTATAAGACTCTTCAAAGCATCTGAGTTTAAAACCTTTGTTGTATCTATACTTTGAAGTTCGTTACATACTATAAGTTTCATATTCTCTATTGAAGAGTTAAATTTACCGCAGATGTTTTCTAAGTTTGTCATATTAGGGTTCGAATAGCCCTCTAACAGTTTGCATAAGATATCTGTAAAGAAAGTGTTCTTACCAGTTCCTTGTTTTCCAATTATAATGAGAGCAGTTTCATTTTTAGCACTTGGATATTGTAAGATGTTTGCAAACCAACATAAGATATACTCATAGACTCTTTCGTTTCCATTGCATATAATTTCTTTGACATGGTCTAACCAAGCTTCTATAACATTTTCTTTCCATTCTACTTGTTCGTATTTATATCCAGTGAAGATAGAATAGAAGTTTGGAGATGGTGTATAGAACTTTATACCTCGAACTGAAAAATCTTCTAACTTTGACAATAAGATATCCCAAGCATCTAACATCTTCATACCAACTTGTACGACTTTTATTTTCTTAAGTTTCTGTCTACATTCTTGTTCTGAAACTATTGTCGCTCTTGGTTTGTTAAAGACAACATCCCATTCTTTCATGACATAACATTCTGGGGCAGAGTCGACATAAATGACTAAACGTTTCAAATTCTCGACTGCTTTGTTATAGTCTCTAAATGGACACATATTTCTGAACGCTTGGAAGTCATAAAAATCTGAAACGTCTATTCTGTACATTTTTATAAAAATAAAAAAAAATATTTTTTTTTATTCTTGACTTTGTTGTTCTTGAGCTATTTGTTGCATTTGTTGTTCTTGAGCTATTTGTTGTTGAAGTTGTTCTTGTAGTACAATACTTTCACCAGTTGCATCTTCCAATTCGAAACTTTCTGCCGTCATTGACAAATACATAGGACATAAAAGTTTTACAGGAACAAAGTTTGCGTCGACTAAGGTTAAGTTTATGTTTGCTAAAGTGTTTGAGTTCACTAAAGCTGAAAACTCTGCATTCGAATGAACAATAGGCAAACCAGCAGAGAAAGTATTGTTTATACGCATAAGTATCTTTTGGTCATAGTAGTTTCTGTCGACATTCGAATAGCACTTTGAACCTAAGTTTGAAACAATATATAAAATAGGTGTACTTAAAGTCAATGGAACAGACAAACCTTGTATGACACCTTTTCCTGTGATAGGAAACTGTTGGTAGTAAAAACCAGATATAAGTTTTGTATTATAGCTCATATCGTTTATACTAAACTCGGTCGGACATCCAAACATAATGAAACCTGCTCTAGTTGCAGCACATGTTACATCCGTCCTTAAAGTATTAAATAAGTCAACAAAACCTGTTGGTGGTATATCTGAGTAAGTATCTTCAAAGAAGTATTTTTTACCATTCACAACAACAAAGTCTTCTGGTGTCAAAAGAGCAAAACAGGCTTTAGTCGTCATCGTGTTTAAGGTCAGTTTACAATATCGTCCTTGAGGACTTTGTAAGTTTGTTGTTATAGAATTATATGACTCAGGGTTTTAGTCGTAATAGTATAAACCACTGATGTCTTCTGCCATTTACTTAGCAAGTAAATTTTAATGAAATGTTGTGGTCGTCAAATATTTTTATGACGTCTGGGAAACTATATTTTAAGTTCAACGTTTCACCTCCTTTCATAACGTATATCTTGTCAATGACATTATATGAAACACCACAGCAAGCAATGTCGGGTTCTATTTCTTTGATGTTTATATCGTCTGCCTCTGTCAAAAGTTTCAATAGTTCTTTCAAAATTTCATGAGGTGCAATGACATATGAGTTCACTTTTACAGGGTTGTGTTCGACCAAGTTTAACATTATACCCAAAGCTTGACAAATCTTCTCCTGAGTTTTAAGTTTGTCTTTAAGTTGTTGGTAGTCGTTTCGAATATCTGCAACAGAACTTAAGTCTCTGCTAACTTCAGGATATGTTGGTTGTTCTTTTACAGGAACTATTGTTTTACCATCTTCGTCTTCGTATGGTTTCTCCACTTCAACATCTCTGTCTTTGACATTGACAACAACACTTTGACTTTTGTTTGAGTTGGTGAATTTAACTTCACATCTGCCACCGCCATTAAACCTTTTGAAACACTTACGCTTCTATTTTTCGGAAATGACATTTTACTTAGAATAAAAGATGGACGTATTTGAGTATCTCTTCGAATTGAAGCAAAACAAGGTTTACACACACAAACAATACAAATACATTGACAGAGTAGTTCTTTACACAAACAATGGAAATGTTATAGAATAGCAGTCTTTGCTGAACCAAAATATTTTCATAAAGCAAAGAAAGTTGTATAACCGAGATGGTGAAAGTTCTTGAAGCAGACAAAAATATAACAACAAAACTGACCGATATTTCTAAAGGAAAGTTTTTAATACAATATTATATCAAAACTGGCGTACTGTCAATATTTGACGGAGAGAAGTCAGTTCAAGAACAACTTACTGACCTGCTGCCAAAATCTGCTCGATGGAAGCTGTCGTTATACCAATCTGAGGAGCCCCAGCAGGTTTCATCGAACGAATTTTCAAAAGAGCATCTTCCGTGAAAAGTGCTATTGGTTTTGTAAACTTCTTTGCTTTCAATTCATTTGGACCGTCTCTGTCACCAGTATATTGTATTTGTACAGTACCAACAGTTGAAATACCACCCATAAAGTCTTCTGAGTCAGCAAAATGGAATGCCAAGCCAAAAGTTTGAACGGTCTCCATTTGTATATTGAGTGTTTTGAGCTCCTGTATGGGTCCATACTTTCACATATGGCATAATAGAACTTTGCATTTCAGGGTTAATGGTTGTTGTGAAGTTGTTGTTAAAGTTCATAGCATCTAATGTCAAGTTGTATGACCTCATATCCTCAACTGTAGAATATTCTTCTCTTGGATAGTATTTGCCATCTATGTTTATATGGTATTTAATACCAGGGTTGTAGAAGCAAGAATAGTCATTTATTTCGTCTGAACAGTACAAACATAGTATCTGCATGTTTCATCGCAGTTGTTAAAGCAATATCTGTTCTTGCACCTGGGTCAGCACTTTGGTTTCCAACTTCACCTGCAAAGTCTTTGACAGATATTTGGTGTATAGGGAACATAAGTGGAACTGCAATATATTTGGCAGCTAAAGCATTTGAAATATCTGGGTCCAACATATAGACTGCAAGTCTGCTTTCTATTCTCTTGCATTCAAACTTTTCGCATGTGAACTTAACTGGGTCCCAAGCAGTTCCAGCAGCATTGAAGTAGTAGTTTACTTCAGTGTTGAGGTTTGAGAAACCAAAGTCTAAGTCAACTTTGTCTTTGCAAAATTCGGCGAATGACGTTTGATTTGCTCCCTTTACGTCTGTAAGAGTGAATGGGTCTTGTGTTGGTGCAATGACTAAGTTATTTTTGCTTGGAGTAAGTTCGATAGAAATTTTTCCTGCCCAGTTTGGCAAGTATCTTAAAAACCTGAAGATGAGGAAAGATGACAAAGGAACTCTAAGTTTCAGTTTTACTTTGGTTACTGCAGTTCCATCTGAACCAGAAAGGTTAACATAAACTCCTGGAACGTTAGGGTCAAGTCTTCTTATTTTCTCAATGGTGGCATACTGGTCTGTTTGTTCTCTAGCTTGTGGTTGTACTGAGTTTCTCAAAGCGAACCATTCATAGTTTGCCCATGTTACTGTTTGAACTAAGTCAGAGTTAGAATATATCTTATATCCCATGAAAACTTCTGGAGCATATTGGTATCCGACATAGAAAATTCCATTGCAACCTTTCTTGTCAGACAACTTGGCAGAAGGTTTTATTTCAATGTCTTGTTCCACGTATAAGAAAGAGTTGTCAATAGAAATTATATGAAACCTGTCGCAAGCAATATCTACTGTTGTTGAAGAACCTTCTCCAAACTCACCTACATTTCCATAAGAAACAGCAGTTGTATATTCGTAAGTTCCAGGAACTATTTCTGACCTTCTAATGGCATTGTCGCATTCGTTATACATTCGGAAACATTTCCATTCATAGCATCCAAAACTGTTGGCGTTATATTCTGAGCGGCGTACATTTCATATGAGTAAAAATATAGAATAGTTGGATTTATATGTCATAATAGAACCCACGTGGACCAAGCTTTACTTTCTTCCTGACTGAGTTTTTTAACTCTTCTTTTTCCTTCATTGCCCTCTGCTTGAAGTTGTTGCATCTTTGCATTATGTTCATCTAGTATGTTGCAAATTTCCCATGTCCTTTTTGCCTTTTGGCTCTGGTCGCCCATCTCAGGTAACCTATATCCTAGAAAGAGTTTTGTCATAGTCTGTATTTGAGTCTTCGCGTATTGTTTGCATGACTCTTTCCTGAGTTTCTGGTTCAAGCTCTTCAAACACAGTGCCTGTCCATATGGAATATGCTCGTTTCCAAATATATGTTTTTGTAGCCATTCTGGTTTTCTTTCCATGTTACCAACAATATCTTTTGTGAATGGGAAAGCTTTTACCCAATCTTTCAGTCTTGCGTCGTTTATTTCTGTAGTTGGTTTTATTTTGTCAAGGAACATGTTTTTCAATACTAACATTTCATTTGGTACTGTCCATTTGAGTTTTCTTAAATATTCATCCCTTCTCGTTCATTGTCTGCAAAGTAAGTTTTATGACATTTTGTAAACTTTCGTTTGCAAGGTCATGTACAATAGGTTCTCTTCTTCTCTATCCCTAACTTTCTTTCTAAACTCTTCACCAAATATACCATCTTTATGGTTCTGTGTAGTTCTTTGAGATAAATGTTCTAGAACGTCAGGTGTTATATTTCCATCAGCCATGTTCATTTCATACTGGTCCAAAATATCTGCATGTTTCATATCTTTCAATGGCATTAAAGCCGCGCTTAAAATACCAGCTATATCTGGTTCACCATTGACTTCCATTGCGTCTACAACTTCTTGGAATTGAGGTTGTAAGTTTATGAACCACCTATCTGGATTAGCTTTATGACCCCATCTCATTGTAGTTCCATCGTCTGCAGAAACAAAAGTAGGTTTGTTTCCATCTTGGTTAGGTTCTGAATGAACTTTAAACAATGTTTCATTTCTATATGTTTTCTTGAAATTTAACCTTTTATTTTCACCGAGTTCATCCGAAGATTGAACGTTAAATGCTCGTAAGTAAAAAGGGTTGTTGTATTTGTGTACATTTTTTTTCAGTACTTCCATTCTATGCTGAATATTTTCATCTGGTGTTGGAGTCTTTTGTATGTCGGCAAACATTTTTCGATATTCTTCTACTATGTCAGCCGAATTTTTTTTAGACTCTTGGAAATATTCCATATTCTCCGCATACTCTTGTTGAGGGTCAAGATTTTTCGGCTGTTCCAAATCTTCATCTAGTTCTGTGAAGTTAGTTTCCAAAGGAAGGACTTGTTCGTTTCCTTCAGGCTCTTCTAGCTGTTGTTGCTGAACTATTTCTTCCATGTCTGGTTGTATCTGAACTTCTTCCTGTGGAGTTTCTTGTACCTCATCTGCTGGCATTTCATATATTCCGAGACCGTTTTCAACAATTTCCCTATCTACGTCATCCGCATTCATAAGCTTTTGTTCTTTCGTTCCGTCTCTATTTTTTACGCGTTTCATGACGAAAGTTGAATTGTCATTTAGCTCTGACATCAAATATCTCGGAGTAAATTCATCCATGTCATTTGGATGATATGCTATTAAATCATATCCCTTAGCGAGCTTGTATTTTCCAGGTTTGAGATTATATCCGTTTTGGTGCTGAGCCATAAAGCTAAATAGGTTCGGGTCAGTATTTCCATCCTTGAACTTTCCAATAGCTTCTTTATATCTGTCACTAAAGTCAATACTATCTGGGAAACCACACTCTTCTTTAAGCATTTTTAAGAATTCTTGGTTTCCTTGTTCTCTACTTCTTTTATGTCCTTGCTCTGTTTGTGGTTGTTGTTGTGCAGGGTTTTGAACTGTTGGTTGCTGTGTTGGTTGTTGTGTTGGTTGTTGTGTTGGTTGTGGAGGTGGTTTTGGTGCATGCCTGTGTCTGTGTCCATGTGACGATGTAAATGTTCTAGGTAGTCCTGGTGCAGGTGCTTCTCTTGGAGGGTTTGGTGGTATATAAGTTCCACCAGCTGGCACATATGTTCCATCTGCAGCGTAATGTCCTACCTGACTTTTCGTTCTTAAGAAAGCATTTACTAGGTCTGTTTTGGTCTGTTGTAACTCTTTTTCTTGACTTTTCACAACAGTTGCTCTAACGGCGTCATAGGCACTTTGAACTGCCTGTCTCGTTGCTGCATCTGTTATTTTCGTCATATTTTGTGCTACTTCTTTTAACTCTTTGTCGAAACCTTCAGACTTCAGTTTCTTTCCAGATGAGAAGTCGTTCACTTGTTTCACCTTACTATGAAGAGCTTCGAAGGCGTTCTTAAAGTCAGCATTTGTTAAAGTTTCATTTGAACTGTCTTCATCCGCTTGTATTTTTGTCCTTATTGACCCTATGAGTTGGGCTGCTTTAGCGTTGGCTTGGGCATCTAACCAGTCATTGTTAGCTTTTATATATTCTGCGCTTTTCATTGCCTTTTGCATAGCCGCGTCGTTATTTTTACTTTCTTGTGCTAAGTTTTCATACTGTACGGTTTGGTTTGCAACTGTAAAAGTTTTTCTGCCTTTACATTTGCTTCAACTTCTTTTTTATACTCATCGCTATCCATATATGTCTTCAGGGCTTTTTGTTTTATCTCTTCATCTTTCAGTATTTTATATTGAGTAGTATGGTTTTTCAAATTTATGACATCTTGTTCCATTTTTGCTACTTCTGTTGCTTTTTCTGACACTTTTTTCGCATATTCCTCTGTACTTAGTTCTTTCAGTTGTTCTTCTTTCTTCTTTTCTCTACGTTTAACTCATTGAGTTTCTTTGTGTGTCTGTCATATTCTAGTTTCTTTTCGTTTTCACTTATTTGCTTCTGTATGTCTATGTTTGACTTTTTGACATCTGATATTTGATTTTTGAGTGAACTCAAATTCATTTGACTTTGAGGGTTATAGGCTGTTCCGTCTGCAGCTCCACCATAGCCTGCCATTTTCGCTAAAAGTGCCGCTCTTAAACCTCCACTCTGTGCACCAACAACTCGGTTTAAAAGCATAGGATTGCTTGACATTTGTTGCAACATAGTGGGGTCATTCAGCATTTGTTGTTGCAACTGTTGTTGTGGTGTCAGTTTTACTATTGGATGTTTCAATGCTCTCTTCCTCTTACGTATATTCTTACGTAGCTTACGTGGCATTTTAAGTGAAGTTAAAAAGCGGTTTTTGACGGTTGTTTGTATGACACTTTTTCAGTAAAGACTTTGTCAAGACTTCTTCGTAAAGACTTTGTTAAGACTTCTTCGTAAATGACCCAAAAATATATTTTAGGTGAAGAGGTGAGATTTCACCTCTTTTTTCACCTCATTTCTCACCTCTTGAATTTTCATGAATTTCTTCGTAAAGACTTTGTTAAGACTTCTTCATCTAATTTCTCATGAACTTTCTTGTCTATGTTTTGTTGAGATTTCTTCGTAAAGACTTTGTTAAGACTTCTTCGTAAATGACCAAAAATATATTTTAGGTGAAGAGGTGAGATTTCACCTCTTTTTTCACCTCATTTCTCACCTCTTGAATTTTCATGAATTTCTTCGTAAAGACTTTGTTAAGACTTCTTCATCTAATTTCTCATGAACTTTCTTGTCTATGTTTTGTTGAGATTTCTTCGTAAAGACTTTGTTGAGATTTCTTCGTAAATGACCCTAGTAGTATATTTTTGGTGTAAATTTCATGAAAATTCAAGAGGGTGAAAAATTAGGTGAAAAAACAGGTGAAATCTCACCTCTTCACCTAAAATATATTTTTGGTGTAAATTTCATGAAAATTCAAGAGGGTGAAAAATTAGGTGAAAAAACAGGTGAAATCTCACCTCTTCACCTAAAATATATTTTTGTCTGATTTTACGAAGAAGTCTTGACAAAACATTTACGAAGAAGAAGTCTTGACAAAACATTTACGAAGAAGAAGTCTTGACAAAACATTTACGAAGAAGTCTTGACAAAACATTTACGAAGAAGAAGTCTTGACAAAACATTTACGAAGAAGAAGTCTTGACAAAACATTTACGAAGAAGAAGTCTTGACAAAACATTTACGAAGAAGAAGTCTTGACAAAACATTTACGAAGAAGAAGTCTTGACAAAACATTTACGAAGAAGTCTTGACAAAGTCTTTACGATGAAATCTTGACAAAGTCTTTACGATGAAATCTTGACAAAGTCTTTACGATGAAATTCATGAAAATTCAAGAGGTGAAAAATGAGGTGAAAAAACAGGTGAAATCTCACCTCTTCACCTAAAATATATTTTTATTGAATTCTGTATAATATTCTGAGTAATATGACAGATGTTTATATAACACTTTCTCCGGTTTATAGGACCTCTCTCATATTCTATCTTGTCATATCAAAACTCATAGTCATGTTTGTCCTCTAAGACTTCATTTATACTAAACATCTTCAGGGCTAGAAGGCACGAAGTGCCTGGAAGCCCCACTACCTTTTTTTTTTTTTTTTTTTTTTTTTTTTTTATTGAACGATTTTGTATCATTTATTTTAACATTAATTTTAAAATAATTTATTTATTCTTACATAAATGACCCAACAAGTAAAACCAGATAAAATAGATTATCGAATTTTAGAGGATGGTGTTCCTGTTTATATTCAAAGATTTAAAGGGAAGCAATATTATAGAATTGTTAATCCTGAATACATAAAACATTTATTTAAAAAGGAAGACTGTGAATTATTAAACGTTAATGTTAAATCCTGAATGGAATCAATGAAGTCATAATCAAAGACCTCATAAACGAGAAAAATAAATTGAAACTAATGATTATTTGAATTTATGAAATCAATAATTTGATTTATTCGCTCTTCAATCTCTTCTATTCTTTTTGTTAAATCATCTATTTTCATTAATGAGGTGATTCTTGATTGAGGAATAGATTTCAAACTAACCACTCCTTTTATTTTTGAAATTTTGAATCCATCAACTTTAAACATTTTATTCAATTTACACGTTGTCAATTCTTCAAATAATTTTTTATTGTTAGCATAATAGTCATTAAATTCTTCAACAGATGAAAAAATTTTTATTTCAGTAATTGGTTTAACAACGTTTATTTTTTGTTGAACATTTTCACTTTCATTTATTTCTTCCTCTGTTTCATTTATTTTTAAAATCGGTTTCATTTATCATTAAATAAAAAAATTAGAATATAAGTGATGAAATGAATTTTTAATTAATATTAAATCAGAAATGGCGGCAGGATTCTTTAAAAAATTATGGGATGGAATTAAGAAAGCTGCGGGTTGGGTTCATCAAAAGATTATTAAACCCATTGCAAACTTTTTGGCACCAGTAGCGAAAACGGCAGGAACTATCATAGGTGGAGTATTAGGTGCTAAAGCAGGTAATCCGGCGATGGGAGCACAAGCAGGTAACGCAATTGGTGGAATAGCTGAAGGAATACTTAATAAAATAGGAGGTAAATAGTGGAAAAATAAATATTATTTTTATCTTAGTATCGGTTGTAGTCTTTGATAAACTTTTTCTCCTTTATTTAAAATTTCTCTTATTGGGGCAGCTTTTGGTGTTATTGATTCAGCAACGTCACTAATTGCTTCTTTATTCTTAAATATCCAATTTGCTCCCTTCTTCAATGTTTCCCAAACTTTACTAGCTCCTCTTTTTACTTTATCCCACAGTTTCTTAAATATACCTGCAGCCATAGTTGATTATTTCATTAAAATTAAAAATTCATTTCCATCTTTTAATTTTGATTTTTTTATTTATTAATAAATGACGACTAACTATTTGGTGCCAAACACTAAACCAATTAATGGAAATGTGTTTCATTCATTCGAAAAGATAATGAAATATTCGCAAAGAATGACGCCGTAGAAGATATTATAGAGAACTTGAAAGTTCATGCTATGACTCTGATGCTCCATATTTTGATGATAAACAAACTCATTTAAGAATTACAAATCCAGCTCATGATGTGAACCAATTAGGTGACACATATATTAAACGCAAAGTTAAAGCCAACTCTAGTTTCAAATAAAGCTTTCACATGTGATGCCACTTTTAAATGCATGCGTTTATTCGTTGGTTACAAATCATCAAATCAAAGCTTTAAACAATTAGAAGTAGAAACTGAAAGAGGGTGATGCGGTTATCTTCAGATGGATTGCGCCCGTGAATCTTTCGCATTTGCAACATATAAACCAAAATCAGAAAGGAAAGTTAAAAAGTTTGTTCATTTGTTATATAATAATGTTCAAAATATGATAACTCAGTATGTGGTAAATATATTGATCCTTCAGAAGTTTTAAGAAGCAAATGAAGAAGTTGATATATTTTGATATGATTATTCCGGTAATGATTTGTTAGCATTTCAGGCGTTCGATGATTATTCCTAAATCATTTGGTGATATCATTCTTAAATATTATGTTTTCAGGGATACTTTAGTATTTTGTCAGTTGACCGTTAAGAGTTGCTGATTTACAAAATTACGTTTATTGAAAAGATAACTGATGAAAATTATGAAAAGATTATGAATCATGTTTATAAATATGATCGCAAATTCCAACAAATCGGACTTCCTGCCAAATTAATTACAAGCTTAGCCGCTACATCTGCTGACGCAACAGTTGATGACGTTATTATTTCATGCACAAAGATGGAAGTTTTAGAGGATAAATGCATTACACCAGGATATGGTTTAATTGAAGAATCAGTTAAAGCAATACCACGTTTATTCAGTAAGGAAGATCCATTCATGATTCCAGCTCAACATATTGACGTTCGTTCACTAAATGGAGGTTGCATCACTCCTGAAGGTATTAGCTCAGATTTCTCATACGCTCTTCATAATGTTACAGATGTTGTGTTAACATTTCCGAAGAATGCAATGCAAAGAACAGTTTTAGAAAATCCAATGCTTCGAGGTCTTCAGGTCACTATAGATTCCAGAAACTTCCCCGATCAAGCGATGACCACAGTGGGTGACATATTCTTTACACGTATGCTTCAAGCTTCTGATTTAGATGGAGTGAATGAATGCACAGAAGAATACGAGGACTCATTAACTAGACCACTGAATGCAGATGATGGCACGCCATTAGCTAGAACATGGAAAGACCAAACTTCATTCTTATGCACTATTCCAGTTCAACGTGATGGAGCGGGTATATTCTTTGATGGATTAGAAACTTTCAACTCACAAGTTACAGTACAAGTGAAAGCTTATCCAATCATTCAGGGTGAAAATGACACTTACTGTTCAAAGGTGACAAATCCTCCTCAGGTTTGGTTTACTAGGACTACATATTGGACATGGACACCGGATGAAGGTTTGAAATATCATCCAACAGGTACACCACCACAGTATAGAAGTTCATATGATGAAATATTGATGAATAGAAATGTTTAAAATTATAAATTTATTTTTGATTAAATGGATTTAAATTCATCCACCCCTTATGAAGAATTAGCAGGAGTATATAATACATACGTAGATGATATGATTAATGAAGCATTGAGTGATAATAGAAATGCTCTATCTAAGGAAAAATTAATGAAAATTCCATATTCTGAATGTTACTTAAATTCAATCACTGCAGCAATTGGTAAACAAAATAAAGGTAAAACATTAACGATATTAAAACAAATTATCATTATTGCTAACACTTCCCCCATTCACATGTGTTAATTTATATCAACCGTTCAGGTTCACCTTCAGATGATACATTTGAATCTTTAAAGCATTTAATCAAAATTCCAATTATTTATTTATCACAAGAAGAAGCAGAAGATTATTTAAAAAACTTTTTAATGTATAAAGAATTATATAATACAATCAAGAAGCAAGGATTAGAGGATAAAATTATTGATAAACAACGGGATGAATTATTTGAAACACTTTCTATTTCAAATTTTGATAAAGAATTTTTGCATTCACTAATTTTTCTAGATGATGCCGTGAAATCAAAACTAATAACTAATGAGAAATCATATTTTAATCAATTATTAACTCAATGTCGACATATTCAATGTTCATTCTTTATGGCTGTTCAATACTTTAAAGCATTAAGCACAAACATTAAATCAAACCTGTCCACCCTTTTCATTTTCAGTGGTTTTAGTCGTCAACAGTTGAACGTTATGCTTTATCAAGTGAATTTACCAATGAGCATTAATGAACTTTACACACAATATCAACAATTAGGAGAACATGGAAAAATAATAGTTGATTTAAATAAAGGAGGTGTTAAATTTGATTAACTTTTTATAATTAATTTTTATTTTTTATTTATAATTAAACATGACAGAAATAGCAAATCTTCTACAGGTTCCATTAAAACAAGGAACAAACAAAAAGGGTGCATATAATAGAACTATGAAAGTTCCTGATGGAATGAAAGAATTAGTTCATATTGTTGCCGGTCTTCAAAAGGATGTTAAACAAATGAGAAATGTTTTAACATTACCAGAAGCTCAAGCATATGCCAAACGTCATGGACCAAATTGGGAAGCACATGAAGCAGACATTACAGGACCAAATGGAAAACCTGATGGTATAAATGAAGTTTTCGTTACTGATGGTCAAGGAAATATTAAAGTCATAAATGGTTATAAATTAGCTATAAGTGATTATCCTAAACGTAAAGCATATAATGAACGTTATCCTATGCAATTTGATGAAAATGGAAAAGCTGTTAAACAATACATTGGAGAAGGTGAAAATGGTCCAATTAATTCATACCGTCATAATCCATATTCTTATTTCAATGAAGAATTAAATGCTATTGAAGAGGGACCGGATGGATTACCACGATATTCTAACCAGTTTGATGGTCAATATGCAAATATTAGACCCGAAATTCCAGCTAAGAAATTCTTTAAAGTTGCTTTATTCGATCCAGTGTTCAATGAACAGAAAGAAGCAATGAAAGCAGAATTTAAACCAATTCAAGTGGCAAGAATTTCTTCATCTTCACTTTCAGAAGCGTTCAAGGAATTGATAAAGAAACCACTTTATTCTCAACAAGGTTATAACTTTGATTTAATTAAAGAAAGTGATAGACGTAAATTAGAAAAATCGATGGTTTTAAGAATGCATGTAATGAAATGATTAAAGATATTGTAAATGATAAAATAAGACTGGGAGAAACTCAAATCATTATCAATAACATAATTGGTGCAGTTACAAAGAAAGTATAAGCAAACAAGGATGAACCTTGGGATATTACCGTAACAACTAAATAAAACTTTAAATATATTTTTCTTTTTTTTATTCAATTATAAATGAGAAGACGTTTCACAAGTCAAAAGAACAACGCAAAAGCAGAGATTACGGTTGGTTATAACGTAAATGATGATAAATCACGAATTATTCAAAATGTTAAAGTTAATGTTAGCCCTGAATTAACAAGGTCAGCAACTCAACCAAATTTATTAACTCGTGACTTACCAAAGAAAGAGGAGGAGCAAAATAAAGAAGATGAAGACCCAATCATTTTATCTGAACCCGGTAAAGAACCTGTTGAAATTCCCACTTATCCAACATACCCCTCTTTCATCAAACATCGAGAACCCATATAAAATAGACATTAATTCTGAATTAATGAAAATTTACCGTGATATAATAATTAATAATTATGATTCAATAATAAATTTAATTGACCAATCCGGTTTAATTATTTTACCTTATGAATCATTAATTCATATTATCGCCATTCTTTGTGATGTTCAAGATTCAGACGTTAAGATTCAATTTTTCATAGATGATGAGGTTTCATGCTGCGGAACAGTTGCAAAAATAAATCCTATAAAGGATATTAGCACAATTAAGATATCAAAGAATGGAACAACAACTGAACTACATTTAACTTATAATAACATATACAATAAAATAGTTGATGAATATAAAATATCACTTGAAAAATTCTTTGTTAAGGCCATTTAATATTCAAGCATTAACATTATCGAATAATAATCCTTTGAATCATAATCAATAATAATTGACCTTTCACCAGTTTCTATCGTTTGTTTTATTTCTTTTTGTTTCCCACTATCCGGATCAGTCATTGTAATTGTTTTTGTTATAGTATCAGCTTTATCTTTAACTTCAATCTTTTTTCCATCAGGATATTTAAACCAAAATTCCAAAAATTCGATATTGTCAATCTGTTCATATTTTAATCTATCAATTGCATTTTTAATACCATCTGAAAATCTTATGAAATGGTCATTATATGGGTTTGATTGAACTAAATTTGAATGAAGTGAAATATAACCTGTTGATGAATATGACATTGACTCGTATTTTCTGAAAACACTAAAATTTATAACATGAATGAATTTCTTATTCGTTGAATTTATGAATTCTTGAGGTAATCTTATTCTAGTTTTATTTATCACTGGAAAATAACGCTTTACCATATTTTTAATCGTAATAAAAATGTCAATTATCAATATTATTTCAAATAATAACTGTGAATTAAATTTAACAGTTAGTGGAATTTATAATGTTACTCTCGTTTCTGTGAGTGGTAAATTTAATCCCATTCTTTTAGACCCTTCAGATTATATATCATTTATTAAAGATGACCTTGAAAAAACGTATGATATGTATATAAATAATGTGATAACGAAATGGGATATTAACATTTTAAGTTATTTAAATGAATCATTTATCGTATGGTATGAAGGAAATTTTAAATCAAAACCTGATAAACTTTTTGAACTTGATGAAATAAATAACCTTATTAAATTTCCGCTGAAAATTAAATTTTGTACTCCTCATCTTCGTTCATTGTTGGGGATATTAAATTTTGAAAAAGATGTTGGGGATGTTTTGTATTCTGACACTGGTTCCAATTTCATTTTAATCAAATGTGATAAAGTTAATACCCCAATGAGATTTTCACATCAAACATTAGACCCTAACTCTTACCCATCAATACAAAACATTTTATCCATCAACTTAAACACATTTTCTTTATCATATCCGTTTCAATTATCCGGGAATTCATTTATTCTTCATTCAAAAGATTTATCAAATATTAAATTTAGAATAACTGACCTATTTGATTGTGATTTAGAATTCATGAATGAAATATTATGGCAATTTCAAATAGAAAAAATAGCTGATGAGATAACGGATTAAATATTTTTAAATCATAATAAATGATTAAACAACAGCAACCACAGCAACTTAAGGCACAAAGCACCCAGGTCCTTCAGACCATTACATACGCCATATATGCATATAATTCAAAGACGGCAGAACAAACGCAAAGGTTGAAATATGGAGATTTGGAGATAGTATTGAAAAATGAGCGTTTCGAATTCGTTTGCAAAGGTGGTGCAGTGATATCAAATATAAAAGAAATTTTATTTATGAATTCAAAAATTAAAGGAATAACGGATGATATAACATCAATTCCACCAGAGAACAAAGATATTACGCATTAAATGCATTTCCTAAAGTTTTGAAGATTGGAAGATTTAATTTAAATGAGGAATTCATAAAAGGTTTCCTAAATGACATAATGAAGAAAGCAGATAAGGAATATGTGGCTAGTGAGTTAATGAAGAAAGCAGATAAGGAATATGTCAACAGTGAGTTAGACCTTAAAGCGGATAAGGATTGTGTGGCTAGTGCGTTAGAGAAGAAAGCAGATAAGGAATATGTTAATGAAAAAGATAATGAAATTAAAGAAAGGGTTGAATGGTATCATGAATGGGCATCAAAGATTTTAAAAACTAAAGCTGATACAGGGTGGGTTTCAGGATGTTTAGACCTTAAAGCGGATAAGGATTGTGTGGCTAGTGCGTTAGAGAAGAAAGCAGATAAGGAATATGTTAATGAAAAAGATAATGAAATTAAAGAAAGGGTTGAATGGTATCATGAATGGGCATCAAAGATTTTAAAAACTAAAGCTGATACAGGGTGGGTTTCAGGATGTTTAGACCTTAAAGCAGATAAGGAATATGTCAACAGTGAGTTAGAGAAGAAGGCAGATAATGAATATGTTAATGGAATATACCAAAGTTTGATAGGAACAACTAAAAATATTGAAACTATTGTTGGTGACTTTTCTGTCAATGAAGAAAATAAATATTTTAGATGGCAGTTTGTACAGTCCTTAAGAAATGGTATGCGGTGTAAACTCATTCCGAAAAATAACAATGAAATGTATGTAAGCTATATAAAGAATGATGGTACACAAGTTAAAGTTCCATTAGACAACAACTGTTACTTGAACTTATATGGAGACGAACAAAAGAAATATTTAAGAGTTTATGAAATGACAGATATGACATTGTCTAACCTAGCTCCAGCACCATATTATTATGACTATGGAGATGACGTCAGAACACCACATGTAGATGAACAAAAGTTAACATTATATTTAGATTATTATAGATATAAAAGATATAATGCAATAGAAAAAACGAGAATAGTATATTATTATATAGATGACAAAAATAAATATTATAGTCAAGATTTTACCTACCCTGAAAACATAAGATTATATTATAAAAAATATTCCGACACAAACCAGAAGAAACCTGAAATAGTTGCACTATATTTTAAGTTCAAAAGAGACAATCCTATATTATCTCATATGTTTGATTTAATGAACCCAGTAGGTTCTATTTATACGTCTATGGATGCAAGAGGTCCTCAAGTAATGTTTGGTGTTGGTGCATGGGAACAAATAGTCGACAGGTTTTTGTATTGTGCAAACTCTTCAAAGGAAATGGGTGGAAGTAAAACGATTACAGGTGAAAATTTACCTGCACACAGTCACTACATAGATTTAAGTACATCTCAAGCGGGTTGGCATAAGCATAGATATTGGGATTGGTCAGGAATGACAAAAGGTAAAGGATATGATGTTAAAGATGACGTTAAGTTTGCTATAAATTGTTACTGGAGTGACACTCAGGGAGAAGGAAACCATACACATTTCGTTTCAGGATATACACAAACAACGGGACAAAGTAAAGACTACATGCCACCTTACATGACAGTTTACGCATGGTATAGAGTTCAATGAACGCTCAATGTTTGTGAAACAAACTTTAGGAGCTCCAAAAGAGCGAACATCATAATTTAAATTTTTATTTTAGTATAAATGAAGATTCTACCATATGGTGTTATCGGAAGAGATAAAGATGGAAACCCAATATTTGATCCAAAGTTAAAATTAAAGTTACTGACAAGACAACAACTTGAAAAGTTACTGAAACCAAAACAGGAAAAAAAATGAGAAAGAAAAAAATTTAAATTATGTAATTTTATTTTTATCATAAATGACAAAATTAATTAAGCCAACTATTTCTAAATTAATGATACCAATGAAATCATTTCGTGGAGTAATTATCCCAGGTTCTTCACAATTAGTCAGGGCAGGTGATGTGACTCAAGGTGGAACATTAGCGAATCCATTCAAATTATTAACTAAAGATGAACTTAATAAAACGATGATAAAATAACTGACAACAACATAGGAGGAAGGCATTTATTCATTATTTTTGAAGAACTGAAGGTGTCACTATGTCACAATGTTGACGACATGACATTATGTCAACAACACGAGAGGAAGGCATTTATTCATTATTTTTGAAGAACTGAAGGTGTCACTATGTCACTATGTGTCACTCGGTAATTTAACTTCTCTGAAAAATAGTGACAACATGACATTTTGACAACAACACGAGAGGAAGGCATTTATTCATTATTTTTGAAGAACTGAAGGTGTCACTATGTCACAATGTTGACGACATGACATTATGTCAACAACACGAGAGGAAGGCATTTATTCATTATTTTTGAAGAACTGAAGGTGTCACTATGTCACTATGTGTCACTCGGTAATTTAACTTCTCTGAAAAATAGTGACAACATGACATTTTGACAACAACACGAGAGGAAGGCATTTATTCATTATTTTTGAAGAACTGAAGGTGTCACTATGTCACTATGTGTCACTCGGTAATTTAACTTCTCTGAAAAATAGTGACAACATGACATTTTGACAACAACACGAGAGGAAGGCATTTATTCATTATTTTTGAAGAACTGAAGGTGTCACTATGTCACAATGTTGACGACATGACATTATGTCAACAACACGAGAGGAAGGCATTTATTCATTATTTTTGAAGAACTGAAGGTGTCACTATGTCACTATGTGTCACTCGGTAATTTAACTTCTCTGAAAAATAGTGACAACATGACATTTTGACAACATGACATTTTGACAACATAGTGGGATTAATGCAAAAATAAAGTTAGTTTTAAAATTATTTTTATTTTTTTATTCCTATATAAATGACAGCAACAAACAACAACAGCAACTATATCGTTTCTGATGAAAAAGTTGATTCATTAGTTGAGGAATTAGTTGAGGAATTAGCTGAGGAATTAGCTGAGGAATTAGTTATGGCAGAAACTAAAACCCTCAACGAAAGAATTGGTGAAAACAAGATTGATTTACATAACTACCTCAAATACGATGGAGGAAGAGGAAGGAAAACTGGTATGGCTTTATTAGTAAATAAAATATCAAATTTAACGATTATAGATGTTGATATCAATAAATCGTACAATGATGAACTTAAAGAAACAGTTAGAAAAGACATTCTATCAAAACTTTCGGATAAAGATGTTATCGTTAAAACCGCTTCAGGAGGTCTTCACATTTATTGCAACACTAATTTCTTCTATGCAGTTTCGAACAGAATGATTAAATGTTATTCCTGCAATGATTATGATATCGATATCATGACTTCTATGGATGATTCAAAGCGTTCTTTAGTGGTTATGGCTGAATCAAGAGTTCGCAAGAATGCAACAGAACCAATCAATACATACTCATTCATTCGTGGAAGTTATGATTCAACATTAACCAGAACAGTAAACGATATATTAAATGATTTGAATATTAAGGTAAGAGTTGAACAGAAGAATGAAGAAATAAAGACTATCATGAATGAAAACAAAGATGTAAACATTGACGATAAACTAGCTCAGAGCATAGTTGATGGCATCTGTGATTTTGAAGTACATAATGACGGTGGAAACATGAATTTAGAAAAAGAAGTTACATTATTCACACTGTTTCAAGCTATTAATTCGTTACCTAATCATTTAATTAATGAAGCATACGATAACGTTTATAACTTTTGCAGTTTAACAGAAAATGCAAAAAGTAATTTTGAAAAAGCACGTAGTAGATATGCACATTTAATGACTTCTCCATTTGTTTTAGTGAAGATTCTAAAACTTTATCAAAAGGAATATTATGATGAATACGTTTTGCCTTTATTACGTAAGCCAAAAATAACATTTGATATAAAACTTGATGACTCGTTTTTGATAACAGATATTAGACGCAAGGCTGAAAATCATCAGTATAAAAACAGTTCTGAAGTAATTGAGGATTTATCACGTGTAATCCGTTTTGTAGATTGTGGAAATAAATATTTCATTCAAAAGGACTATAATATTCATGATAAAATGAATCAAATATCATTCGTTCTTCAATCAAACATGAAAGAGTCACTTAAAATGATTAAATTATTTAAAGAAGAAGGTAAAACAATAACAGCATGGGACGTACTATTAAATCAACTGTCTTCATTAACAGTTGAGGGTGTTTGCTTTAAATCTGATTCCCCCGATGTTTTCTCAACGTTTCAAGGTTATAAATACAACATTCTCGAAAAGCCTGATTACTCAAAAATTGAGATGTTTATGAATTTCATTAAAGAAGTCATTTGTGATAATAACGATGAAGTGTATAAATACCTTCTCGGCTGGATTGCATCAATGATTCAACATCCTGGAATCAAGAATGAAACAGCAATTATTTTGAAAGGACTTCAGGGAACAGGTAAAAACAGATTCACTGACATTATTTCTGAACTTCTTGCCGGTTATTCATGCAAAAACATTACTGAAATAAGTGAGTTAACGGGTAATTTCAATTCAGTAGTTGAGAATAAAATGTTTCTTGTACTTAATGAACTCAAGAATGTAGGTGAAGATAGACTCGCAAACTTCAACGCTTTGAAATCAATTATAACGGATAATGAGATTAGAATTAATGAAAAGAATCAACCCAGAAGAACTGCTCAGAACGTTGCAAACTTCATTTTCGTAACTAATAACGTCTACCCTGTCAAAATTGAAGTTGGAGACAGAAGATATGTAGTTTTAAGAGTTAATGGTAAATTTAAGGGTCAATTTGATTACTTCAAGAATTTGATGAATTCATGCACAAAGGAATTTTATGATAATTTACTGACGTATTTTATCAATTACGACCTTTCATCATTTAATGTACGAATCATTCCGATGACTGAAGCCAAACAAGATTTAATTGAATTATCATCAAATCCTTTAGATGTATGGATAAATACACATTATGATGAATTGTGTGCAGGTATGACGTGTAAAAATGCTTTATTCTGCAAACCATCAGACATGAAAGACAAGAATTTCCAAATGAGCATTAAAGATAAATGTGATAAGAAACAGAGAAGAATAGATGGTAAACAGACATGGTATTATGTTTTGAAAGAAGAAATGAAAGAATTATATAAACAGGTTGAACCAAACGATAATGAGGATTCATTTACTGACGATGAAATACCTGTAAATGAAGCTTTATAAAGTATGATTGGAATTTATTTTTGCATTCTCTTGTACCTGTTGTCAAAATGTCATGTTGTCAAAATGTCATGTTGTCACTATTTTTCAGAGAAGTTAAATTACCGAGTGACACATAGTGACATAGTGACACCTTCAGTTCTTCAAAAATAATGAATAAATGCCTTCCTCATTAATCCCACTATGTTGTCAAAATGTCATGTTGTCAAAATGTCATGTTGTCAAAATGTCATGTTGTCACTATTTTTCAGAGAAGTTAAATTACCGAGTGACACATAGTGACATAGTGACACCTTCAGTTCTTCAAAAATAATGAATAAATGCCTTCCTCATTAATCCCACTATGTTGTCAAAATGTCATGTTGTCAAAATGTCATGTTGTCACTATTTTTCAGAGAAGTTAAATTACCGAGTGACACATAGTGACATAGTGACACCTTCAGTTCTTCAAAAATAATGAATAAATGCCTTCCTCTCGTGTTGTTGTCAAAATGTCATGTTGTCACTATTTTTCAGAGAAGTTAAATTACCGAGTGACACATAGTGACATAGTGACACCTTCAGTTCTTCAAAAATAATGAATAAATGCCTTCCTCATTAATCCCACTATGTTGTCAAAATGTCATGTTGTCAAAATGTCATGTTGTCACTATTTTTCAGAGAAGTTAAATTACCGAGTGACACATAGTGACATAGTGACACCTTCAGTTCTTCAAAAATAAAATTAGCGTTATTTTTCTAACTAATGGAACCATTTATTTTTGTCATAAATTTACACCAAAAATATATTTTAGGTGAAGAGGTGAGATCTCACCTAATTTTTCACCCTCACCGCTTAGCGGCTCAGATTGCTTTAGCTTTCTCGTGAATTTTCATGAATTTCCTTAAGATAGAAAAATAACGCTAATTTTATTTTTTTTATTTTGTATAAAAGATATGATTTCAACAATCGGCACAACAACAATTCAAACAACTACAGCACCAAACTCGCTAGTCATGAATCCTACGTCAATGTTGGCAGAGATGAAAAGCTTTATTCCTTCTTCATATACTTTTGAAACAGAAATCCAGAAGATAAAGCAAGAACTTTTAACAAGTAATTTAGACTGTAGTGCGAAAGATGAAACAAATGAACAGTATCTTTATGAAATGCAGGACATTATTGACCATTTACCCAAATTGCCTGAAATCCAACAGCAAAAACTAACTATTCCTGAATTCGACGAAATAGAAGTGAAACCAACTGACTCAGTAGAAATAAAGAAGTTCATACGTAAAGTAAATTATGAGTTTCTAGGATATCATTGCAACCATAAAGTTATGGACAAAGATTGCGACATGGTTTATAAAAATATTTCTGACATATATAAATCGGTGGAGTTTAAGACATACGATAACTTTGTTTCATTAGTTGCAAAATGTGTTTGGGAAATAAGAGATAAAGATAGAAGAGGTAAGGTATGGCATGAACAGTTAAAACCAGCAGCTTTTGAGTTAAAGAAAACCATTGACGCCTTAGTTGTTCTAGCTGGTTTTATTTCAATGTATAACGCAAAAATGAATCCGGAATGTTCAAAATGTAAAGCAGCAATGAGGAAATATAACTATTCAGTCAAAGAGATAGAAAGAATGCGAAACGACTATGCAGACTTAAAGAAAGAAGCAGAAAAGCCAGCAGAAGATAAAATGGACATGTTAGCATTTCTTAATAAAAACTATCCAACAGCAGAAGATTTCCTTCTGTCTGACGTCAAGAAGAAATATAAAGAGACTTTCGGCATGATTAAAACATTCGATGTACTAAAAGAAGAAATTGAAGCTACGAAATTGTTTAGGATTTCAAATATACATCGTACAATTCATGTAAAACGCTTGTGAAAAAAGAGGTGAAAAAAAAGGTGAGATCTCACCTCTTCACCTAAAATATATTTTTATTGAATTCAGCAACAAAAATAATGAATTTCATTAGTTAGAAATATAACGCTAATTTTATTTTTATATCTTTTTTTATTTTGTATGTAAAGACAGTAATGACAAACATTGAGTTTGAAACAGTTAGAAAGATAGACGATGACACCAAAGTGGTTAGAATAGGTGATTTAAACGTAAGATACTCAAAGAAATACAACAAATATTCTTTGTCAGACATTATATCTCCATCTGAAAAGAAAACAAACGACTGGGTTAGAAATGCTTCAACTCAGAAAATTTTGACAAGAAATCCTGAGCTTATGATATCAGTAGCATTTCATGGAACAAGAGCATATCTTATAGACAAAAGTCTTATACCAATAGTTTTGTTATGGTTAGACCCAGTTGTTGGATATAACTTCATAACTTATGGTTCATTCGATACGGAACGTTGCAGTGAAGGCTTACTTTACATCGTTCAGAAACCGAAGGACTTCAACACAAAAAGATATAAGATAGGAAGAACATATAATATAACTCAAAGATATGACAGTACAGTCAATAGAGTCAAGGTTGTGTTCGTTAATGATATGAGAGCTGCTGAAACAGAACTGCTTGAAGTTTTTGAGAAAAGGTATGGTGCTCCCACGAAAGGTAAAGAAACGTTTGAAGTAGATGAGATAGATAAAGCTATAAAATTATTTGACGAAGTTGCTGAAAAATACATGTAAAGCGTTTATTTTTGTCTTTTGTGAAAGTCAGAAAATAAAGTTAGTTTTATTTATTTTGTATGTAAAGACAGTAATGTCAACATTAGAGAACACAACAACTACTATCGTTCATGAAGCCATTAATGAAGAATACGAGTACATACAGTATAACAAACAACTTCACCTCATTCGTTCAGTCAAAGATGACATGTACCAAATGCAAAGTATAATGAATGCTCTTCGTTCTACAAAGCAAGCATATCATTGGTTTGAAAACCAACAGACAAAAGAACTTTTAGAAGAATTTCCTCATATGATTGTTTCCCTCGGAAAACCGAGAGAAGATGAGGAATAAAAATTAAATTTGGATTGAGTTTAAAAATTCATCTTTATTAAATTCATCTCTTCCAATCAATTTATTTATTCTATTAAATTCTTTTATTTTTGCTTCACTTAGTTTAAGGATTGAACGGTAAGTTTCTAATTTTTCGATTATTTCTTTATCGTTTTCAACCTCACCATTGTGGCTTCTTTTTGTAATAGCATATTTTTGATTTAATTCTGTTTAGTTTCTTTTTATATTCATCGTCTGGACTCTTGACTGCTTCGTTGTCACTCATTTCTTACGAAATAAAAAAAATTAAATATTATTTAAATATAATGGAGTAATAAAATAAATCGGAATTTCTATTAATTTATTGTCAACCTCAACTAATGCATTGCCGTTAATATATCTAACAAATTCAGCTATTGTGTCAAATCTTCGTCTTCTTTTTGTCATTGATTTATCAGTTTTTCCATAATCGAGATGAATCAAAACTTTATCCCCTTGTTTAAAATTCATGAGCCCCGAATTAATTTGTTCACGTTTAACATCATTCAACCTTTCCATTTGCTTTCTAATATATTCCCATTCTTTTGAAATATCATTTTTCATTTCCACCGGTTTCATGTTTATAGTTCTATGCCATGTATTATTATAATAATATACTAACTGTTGTATGATGGAGTCATGATTTCCATCCCAGTATATCTGACCGTTAACCCCTAACGCATCTCTAAGAGTTCTCATTACCGCATCAACTATTTTATTATGAAACGTATATGGAGAGGATGAAAAGTAAAAATTAATTTGTGGGAAATAATGAGTCATAGTTGCCTGAAATCCTTTATCACTATCACCCCTGATATTATCTACTCTTTCATGATCTAGTAAGTATTGAATAGCTCTTCTTGTTTCCTGTTCTGTTTTCCCTTTCACTGGAATGCAATATAAATATCTGGTGTTAATGTTAATGGCAAATAAATAAGTAACGTTTCCTTTTGAATATTCTAAATGATCGATTTCGTATGAATATGGATATGGTGCAAATGAAGGGCGACCAAATTTTTCCTTTAACGGTTGAATTTTCGGGTCAATTGGTTTATTTAATATCTTGAAATCCTTTTTAAAATCTTTTTGCTTCTTTAATGTTTGAAATGGATATAATAAAGTGAATGATGAAGGATTAACTGGAGGAAGTGGTTTTGGTATTGCAGGTACTGTCGTTGGAGGTTTTGGTGTTGCAGGTACTGTCGTTGGAGGTTTTGGTGTTGCAAGTGGTTTAATTTTATCTGCTTTGATTTTGGATGATGAAGTTTTGGATTTCATTCCCCCCTTCATTAATTCTGGATGTATTCTATTCATTTGTTTTAAATATGCTGTATATAAAGGTTTGATATACTTTCCCGCTTCGAGTTTATGTTGAAGGATGAATTCCAAAAGTTGATCTTTATTTAAAAGTTGGGCTGAATGTGGTTTAACTAATGAATCATAAATTAAAGCTTGTGCATCATTTTTGGTCTGAAGGACCCGGGCGTTTTGTTTCTTTGTTTTTTGTGGCTCAGGATTATATAATTTATATAATTCATCAATATCTTCTTCTGTTAATACTTCATTTTTGAAATCTTTCAAATGTTTAAGTTGTGATTTAGTTTTTTCCTTTGTATATTCATTATTTTTAATTTTATCTTTAATTTTAGAAATTATTTCATCATGATATTTCAAAAATTCATTATCATAATATGAATAATAATAATCCATATCATCATCCGTTATATTTTCATCATATTTTTGGAGATATGCTTTTAAATCATAATAACTAAGAAAATTTTGATCACGTACTAAATCATCAATTAAATTTTCTAAATCTACGTTATCCATTTATATAAAAATAAAATAAATGTTTTAAGGGTGCCCACCTCTTTGATCAAGAATCAAAACCATCATTCAACGGTTCCTTTTGTCTCTTCTGTGGCATTTCATTAAATAAACGGCATACAACATCCATTTTCACAACATACAGCCTTAGTGTGTGCTCCTGTTAATGCAGTCTTACCGATTGTTAAGCGAGTCATTGACCCGTTTTTAAGTTGTAAATTAATATTCTGACCATCAAATATCACTTTATCATTTATTATATCCAAATAATTTTTAGGTGTTAATTGTTTATTTTGTCGTAAACTAACTCCTTTCATTTTTTGTGCAATCTTTTTAAAATCACTTCCATCAATTGAACCGTTGAATGATGTATAACACTTGGGGCATAAAGCAACCATGTTATCACCTTGTTTCTCAATTGCTAAACCCAATAACTTCTTCTCATGTGCTTTTTCTTCAGCTTTATTCTTTAATTTAGGTTTAAATTTCTCATCAAAACAAAAGAAATCAAAAGGTGCGAATTTGTAAATGTTTTTATCATAAAATTGTTTATCAGTAACAATTGCTTGAAATGCTTGAGTGTTAGGAAGATTTGGGTCGCCAGCGATTGCCCAATAAGATGAATCAGTATCACCTTCAATGAAATGAAAACGATTAACATTCATGCATTTATACATAAAATCATAAATGAAAACCAAATACCAGTATTTAGCATTATCTAAAGTGAAGAATGCCTCTTGTAAACATGTTTCACATCTATAAAATCTATCTTTGAGCATCATTTGATATGTATCTTCACCTATTTCTCTTATGTTTTTAAACTTATTTGCCATACATGCAACGCGTGCCTTCTGTGCATTCATTATTTTAGTCTTTGTGTAATTTTGTGTATTCATTGCATCGTAACCATATGATCCATTAAGTGAAATCTTGCAAAATAAACTTTTTCCTTTATTTCCTTCTAATTCAGCCTTTTGTCTTTCGTTCATAAATTTGTTCGCAAATTCATTAAAACAAGTGTTTTTAGTAAATGTTAAAATTGATTGAATGTCATCGATGATAAAATGAAATCTGTCTATTAGATACCAAAGATAATAAGAAGAAAATGGTTGATATTGGTTGTGTGTTGATGCTAACTGAGTTAATTTTCTCTGTTTCTGGTCAACTGGTAGATTGTTTGATTTCATGTAATTATACATAAAACTGCCAATTGTTTTTTCATCTGTGATAATATCTAAGTTTCTTATTATCGGTAAAAAGTTTATGTAATCATTAATGTATTTTTCATCAATGTGACCCTTTACTTCAGCCACGAATAAAGTATTTTTCTTCTTAATTATTCCCAGTGCTTTTACTTTCTTTGTTGCTGTATCACAAATGATAACACCATTCAATCTTCCCGGCATATACATTTTATGGTCAGTATATTGAATGAAATCATGAGGATTAGATGAAAATGATGAAGGATATAATGAATTAAAATCAACACCAACGAAATGAGTCATAATGTTGGTGGTGTCCTCATTTGATACAGTTTTAGTTTCTGGATTATATGAAAGTTTATTAATGTGCGTGATTCCTTTAAGATTTACTCTATGTTGAACATTTGATAAACCACCAGTAATTCCATTACGGAGAATGTGATAAGCTTCAACTGAATCTAAAGTCATTGGTAAATTATTTTTTTAATGCATAATTTCTTAAATTGATTCTTAAACGTTGAACATCTTCATCTTTATTTGATTTAACGACATTGCAATAACAACACATTAACTGACAATTTTTCTTTGGTATGTGGTTTTTCATTATCGATTCTATCCAATGTTGGTTTATTTACATATGTAAACGCTTTACCACCATTTTGCATTTAGATGAAAGGATTAAATCGTGATAGTATTGAAAATCATCCGTTGAAACATTATTTTTAGTATCTCTTTTCGCCTTTTCATCTTGTTTCTTATATGAATCAATTTTATATTTCCAATACTTTTTTGTTAATTCAAAACTTGATTCTATCTCTTCCTCAGGATATTTTTTCATTATGATTAAAGTCTTTATATGCTAAAGCGTAACGAATCATTGAAGCATTCGATGATAAAGAAAGATTATGAAGCATGTCAATTTTATAACAAATGTTTCTTCGATAATTTTATCAATTGGGTCAATCATAATTTCAACGTCTTTATTGCAATAATGAATAAAATATTCTAATCTATTCTCAAAATTTTTAGCATCATTGAGATATATTTGATAATCACTATCTGATATAGTTTCTTGAGTTAATGCTGAATAAAATGAATCTTGAGTGAATGGTTCCTCTTTATATAATTCTTCTTCGTAATTTTCCCATGTGATGAATTGATAAGGGAAAAAGGATTTAACACGTGACTTATTGTTTCCGAAATCTTGAGTGAATTGGTCTAATGTTCCACCCGCTATATAATTTCTGATGTCAATAAATCTCAATTCATATGGAACGTTTGTTTTCTTTACAATGATTTGCTTAAATTGTGAAGATGAACCCAGCATTGATTTTATTTTCCATTTTGCAGTATTTAAATCATGAAGAATTAAATTTAAATCAAACTTTCCTGAATTAAAACCTATGATATTCACTTTATTAAATTCTTCATCTAAAAGCTCTTTAAATGCTTCCTTCTGTTTTTCATTTAATGTATTCATTAATTCTTCATATTGTTCAATATTTGATTTAGCAACTAATGAACAGGTTGAAAATAAAAATTCAATCCAATCAGAGATGAACGAATCACTTGATGTTAAGCAAAAATTCCTCGTATATGTTTTATCACGGTCTACGACCTCGCCGCTTTGCGGCTTTATTTTGACAGTTGATGATACCATGAATGGTTTTAAGTAAGCATTCAAAGTTGCACACTCAGAAAGTTGTAATTCTTCTTTAGTCTCTAATGTTTCGAAGTCAAAAGTAATATAATATCTTGTTGGTTTATAATATTCCTGCAAATTATGTGCTAATAGCCATTGATATATCTTCTGTTTCGTGATATGCGGTGCATATGGTTGTTGTGTGTTTTGCAATTGAACGTCTTGAATTAATCTTCCATTATTTTCTTTACATTTCTCACAATGTTTTAAAAATCTTCTTTGGTTTTTCCTTTCTGGATCATCACGGATAGAATAAACTTCTTCTTTACAATATGGACAAACTTTATATCCTGTGAGTGCTTCAACGTCTGTAATTCTGTCAGCGTGAAGTTTTCCACATGGACTCTGTGTTAATAAAATATTTACTGTTTCAAATTCTGGATCTATCATTATTGATTCCACTAATGGAAAGTCTACCTTGTTAATGTCTACGTCTTCTGGTTGAGGGTCACAATAATAAAAATCAATATTAACGTTTAACATTCTTGCTAACCTCTCACTTTCTGATGAAATGTCAAATCCTTCATATGCATCTATTGCTTCATTTAAATAACTTCTACGAGTTTTAGGATTAACACCATCAGGAATGTTATAGAAGCGTTTAAATAACCTTCTACCTTCGGCTCTTATTTGATTATCATTCATTTTAGCTGTTCCATTTTTGTTCATTTATGTAAGAATAAAAATTAAAAAATAAAGTTTATTTTTTTAAAGTCCGAGACTCAGAGAGTCCAGGGCTAAAGTCCATAAAATGAATTAAGAACACATAAATTTTTATCATCTGCGACGTGACGAATACATTTTAATTTACTCAAGAATGCGTACCCTGATACATTAAATCTAATTCCTGTCTTATTTAATTTCACAACTTTGAAAAGGAATGTATGAATAGCTATAAAATGATGAGATGATGTTTTATGGGTTGCTTCCATTTTTTCTGAAATAAATGAATAAATATAATGTTTATAAGTTTTCATATCTTTTATGTTCTTAATAACGAATGGTATAGACCTTTCAACTTCGTCTTCCTTCGGTGCTGTTCTTTCATATGAAACATTATTGGTATCTTCAATAATGAAACCACAATCACACAAAATTTTATATGTACCAATTGTTTCTTTTGATATTTTATCTAACAAATCAAAAACTTTATCAACACCTGTACATTTATTTAAATAATAATTTGTGTAAATATCATGGTCTTCTTTCTTAATCGTATTTGTTGCATATGTTACATTTTTCAGTGCTTTTTGGAATTTTTCAGAATCAAGAGGAGGTGAAAGTAATATACATGGATAATCTCCATCGTCAATAAATTGTAACTTATGTTTATGAATAAATTTAGTACCTTCTTCTGAAAGTGTTTCGTCAATATCACCATCTAATAAATTTTGTGTTGATTCCAAAAAGTAATTTTTATATCTTTCTTCATGAGATTTCTGAACTGCTGATTCTGAAGCTGGGATATTCATTAAACCCTCTACTTCATTTTCATTATATTTTTCAACTTCTCTTAATTCCTTAATTTTTTCATCTATTTCATCTCTTATTTTTTCCAGTCTTTCAATTTCATCATATTCATCATCTTTAATTCGTTCTTCATAATATTCAGGGAAAACATCAGGTTCTTTAGGTTTTTCTTTTTTAGATGTGGGATATAAGAAATTTATAACATCATCTTTATTCATTTTTCCATCATAATCAAATTCATTTAAAAACTCCGCGAATTTTTGACAATTTCTTAAATAATATTTATCAACCTCATAACCTGCCTCCTCTAATATATCCTTTATTTTCTCGTTTGTGAATCCAAATTTTTTAACGTCGTTAGTCTTGACACTCATTTCATACAAAATAAAAGTGAATTATTTTAACATTAACGTTTAATAATTCACAGTCTTCCTTTTTAAATAAATGTTTCATTTATTCAGGATTAACAATTCTATAATATTGCTTCTCTTTAAATCTTTGAATATAAACAGGAACACCATCCTCTAAAATTCGATAATCTATTTTATCTGGTTTTACTTGTTGGGTCATTTATGTAAGAATAAATAAATTATTTTAAAATTAATGTTAAAATAAATGATACAAAATCGTTCAATATTGTATGAATTCTTACGTTTACAAAAAAAGTCACATAACCCATCTACTATACTACTTTAATATAATTTTTTCAAAAAAATTATTTTATTTAAAATAAACAAATTTTATCAAATTACTAGTATTTTTAAATTATCTTTTGAAAAATTGAAAAATTTACAAATTAAAAAATGGAAGACATCTTGGTTCGTCTCGAAAACCCAGAAGATCTTAAAACTTTTCAACTCCCAACCGTTCCCGCCGATCAGGTTCTCAACGTAATTGAAGAAAAATATCAAGAATACATTAATAATCCAAATGTAACTCTCGAAGATACGGCAAAAACACTTTCAATAGGAAAAGAACGTTTGAAAAAATTTTCGTACTACTCGGCTATCCAATAAAAGAAAGAGGAAGACCAAAGAAAAAAATTTTTGAGGAAGATGTATACAAAATTTTGGAAATTAAAGCACAATATGACATTGGATACAAAAGGATCAAAGAATCATATTTCGAAAAAGTCGAAAGATTTACATTCAACGATGCTTTCAAAATTTTCAATCAACAACATTTGTTTACATTTCACAGGCATCAGAAAATCGACGAACATCCACATGAATACGTTGCTCAATATGTTAATCAATTGTGGCATACTGATTTGAAATTTCTGAAGGACGATAACGGTAACCTTCAATATTTAATTTCATTTCTTGATGACAGAAGCAGATACATTATTTGCTGGGATGTTTTCGATACAAAAGAAATGAAAAATACTGCCAGAGTATTTCGTCACGCAATTGATTTAGTCAAATTAGTTCCACATGGAATTCTCACAGATAATGGAACAGAATTCATTGGAAAAGATTTTGAAGCGGTTTGCCAAGAATTCAATATAAAATATTTCAAAACTCATCCGTACTCTCCAGAGGAAAATGGAAAAATTGAAAGGAGTTGGGAGACTCTTTTCAAGACAAACCCCAGAGTGAACGTCTTTGAGTTCATACTCAAATCATACAAAGTTTTGTCGAATAGTTTGATATAAAGACAAAAAATTTACAATTTTTAATTAAATCCGAACAATCTTACATATGCAGCTGAAGCACACTCACAAATTACTCTCAATATCCACTCAAATCATACAAAGTTTTATATTTTCATTTTATTGTTTCTTAATAAAGAATTTACTTTAATATTCTTAATTGTTTTCTTTTTTATATTTAATTTTTGATATCTATTTTAAAAAACTTATACAAATTCGAGTCAGCTAATAATTTAATTGAAAAAATAAAAAGAAAACATATAATTTTTAATCCGTCTAATTGAATAAGCAATATTATAAATATTATGTTAAACGGTTAATTTTTTCTCAAAAAAAATTATTTCGAATTTCCGAAATTTTTGACATTTTGGCTGAGAACTATGGTCTGCGAGGTACATAGATAGAATCAGTACCTCGCAGACTATAGTTCTCTATATGGCGCCGAAAATTTTTGGTGAAATATCGTCGCATTTCACCAAAAATTTTTCGGCGCCATAGGAAGAATTGGAGGGTGTGAGATACTATTACATGCTATAGTACTCACACCCTCCAATTCTTAGCTAAAATGGCTAAAAATTGGGTGCAATGTAAAAAATTGCACCCAATTTTTAGCCATTTTGGCTGAGAACTATGGTCTGCGAGGTACATAGATAAAATCAGTACCTCGCAGACTATAGTTCTCTATATGGCGCCGAAAATTTTTGGTGAAATATCGTCGCATTTCACCAAAAATTTTTCGGCGCCATAGGAAGAATTGGAGGGTGTGAGATACTATTACATGCTATAGTACTCACACCCTCCAACTCCCAATCAAAATCGCATAAAATTTGCTACTTATCTTCAGATTACCTCCCATTATAAAATATATCATTGCTATCTCATCGTACTATATTTCCACCCTATTGTATTTAAAAATATAAATTTTTTTGATAATATATTTTTATATCTTGAATTTTCAAACAATATATTCACAGATAATATAATGGGAAATCTATCTCAACCTAGCCTTAAAGTACCAAACTCCTGCTTGCATTCTCACTCACAAATATTAAACATCCATCTCCAAAAAACTAAATTCTTCACAATTTTTTTAAAATTGAGAACATAAAAAACGTATGCATTCAATAATTTAAGATACTAACAAATATTAAAAACTTCAAAATATCAGATAATAACGTTTTTCAATTAAAAAAAATATCATTTTGCTTTTCAATTCGAACATAAATCTTAAATATTTTTAATTAATATCTGATTTACAGCATTATTATCCATTTATAAATCTGATAAATAAATGACAAAACCATCAGAAATACTGTCACTTTTTGTCAAAAGTGAAGTCACGCTATTTTTCATGACAACACTCAATCTTCCCATTTTGGTAGGGAGAATGAGAGTCTGTATGCCGCCATTGGACGCCCCAAAGATCAAGTAGATCTTGAAAGGCGCCCCTATTTTCTGAACCGTTGTCGGTCCAGAAACAATAAGGGGCGCCAAATTCAATGAAGGCGGAAGCCGCAACGTTCGCTGTCGTCGCTGCCAGCATATCTGGTATTTGTATACACGCTAGGACTTTGCGGCTAAAATCGTCGATTATGCCATAAATATACTGGCCACGAACACCCCTAAAATAATGAACATCTGCGTGCCAGATAAGATTGGGTGAAAGCGCCCAATATCTTACTGCTGTTTCTGGCCCGGCATGCTCTAATCGCGTCTTGGTGAAATGATTTTCTTTGAAGTATCTGCGTACTTCTCTATAAGATACATCAATTTGTTGTAATTTCAAACGTTTCCATTGTTTTGTTTGACCACAGGGAAAGGCCCAGTGGTCATGTATCACAGCAAGAGCTTTGATTTGGTCGTAGGGATTGACCCTACGACCTTTCTTGCCTTTAGGCAATGGGATATTCTGTAAGCTAAATTGATTTTGTAAAAAAGATTTTGAAACATCTAAATATTTGAAATCATTTGATTGAAGGGTTGGGGCGATGGGAACATGGGTGCAAGCTTCTTCCCATGTCATTTTACCTTCTTCAATCTGATTGGAAATACCAATTAGGTAAATTCGATCGACATACCCTTTGTAAGGATTCATTCTAATGAAGTACGTTAACAATCAAAATATTCTATAAGTGTCTAGTATGGAATTCAAAAGAATAAAGAAAATAGTAACGTAAATAAACGTATTATGAAATAATTTATAATTAAAATGAAAAAAAGAAAAAATAATAAGTAAAGTGACTGGAAATGAAAATTAAAATCAGTGTACAGTTTTATTTTTTTCTCGCTGTGAAACGTATTCGGTCATTTTTTTAAAAATTAATTTTTTGTTAGAGATAAGAGCTAAAACTCGGTAAACAACTTCTTTATGTCTAGAAAATTCTATCTTGCCTTTTATTTTTTTCTCGCTGTGAAACGTATTCGGTCATTTTTTTAAAAATTAATTTTTTGTTAGAGATAAGAGCTAAAACTCGGTAAACAACTTCTTTATGTCTAGAAAATTCTATCTTGCCTTTTATTTTTTTCTCGCTGTGAAACGTATTCGGTCTTTTTTTTAAAAATTAATTTTTTGTTAGAGATAAGAGCTAAAACTTTGCAGACAACTCCCCCATGTCTAGCAAATTTAACATTCGTCTCCCATTTTTATATATTTGGTTTAGAATGTTCGAAAATGCGTAATATGGTTATTAATATTAATTGAAAAGAACCTTGAATTAATTCAATCTGATCTCACAAAATATTTTAAATTACAAACTTTGTAGTTTGAATAGATAATTAGTATTAAACTCAAATAACTAGTTTATTTTTGAATAAAAATTATTTGAATTTATTCAATTTTGTGAATTTTCCTTCAAAAATCAAGTTTAAATATCTTATTTGCCATATAATTATAAATACAATGAAACATATTCGAAATTGAAAAGAATGACTTTTTCTGTTCTTTCAATCATTCAATTTGAATTTTGCAATATTGGATTTCTCATTAAATAGCTATTAAAAACAACAAGCAATTTAACTTACATTCAAATTTATTTGTGTTATATTCAATCTTCTCAAAACTTATAATTTTCTTATATTAAATCATTACGATTAACCACTAAATTAAGATCCGAATATCTATTTTTATATCAAATTTATTATTTTTGATTTGTTCATCTTGCGTTTTTAACAAAATTGATTACCGTTCCTGAACTAACATCAGTATAAAACCATGTTTTGCGATTAGAAATGCCAAGTTACTGAGTACATATTACAGGATCGAAGTTCCAAACATCATATACCTCTGATTCATCACTTATCATAGACAAATATAATGAAAAAACATCAGAGACCATAATACTGTTTGAAATTAGCATAATATTTATCAAATTCAACATTTGATTCTAATATCCAAAAAATAAAGTTTGATTTTCTCCTATAACCCTCCACACCTTTATATTTGCATGCTTACGTTATAGTCATATTCGCTCTTTATTGAATACTTTACATTATAGCATAAATAGTCGGATTTTAATTACTTCTAAAGATTCCTGACATCCTCTTGTGCTTATCCGAAATCAGACAGATAAGCCTATTTTTCTACTTAGAATTCTTTATTTTTCTAGATAATTTTATTCGTCGAATATATTTACAAAATTATTCTCCAGAAGTAGCATTAAGGTCTCTCTTAGTGGCAAGATTGTTCATTTTAATACTTATAATTAAATGATATCTAGTAAAAACAACTCTTTGATTTTATATCCTTTATATTAGTGAACATTGCTTATGATATGTCGTCCCTCTTCGATCAAAAACAAATACTAATCAATTTGATAAATAAAATTTGAAGATCACTACAATTTTATACATCTATATCTAAATTTTAATAGGCAATATAGATGTAAAACTACATGAATAAATTCATTTGTTGATAGAACGTTAACAGGATAAATAAACTTCTATAAATTACATAAAAAAACACATAATTTTTTTTTACTAACAAATATAACAAATATAATTTAATGTCTCCTTGCTCTAGGAGCTGTTGGAACTCTTGTTTCTTCAGGAGGTTTCACTTTTCTTGTGAAAAACTTTGTGTAAATTGAATCTTTTTGAGTCATCAAACTAATTCTTCTTTCTAAATCAGCCAATGTTTGCGAAAGTTCATTAACTTCCAATTGCAAATCATTGACAGCCTTCTTTCTCTTGGAAAGGTTCACCAACATCTTCACTCTCTGTTTCTCTATCTCGTTTTCAATCATGTACTGAGATCTTCCATTTTCATCGACACTTGTCGCTTTTCTGAGAATTTCTATTCTTTTGTTTGCGGCCAAAATAGATAATTCCAGTCTTCTTCCTTCTCTGTTTCGAATCAATCGAGTATAACCTACTTCCGGCATTGTTCTTAACTGTAGATTTGCTCTCGTCAAAGCGCGGATTCTTCTATTGTAAAATGCCAGTTCATGGAGTTTTCTTTGCCTTTCTATTAAGTTTGAAATGGCTTCTGCTCTGTCTCTCGTCCATGGGAAGTGAGAATGGCCTTTTTTTGATAGAGCAATGTATCTACGTTTGATAATAAGCCAAAGACTCTTCAAATCTGAGAATTTTTCGTTGATCTTTTTCATTTGATAGGGTTTTGTCGAAGGAAATCCGAAAATATCGCGTGGAACATCATCAGGAATTGATGATTGACCTAATATTTCATCTTCGATGGCTTTATTCAGTTCTTTTTCCTCAATATTTTCTGTTGTATCTTCAATTTCAATGTCATCATGAGTTTTTCGTTGCTTAAGAGGGATTTTAGACTTTCTGTTCTTACGCGATGACTTCTTTTCCACTTTTTCTTCAGAATCAGGTTGATTTGTTTCAAATTGAGCGAATGGATCTTCGTTTTCGTCGGATTTTTCTTCAGTATTGTCTTCTTCTTCATCGTACTCCATTATTTCCTCAATATCGCTTGAATCGATCATTTTATGCAAAATATCATCTTCAATTTCTTCTACCGGGATCTCTTCTCTCTCGAATATCTGATTTGCTTGGTCAGCTAAGTCGCGAAGTGAAAGACGAACAGTCGAATCTCTTCCAATTTGCTGGATTTTGTAATCAAGTTCGTGAATTAAATCAGATAAGAGACTTGATTCACTTTCAATAGTTTTATCATATTTGTCTGTTTCATTTGACTCAGAATTCTCAAGTTTGGTATTTTTTTCTTCAACTTCATTTTCAGAGTCATAACCAACGGGATTTGTCTCATCATCAACATCATTGTAATCATCGCTGTCAAAAATGTCTTCTGAAGGACTAATTTCTTCAATTTTGCTTGTATATGACTGATTTCTGTTTGCGAACCTCGGATTCATCGATTTCTCTTCTGATGGAGCTTGTGGTGGCTGAATTAAGATTTTTTGGTCATATAATAATTTTAATAAATTTTCTTTGTTCAATTCGTCTGAAAAGTCAATGATCATATTATTCCTGTGATTGTAAAACAATGTATTTGATTTCGGTTCGTATTCCGGGAAGACAAATTTCATTACTTCATTTGAAGGACAAATAAAGTAATGTACGCTGTCAGGAAGCACAGAAAGGACTTCTTTGTCATCATCATTCAGTTTATAACTAAATAGGAAAAAGTCAAAGTTCAATATCAAATTGATATGAGAAGGACGAACAACAAAAGAGCCGTTGTAAACATGTCTTAGACTCATTGACATGTATGATTGAACATCATGATATTCGCTGAATAATTGGCTGTCTGTGAAGCTCCAAAAACTCAATTCTGTTAATGCGGAATCAAAAGGAACAATTTGAGAAGTTTTTGAGTTATAGAACACTATCTTATTTTCAGGGAAATCATTAAACGAGGAATCCAATGTTTTCAAAAGAGATTTATCTTGAATAAGATAAAATCCGACTTTAAAAGGCAAATCTTGGAAGATTTGAAGGATTCTTTCGCTTGGATTGCAATTAAACAGGAAGAATGAACAGTTACTTTGTTGTAACTCCTTAATTTCTTTTTCATTTGATAAAATTTTTCCGAAATTCAAAGAACAAATCATTCTTTCATCATTTATCTCGTTTAACTTTGTCTCTGGCTCTTGTTGGTACACAGAACTTAAGAATTCATGTATTTCTGAGCCAATAAACAAAGAATTAAACGGAAACCACCTCTGATTCTTTGAACAATAGTACAATGACTTTATATCTCCATTGTTTTGGTAATTTTCCCTCAAAATTTCGTCATCGACCAAAAAATATCCGATCATTGGCGGAATTCGAGTTAAATTACAGGAATCATTGACTAAATAGAAGCTATAACCTTTCTCTTTAAGTAATTTAACATCTTCTGATGTAATTCTCGTTCCAAACTCAAGATTTTCGAATTTTTTCTCTTTTGATTTTAAGAATTTCTCAAAACTCTCTAAATTAATTAAATCATGATAAGGAACAACATAATTCATATATCTAGGAATGTAAACTATAGAATTATCATCTAAATTTTGATTTTCAACTAAAATTAAATTTTCATTTTGAGATTTAAGTTCCAAAGCTTTGTTTTGAGGACCAACAATGAAACAATCACCATTTATATCAAGAACTTTGTTGAAAACATCCTTTGGAAATAGATTTTGATGTAATTTTGACAAATTAAACAATTTGAGATAATTTGAGAGGTTTTCAGATGTCAAATTGAAGTCAATATTATCAACAAAGTTGTTTGATACAAAACAAACATGATTTTCATCGTCATTTGGAATATTATATTTTTCCAAAAGTTTTGGAGCGGTAACAACGAAATATCCAACATTAGAAGGAAGATACTTAAACATAGCAATCTCTTTTTGCCTCGGAATATGATTTAAAACAAAATAATTATTTGATATCGAATTTAATTTTTTTTCTGTTCGAATTAACGAGCCAAACTTTATATAATTGAATTCTCTATCATCTGAATTAAATATTGGCTCGATTTCGTGATTTTGAATAAATTCAGATAATTTTTCTTTTGAAAACGTTTTTTCCATGTCAAAACACTTCCCATCTACACTTCTATACATTACCATTCCTGTCTTCGTCCGATATCCATCAGAAAAGTAATCAAAAAGATTTTGATTTGAAATCTCGAAAAAACAACAATTTTCTGGCAAATCTTCAAAAATTTCTTTGTTTTCATAGTTTTCAGAAATAAAAATAACGTTTTTGTTTGATTTCAAAACTTTTTGGATATCTTCAGGAAATTCAAGCAAAGAACCATAAACAAGATCATCTATCTTCTTATTCTCTTTGTATTGGATATCGTTAACATCATTATATGTCTCAATTTCGTCTTCTTTTGTAAATTTGAAAATATTTTTTCCAGTTTTTTGACAATTAAACAATTTCAGAATGTATTCATCAATACAGATGAAGAAAGGAATATCCCTGATAGCGTTGATCTCATTTTTGTTCGGAATATGATCAAATAATAAAAATTCGGTTTTTGAAGCTTTAATTGACGCTAAATCAGCTTTTATCTTGATAATTGTGCCATATTTAATATTATTTATCGTTCTTGTCTCAAAATTATTATTATAATTATTTTCTTCCAAAAAATTTTCGACATCGAACGCGGAATCAATGTTTTCGGCTTTTATCAAACTAGAATCATCTTTCCTGTAAAAATATAAATTATTTGAAAAATCTATCTCTGGAAAAAGAGTTTCAACGACTTCTCTATTCGATACAACAAAGAATGGAAGATTTTGTGGCAGATTTTTGAAGTTTTTGAAATTTTTGAAGTCAAATTTCGGATTATAAATCAAAAAGAATGAAGTTTTCCTTGAAATATCAAATAATTGGTTGTTATCTGTTATAAGTGATCCATATTTGATGTTGTTGAATGTTCTTTTCTCATTTTGTAAATAATCAAAATTATTTGTCAAAAATTTAAGTTTTTCTTCAGTTATTTGGGTCAAATCATTATCTAATGGATACACACGCTTCATTGGTGAGTTGTAGTAAACGCAATTATGTGTTCCTGGAAGTAAATATGAAATTAAGTCATTTGACGTTGCCAAATACAAACCAACTGCTTTTGGAAGTTTCTGTAGTGTATTGAGTTCTTCATTTGTTGGATTTCTGTTAACTAAAATGAAATCTTGACCTAATGATTTGACAAAATCAACTTCTGATGTATCATTGACGTCGAGAACTACACCACCATTGTCAAAACTAGATTGGCTTGAGAATGCAGATAATGAACGTGCAGAAGAAGGTCTTAATGGTGTATTTACACTTTCTGTTGCGTATTTCGTTGAATCTGTTTGAACTTCTGCATCTGAGTAAACAGGTTTGATCGTAGATGTTTGTTTATCCGATGAAAGAACTTCTGTTCCAATAGAAACGTTTAATTCGTAATTTAATTCATAATTTAATTTTGATATTTCTGATGGAGTTCTTGACGATGTTACTTCGTATTTTCGATAACCTTGTGATGGAATGTTCAGTGTTGAAACTTCGTTTTGAATTGTGTTTGAAATGTGTTTTTTTGGTGGTTGTGATGAGCAACTACTGTTAGAAATGAGCTTTTTAGGCAATCTCCCGAGAACTACATCTTCTTCATCTGAAGAGTTTTTCTTTTTCTGCTTTCTTCTTTCGCCGTTTGGATCTTCTTTGAGGAGTTTCTCGAACTCTGAATCAAATAATTTCATTTGAGGTGGATCTGGCCGTTTCCTCCTTCGAAATCGTTCAAGAAGACGAAAATTTGCCGACATTTCAATTTTCTTTGTCACTTTTATATAAAAACAACAATTCAAATTACAAAAAAATCATTAAATTTAGATGGCGTGACCCTATTTTCAATGCATTTATACTCTCCATAAAATTGTCAGACAACATATATTTAGTATTTACTCCACATTTCTTTTTACTCTGGATTCTCCTTTTGTCAAACTCAGAATTTTAAGAACTTTCAGACTCCTATCAGAGCAAAACTACGAGGAGTTTGCACCATAAAAGTCATTAACATAACAACATTTTTGACTTCAATGATGCAAAGTCTGTTTGTGTCGATATGAAACTCGAACGATCTATCTATATGTTTACTTTTTTATGTTAATTAAACACAAAAGAGAAAAGTTAAATGAAAAAGGTAAATAAATAATAAAATGTTGCTTTTTACTTTCAAACAAAATTAAATCAAATGAAAATGGAAATTCTGCTTCACATTTTCCTAACGAAAGTAATGAAAGTGTTAGATTAAATGGATCTGTTTTCATTTGATTTGTATAAATAAAACCATTACTTTCGGCATAACCATCATCATAATAACAATAGTCCATAGTTAAATTATCTCCAGTGCAATTAATAATGTACATTACACTATCATAATCTGCATAAAAAACAAAAGTAACATTGTTTTCAAAGAAAATACATTCTGAAATAGTAACATTGGAATAACCTGGTCCTATACACGAATAAATGAGATATGAATCACATGAATTGTTTCTGAAAATTGATCTTTTGATAAATGAATCAGGTGTACATTCATTACGCATGCAAGCTTCTTCTTGATTATCATTAGAAATGAAACAAGAGAAGCTAATAATAACATCAGATTCTAGAAAATAATTACAAGAAAATTGTTTACATTTTGTTTGAGTGATGTTAGTAGAAATAAGACTTATTCTTCCATGTTCATGGGAAATACTATCAGATCCAGTATTGTTGTGACCACATTGATAGAGAGAACTTAAATTTACTGTATTTGATGAATGAACTGAATGTGAATGCATTCCAATTCCTATAGTATAGCATGCAATAGAACAAAATCGATCTTGGACAATGGAATCACCATAAAAAAAGTAGATGACTCCACCATTTCCTTCATTTCGTGAAATATTAGTGAACGTACAAATAGAATGTAGTAATTTAATGCCATATTTCTCGCAATTAATGACATTATCAGAAAAATCTTTGAAATTTGAAGATAGTAAGAAAAAATTCAATGAAAAGGGGAAATCATTATCAACATTTGGTTTTGAATTATTTTCGATGCGTGTATATTTTTCTGCAGGTGGTCCATAGTATTCTTCCCATATATCTTTTGGAACACTAGCCTTATTGAAAGCTAGATTTTATAAAGATTTCGGATGAAGATAAAAAAGGAATTATCTATACTACGATTATTTTTGATTCAAATGCTGTTCGGCATTAGAAGCAAAAATAATCATAATCAAGATAATTCCAATTTTATATACTTTTTGGGCGCTAAAGCGCCCGTAAAAAAGTATACAAAATTGTTAACTTCACTTTGTCAATTTTTTCAAATTCAGAGTGTATTCCACATTTATTTTTAGTCCTTATGGGTTCGCTGCAACGATACAGAGTATTCAATTTTTAAATAGTTTACAACATTTAATCATCATCATCTTTTTAAAAAATCCACTTTTTGAACGCTTCTGTTCTATATTTTTAAATTCTGATTTAATAATTACTTTTATCATAGCATATTCTAATATACTGCAAAGTATGAAAGTAAGATATGTAAAATTGACAGAGTTTAGTTTTTTCACCATTTTTTTCGATTTTTTTTATTTTCAAAAACGATTTTTGAAAAATGATTTTAAGCGACCAAAATTATAAAATATACGTAAACAAAATATTGACAATTGTTATGGATGACATTAGAAAGGAAAATATTGGGGTTGACTTCAAGATAATTAATAATTGTCGAAAGGTTGATTTATTATAAAATAAGATTGTCATTAATTAATAAATCTTTTTTCATTTATATGTTTTCAGAAACTCATATTTTGAATATATAAGTTGATTATTTCAATAAAACATTCATGAAGTCTATGATGAAATGTTTTGTTCTAAGGTTAAATCTTAATATTATGGCTTTGGTAAGCTGCTTGAACCATATTATCAGCTAATAAGAAGGAATTTCATATTGTAATTTGAAAGATAAGCATTTGGGAAACGATTTCGGCTCTCCGAAATAATTTCAAAGGTATAGAGAAATAAATAGTTATAATTCAAATAAACAAATAAAAAAAAGTTAATAATCTTATTTTGATATACAATGATCCTGTTATTATATATATATTTTCTTACGAGATCTCATAGGGGTTGCAGCTGAATTAAAATTGGTTTTCATAAAAAACATTTCAAAATGATAAAAATTATCTTTAATAAACAACGTTGTATGGATTGCAAGGGAATTATTATATTTAGGTTGATTATACATCTTATACAACACATAAATTAATATGGTTTCTGTTTAAAAAGTCAAGATATAACTTACATTTCTCAAATAGTGTTTAGATTCAGTGCATTTTGCATCACCATCATATTTATCTACATTAATAAAGCCATTTAAACACAAGTTAAATTTTACCAATTTTTAATAGATAACTCAGTACCAAAATAGGCTCCGAATGAAAAGAAACAAAAAAGTGACACCATGTAAACCTATCATTGCAGCGAACCCTTATAAAGGAAATAGAATGTATAACCAAAGCATATATGAATACAAAGTGATATGCTTTTATGTTGAGTTTATGGCAAAGTATAATATTAAACAAATGCTTGTCAAAAGAATATGCAAAATTGAATATCTGAAAGAATCATCATATATAGAATGTTTCGTGATACTTTCGATATATACATATTCTTCTGCAGGTTTATTTAGTAATTCCCATATTTCTCTTTGAAAGCCAGTTTCTAAACATTTTGAGAGGAAAATTGAGTGGACTTTTCAAACGCAAAAACTTTCCACATAAAAGCGCGTGCTTGAATGATGTTTTTGGAAATAAGATTAATTGATCCAAATCGATTAAGAACACAAGCAATAAAATCGGTTTTGGATAATAAAATTAACAATATTGAATATACATATCAAATGTTGTAACAAGATATTGTAATGCTGTAATTAATATGACTTGTTAGTTTGCATATATGTTAAAACCCTATTTCTTTATGTTAATTAAACATAAAAGAGAAAAGTTAAACGAAAAACGTCTACGAATCATCAAAGATTTTTTCTTTTTACTTTCAAACAAAATTAAATCAAATGAAAATGGAAATTCTGCTTCACATTTTCCTAACGAAAGTAATGAAAGTGTTAGATTAAATGGATCTGTTTTCATTTGATCTGTATTAATTGTACCAGGATGAGGCGCATCATCAAAGCCTATAGTTAAACTATCTCCGGTGCAGTCAATAATGTAAATTGTACTATCATGATTTGCATAAAAAACAGTAGAAACATTGTTTTCAAAGAAAATACATTCTGAAATATTAATATCAGTGGCTTCAATATTTGAAGACGCATAAAGGAAATATGAATCACATGAATTGTTTTTGAAGTTTGATCTTTTGATAAACGAATGAGGTGTAGTTTCGTGATACAAGCAAGCATTTTCTTGATTATTATTCGAAATGAAACAACAAAAACTAATATTAAAATAACATAGTTGTATATGATAACCTGATTTTTTGTTACATCTTGTTTGCGTGATGTTTAAAGAGGTAAGACTCATTGTCTCATCACTATGGTATAAACTACAAGATCCGGTGTTGTTTTGGCCACATTGAGAGAGAGAACTTAAATTTATTATATGTTTTGACAAAGATGAATGTGAATGCAATCCAGATCCTGTTGAACAACATTCATTAGAACAAAAACGGTCTTGGACAAAGAAACCACTTGCCCCAAAGTAGATGACTCCGCCATATTCCACATTATGTGAAATATTAGTGAATGTACATATCGAATGTAGGAATTTAACGTTACCATGCCGGAAATCAATAACAATATCCGAAAAATCTTTGAAAATTGAAGAAAGTAAGAAAAAATTTAATGAATTGAGTTGGTCATCAGAAAAATATGGTTTTGTGTTATTTTCGATGCGTGTATAATTTTCTGCAGGTGGCCCATAATATTCTTCCCATATGTCTTTTGGAACACTAGCTTTATTGAAAGCTAGTTTTTATAAATATTTTGGAGGAAATAAAAAAGAAACTTTATTTTGTCAATTTTCACTTTTCAATGAAATTTGAGGGTAAAGCAATTCAGAGTGGAATCCACTTTTATATTTGAACTAATGGAAATAGAATGCATATCCTATAAAACATATACATACTAAAGGATATGATTAGGCAGAGAATATTTAGCGACAAAAAAATTATAAAATCATGATATCATTAAAAAACATTTTTAAAGATAGCCCTCTAGTGCATCAGTATCAACTTGTGGCTGGTATTCAGCTTCATCTTCGCTATTTTCTTTAGTCGTGCTATCCTTGAAAGCGAAGAATCCGTAAATTCCACCAAGTAAAGCAATACTTGCAAAGAGGACAAATGATCCTAACTCTCCCATGGCATTATTCAACGGACCATAGGCAAAAATGGTTCCGAAAGATAAAAGCCAGTTAATTGTAGAATTTAATGATGCAGCCAAGCCAGAGAATGCAGAAGGGACCATTTGAGGTGCAAGATACCATGGCATTGGGCCAATTGCCAATCCGAATGCAAGTTGATAAAGGAATATCATAACTAATGCAATAAATGGATTCCATTTGAGCTTCATATTCACGCCATATATTGCTAATGTTGCACATGTGAATATTCCAGACAATAACCACATTATTCTTCTTCCAAGTTTATCAACAAGAGCTGCTGAAGCAAAAATAGATATTAATTGGCCGGCCATAATTATTGAACCTGCAATTCCTGGCTTTATCGGTACTTTTGCATCAATCAGAAGTGAATTGAGATTTGTAAGAATGGCATTCGGTGCTGTTAGTTGCTGAACAACAATAGCAGATAAAGCAACAGCAAATACTTTAATAGTCTTCATTTGGCAAAAACTTTCGCGAATTGTGTTTTGTCCTTCTTCTTTAAACATTTGAGGTGAGTTAGTTTCGGGAACAAACCAAATTAAACAACTTTGAATAAAGCATGGGACCATTCCAACAATATTCAGAATCCATGGCTTGAAGAAGTCGCTAGCAATGAACATAATCATGATACTCATGATTATACCTTCTGCATTGAAAGATCCGTAAAATCCTTTTTGTTCTGGTGGAGCAATTTCGCTTAAATATAAAGGAGATAGTGATGATGATGCTCCTAAGCTAATTCCAAGTAAACCTCGAGCTATGATTCCTACCCAAAATCTTTTTTCTGAGATAAGGAAAAGTAATCCCCATGAAATCATTGTAAAAATTGCAATAATGAAAGCTACAATCTTTCTTCCTACGAATTTGAATAGAAATGTATTAACATATGTACCGAAGCATGCCGTGAGTGATGAAATTGCATTGAAAGCTATTGCATGAAGTGGCGAAATATTCCAAATTGACGTGTAGTAAGGAAGAACTGGTGATGGATAAGAAATAATGAAACCAAAGTTAAACGACGTTAACATGATTATAAATGCAAAGAGAAGTTCCTTTCGGCAACACCCCATTTCGATTTTAAATCTTTCTGAATTCAGTTTATTCAAATTTTGAATAAAGGTACATTCACTAGGCGATAACAGTAAAATGGGATGAAAATAGGATAAATAGCATCCCTATATAGTGCCTAACAATATTTATACGGGCCAAAAAAATTTGGCTAGAGATTTGGCGAGTTATAAAACTTAGAAAATTGAGAGGGATTTTTATTTTTGAATTTTTTTTGGAAAGTTAAAATTGCGATTAAAAATCGATTTCCAGGAGAACTAAGCATCTCATCATATATTTAAATCGATAAAAATATTAAATAATAGTTGAATAGTATAACAACATGAAATTATGGCTGAATCTACAGAAAAAATGAACATATTTGACATTTTTGAAAATTCATACGTTAGATGGTGACAGACTCATAAACTCTACTTTAGCTAAGATTGATATATGGTTTCAACAACACATGGTTAAAATCGTAAAAATATTTTAGATTTCAAAAAGATATATATGGTAATATAATGGAACAAAGTCAACAAATAGCATGTTAAATATGTTATAATTAACTTTTTATTAGATCCAATAGTAGATATCGAATGGTTTCCAGCTTTATGGTTAAATATTTTCTTTTCGAGCTTCTCTTTAACTGTTGTATTAAGGTTGTAAATTTTTGATGCTAGAAACTATGGAATCTTCTTTGCTGCTGCATTTTTCTTGAGAGTTCTTGCAATTTCGAATAGATCTGCGCATTGTATGAAATGGAGGCTTTAAAATATCTTGAAAACAGAATAGGACTGCTTTTCCAAAGGAATGCTTACTTGTAAATCAGAGAGTTTCAAAATTGACAGCAAGATTATCATCATAACTTTCGATTTTGCTGCGAAAAAGGAAGACAAGTAATTAACAAATCATTTACTGTTGTTCATCAAAAGAAGAAAACTTTGATAACAACTAATGATGATAAAATCAAGCTATCTTTTAATATTTTAAATTGATAAGACATTCAAAATATTTGAATGGTTTAAAATATTTTCTTTTAATTTCTATAAGATATTATCATGATTATATAATAAAATTTAAATTTTATTCAAAAAGGCAATATTTCAAACTTTTAATTTCAAAAATCTTAATTCTGCAATAAGTGTATTTAATTGTAGCAAATTTAATGATCCTTCGTCATGCTTAGCAATTTGGAACTCATAAATTAATGATTTCTTCAAGTAAAATTCTGCATTTTTCAAAAGTCAATAATTCTCTAGTAACTTTTCTTCAAACCCTAACCATTATATTATATGTATAATGGAGAATAATTGCAAAGAAAGATAGCCGAATTTACTGGGTAGTTCTTGTGATGCGAAATAATTGCAAATTAACACCTAGTTTTAACAGCATCAATCTCTTTTTGCTCTCATTTAAATGCATTTGCACACTTTAATTTTGAAATATAAGAGTTTTGGAAATTATCAAATTTATCTGCTCAAATACTATAGATCTTCATAAGTGTTAATAGAATCATTAGCCTTACATATAGTGTTTAATATAATGATGCACATTATACTGGGATTCATTCCTTATTCATCTAGTTATTATAAGATTTACAACCCCATGAAAATTTAAAATTTTGTCAAAAATAGTGAATGTACCTTTTTTTGAATATTGATTAATTTTGATTATTCACCAAGAATATGATGAGAATCGAAAATGTTTTTTATTTATTGGCCGATAGAAATTGAATGAATAACCCGATACAATTTTATTCAATTTTTGAGAAGAGGTAGAAATTACCGATAGTATCGCTAAAATAAATACGGTAAGCACATCATGAAATTATGAAATTTATTTTTATCTATTACAAACACAAGATATATATCGATATATAAAGATTTCATGAGAAATCTAAAATCAAAATAAAAAAAATTAGTTTTCAAATTCGTTTTCATCAGAGAAATCATCAATAAGAGTAGTCTGAAATATGTCATCTTCTGGATGTAGCGATGTGTCAATGGATTGCTTATTGTATCTCTTAGGAATGAAAGGAAGACAAATAAACATGACAAAAAACAAAAGTAAGAGAGCTGGTGAAACAAAGAAAATCAAAATTTGAACTATTATAGAGAATAGCGATGAGCTCGTGATGAAATCAATGCTGTAATATGATTGATGGCACTCAAGTTTTGGATCTTCTCCAATAAGTGGAAATGTTTTCTCAATACCTTTTTCTGCTGATATGGATGCAAGATGTGTGAACTGACAATCAGTGAATTGTTGTTCTTTCACTTTAAGATCTCGATTCAAGTAAAAACCAGATGATTTTTGAGACATGTAATGGAGAAAAACGTTATTTCCTGGTTCGTAGTCACATTGTGATGTATTACATGTGATAATTTCTTTACCATCTTGTTTTTCTAATTCGATTGTTCCTTCGCCTTGAAGAAATCCGTATTTAAGGTGTGAATTATAGCTATCTGATGCAATGAACAAACAAATATCTGTTTTCTGTGAAATAGATTGAACTGAGAGCTCAAATTGTTTTTCATTACTGACAATGTATGAATTAAGATAACATGCAGTTTTAGGAATCATCCATATGTTAACACTGACTGTCAATGATGGATCTTTAACTTCAATATCGACTGTATTATCAAGTGTTATAAAACCATAAGTTATTTTGTTGAATTTGTCAATCGTCAATGATTTAACATTGTTTGTTAGCTTAATTGAGATTAAATTTCGAATATTTTCTGAAAACAAGGCAACAATCATTTGATTATCTTTGCTCATTAGAGTTAATTTTGAATTTTCAGTTAGATTGACTGATCTGAATCTTTCACCAACAACTGTAATGTCTTTTGATACTATAAAACTCAGAAGAAGATGAAAGAGAAGCATTATTAAAAAAAATATTTTACATATTAGGGGGGATACACTATTTTGAATCAGAACGATTATTGTTCACGAAACCTTAGATTTCAAACGGTTATCTCTTTCAATTGAAATTAAAAATGAACTGCAAAAGTCTTATTTTTAGAAAATTATTAATATTTACAGGTATAATAATTATTTTCCAAAAGAAAAAACGATGATGGAATTTTTCAATCACTATCAAAATATAAATAAATGAATGATCTAGATTCTTCCGTTTTATTATATGATTCTAGCTATAATTCAACAGCAGAGTCAAAAGATCAATGGTATGAAACATTTCCATTCATTTCAACAATATTTGGAGCAACATTTTCACTCATTTTAATCGTTGTTTTCTTTACATCAGCAAAACCATGGAACACCACTACTATATTGTATATGAATGATATTCACCTCGATTGGCTTTATTCAGACACCGGTAGTTACAAAGAAAAAGTTTGCCATACTTCTGGAATTTCGAATATTTCAAGGCCTTTCGGAATATACGGATGTGATGCACCTGCCGAACTATTTCATTCTACAGTAAAAGCAATGAAAGAAAACTTCGCGAATGCAGATATGATTATTTTAGGCGGAGATTACGTTACTTACACAATAGACGCAGATGTATTCGAAGTGAAAAACACTACAAAGTACATTTATGATTATGTTAGAAAGGAATTTCCAGATACTCCTATATATTCTTTGCTTGGAAATGCGGAATACGCTCCAGACTACGGATATTACCATAACTCAACACTATTATACAAGGAATATGCAAATATATTACATATACCTAAAGATCAAATCAAAAGCTACAATAAATGCGCAAATTATTACATTGATTTGCCAAAACAAAATCAAAGACTTATTTTTGTTAACACAGTTATTTACAACAAGTGGCATAATTACACAAATCCTGATACAGGCGAAACAATTCATCCGGAAGATCCATGTGACCAATTTTCTTGGGCGGAAAAGATTTTAGAAGATGGAGAAAAGAAAGGCCTCAAGAATGCTTTGATTATGCATGTTCCTTCTGCTATTTCGTTTTATGATTACAATGAAAATTGGAATTTGGATTATGCTGACAAATTCTTTAATATAATTAAGAAGCGTCCACCAGCATTCATGCTTTGCGGACATACACACGTTGATTTGATGCTTCCTATGTTTAATAAGCAAAATAATACAGATTTCATTTCTTTGTCATCAGTTTCAATATCACCACAGCACTACAATAATCCAGGATTCAGAGTTTACGAGATTTCCAAAGGAAAATTGGTTGATTATACCCAATATGTTGCAGATATCAGTTATCCTGTCAAAGAATTGAAGTGGTACCCAGAATATACATTTTCTGATGTTTACAAGACAAATGATATGAGTTTAACTTCGATTTTGAACGCAATTAAGTATATCCGCTCGAATCCTTATGTTTTAGGCATGTATTCCGAATATAAACAAGGCCAAGGAAGTAGCGAGAAGCCATTCTTTAATTGTTTGCTTTCCTGCTCAACATCAAATCAGGTTCGACAATGTGTCGATTCTACTGGTGTTAGAAATGCAAGGGAAGCACTAAATACTCTATATTCTTTCATTGATAGATATTAACAAATAAATTTTTAGTAGTACAATTTATCTTTATGTTTTTTTCTTAATTAACATAATAAACTATTATTTCTAAAGTCACACATCACATTTCAATATATAACGTACCTTAATTCTTTATCAATACAATAAATAATTTTCATATCTCATAAAAATCTAAGCTTTGAAAAAATGGTTAACGTAATATTTAAATCTCGCTAAAAATACAAACAAAAACAATATTTATTTAATGACAACAACACGAAGAGAATTAAACCTTCGATCAAAGACGTCTCTTGAAAGAATATTTTTCTCGGAGTTGAACTCTCTATTACAGGAAGTATCAAACTCTTTGAGGAACTCTTGTCTGTCCTGGTAGTCGCGTATATCACGATTTCGTAATAAATTTCTTGTAGAAACAATGGCTGACTTTCGAAGGGACGACATCTTCTCTTTGTAAGGAGAATTTCTTTGAACATTAGAGTATTTCTTTGTCATTTCTTTCTCTTTCATCTTTTCAAATTCTTGATCGTGCTTAGATCGTGTAAGATAATCAACCTGCTCGGGCATTTCCTTAGGGGAAACTACAACTACAGGAGATTGAATTGTCGAGTTTGGAACTCGAACGTTATTTGTTGTGGGCATTAGCTTTTGTACAGGCTTTGGTAGGTTTTGAGGTTTACCTTTATAGAGAGAAAGGAAAGCTGGGGACTCTTTATATGGACTTTGTTCGATATTTGCCTTCGAATAAACAAAAAGGTTCTTTTTGCGAGATGTTGTTGCAGAAAAACCATCTAATGAGCAGGACAGCTTCGTTCTAAAAGAAAGTTTATCATGGTTTTCTATTGCAGTTGATGGGCGACGTGGAGTTTCCATACAATAGAAAATTGATAAAATTCAATAAGCAACAGCTTCATGTTTTTTTTACATAATATTATTATATGTTATTATAAATGGAATAATATACTTTACATCTGTTAATTCAATTGTGCTGAACTTTTCTTTACATTTTAAATTTATTGCAGTCTATTATGATATTCTCATTATTTAACAAGATATCCTTTTGAATGAGTTCTCAATTATGGGACGGCTTGAGTAAATTTCACAATTCTATCATTTTTTACATTCAAACAGTTAATTAAATTAGAGACGCTTATTTGCATTTATATTAACAAGACAAAAAATTGAATGATGCTGAGCATTTTACATTCACATACATTGGATTCTCGGACAATGATATTTTTATCATGTATTGCAGATTTTTAAGAGCTTTTTATTGATCTTGGATGAATCTCCCATCAAAATTCATGTTTATGCAAACTACATCATTTTACATATCCCTAGTCCAAACAATACAATGCTATTTCTTTGTTTTTTAATAAAAATTATTGAAAATCGCTTGATTGCTTGTTGGAAAGATATAAAATAGCACAATCAGCAAGTCAATACAACAAAAGATGGTTGTGTATTTATATCCAACTAATAGTTTTATTAAATATCTGCTATTGACTTTTTGTATTTCTGATTCTTTTGTAAATTTCTGACAGACCTTTTCGAAAATGATCCTCTGGAAAAATTGCATATCATCGATGTTGCAATAGATGGGTCATCAAATGATTTTTTTATATAATTTACAGATTTTTAAGGAAAACAAACACAACTATACTTAATCACTCTGAGTGGTAAAATGTCTTGGCAAAATAAGATACATTTTTTGAATTGAAAACGGTTTGAATAAAATCAAACCGTTGATGTTTTCAATCATGTTTATTTTGATATGCAGTAGGAATCAATTTTGCTGCAAAGTAATAAAAGGAATTCAAATTTTTGATTATGTCATAATGAAATTGATAACAAGAGTATTCGTAAGGAATGTTCTATTACCTTGTGACATTTTAAATAGTCAATTTATAAAATGTGACACACTATTTCAAATTTTGAATTTTCAACTTTTTAATTGAATGATACTCCTTTTAGCCTTTTTTTGGCCAAGATTTAAGAGAGATGATAGCAAACACAATGCGAGTATGGACAAATCTTATCAGAAAAGGACACTTTATAGTTCAACGCAGTTTGAAAAAATTCGAATAACATTAGATTTTCAATATTTCGACGGAACTTCATCAGATCCTCTTATGTGCAAAAATATTGGCGATAGTATTACATGGCACGATGGAAATTATCAATGTACTGTAGAAGATATTCCGAATTCTACAAAAATTGAAGCATTTAAAGGTACAATGAACAATGTTAAAGATTATCTAGAGCGGTTTCTTAAAGTTATACATTACTCCGACCCAATTTTGTTAAAATCAGATTCTACAAGAGAGAAATCAATCGTTGAAGGTACAAATATTTCTAACACAGATCTTTATTTAGTATTCTTTTTACGGCCATTTGGAGATAATCCATTTACTTCACTGTCGATTTCAAAAAAAGATGAAACTTACAATCGGGCCGTTCAAGCAAACATTTATATGCAACAAAGCGATTTACCTGATATTGTTCAAAGTGAAGATTCAGAACCTAATGGTGAATTTTATAGTATTTTATCATTTATTCTGAGGTATACTGCGATTTCGGATCAATTTATATATAAATTTCATCCGAAATATAATTCAAATCCATATACTTCAATAGTTTGCAATCTAACTAAGTATGGGAAGAAGTTTTCAATTCTTACAACTCCTCATGCACATCATTTTGCAATCAAGAACTACGGAAATTCAACATTTTATGGAGACGACAATAATTGTCCAAGTGGAATTGTAATTGAAGATAGCGGCAATGCAGCAGGAGGCGCACCAGAATCAACAATATATTACTCTGATATTAGCAATTCAGATAGCACAAATAATAAAAATGGACAATTTAAGCGTGTGAGTGATGTAACAATGGCGTTCCTTTTAGATAGTGGAAACTATGAAGTCAATTGGTCAATGGGACAACCGATGATATGGGGAAACAAAGATTCGATTAATGGAAAATTTATGAAAGGATGGCCATTGTCACCACCACAGACAACATTGCCTGATAACTACTTCTTCAATCCAAATACACCACAAAATACAGCAGGATATGTAGGGATGCGTTAAACACGCCATTTGACCGGGCGTACATTTTTTTTGTTCGCCCAAAAATTTCGCCATTTGAGAAATTCAAAAATTAAAAATAAAATTTTAATCTTGATTTTTTTATTTTCGTGATTTTTTTGAAACTTACATAAGCGATGAAATACTTTTTTTAAGTAATCGTTTATTATATATAAATACATCTTAATAAATTTAATTCCTTAAGGTAGAGCGTGTTCAAATTTAAAATCTCATACAATATTTTCTTAATGGCGTATTTTTCTGAGGTCGCCCAAATAAAGGCGAATTCAAAATTGAGAACTCCAAGGCGTATGGCGAGTATTCAAAATGTACGCCACTTACAAAATATTGAATGTGGATTATCAATTTTTTGGCGTGTTCAATTTCAAATTTTGATATTTATGTTTATTTTATTCAGTATAATGCTAAGAATTAAAATATAAAATTCATAGAATTTTTTCTTTGAAAATATTTTACATTTTTATTAGACCACTCCTAGACTAGTCATCAAGTTATCCTCAGATCATCCTCAGACTACTCCTTATCAGATTACTCATCATCCTCAGACTACTCCTTAGACCCCTCCTCATCAGACTACTCATCAGATCTTCCTCATAAGACTCCTCCTCAGATCTTCCTCCTGAGACTACTCTTCAGACTACTCCTTAGAGTCCTCCTCATCAGACTAGTCCTCAGACTACTCCTGAAACTACTCCTCAGATTATCCGCAGACTCCTCCTCAGATTATCCTCAAACTACTCAGACTACTCCTCAAACTCCTCAGATTATCATCAAACTCCTCAAACTACTCCTCGGTCTAATCCTCAGACTCCTCCTCAGATTATCCTCAGATTATCACTTTACATATATATATCGATAACTAAATAATTACTTATTATACTTTCTTTATTTTTTTTTAATTTTAAAATAATATTAATATATCTTTCTACGTTTAATGATGAAAAGAGAAAGAGGAGTAAAAAGAGGAAAGAGAAAAGAAAGAGAGAGAGAGAGAAAAAAAGGACGGCGATAATTTTGTATTGTTTTGTTATTCGGCCGAATGGCGGCTACTTCGTACCCGCCATTCGGCCTCAAAAATGGCGTATTATTCTATTTTTAAACGGTCATGGCGTAAAACCGTCGCATCCCTAGGATATGATTTCAACACATGGGGATCACCAAGTATACATATGATTGATTGCAACAATCCAACAACGAATGCGGATTCACGTTATTGCAACAATCCAGGTTATTACAATCCAAATGGATATAATATATCAGGAATTTATGAATCATTTGATTATCAACCATTGAAATATCCAAAATTTATTTGTCCTCGAGGCAAAGCAGCGATCCAAGGATTAACATATTATATTGATGATATATGTGCAAGTTATCAATGCAACGAATACACAAGTTTCTATCTCGATGTTATTACAGATACGACAACAAATTCAACAAAACAATTAACATGTTCATCAAAAGGACAAACATTCACATTCAAGAGAAATTATTCAGAAAACATATATTTAATGAGGACAGTTACATGTCCATCACCAGAACAATTCTGCAGAACTAGAGAACTACTAGATCAACATTTTATGAGTGATCCATTTTCAGGTGTAATCTTTCCAACACCGAGACCAACACCAGAACAAACACCAAGACCAACTCCAAAACCAACACCTCAACCAACACCAATTTTTGATTCAATTCCTGAATTCCAACCAATACGAATTGTGAACGACAATCGATTCTTTAATGGTACATATCCAGATCCACAATCATGTACATCCGTTGGACAAGTTGTTACATGGCATAACAACAATCTAACATGCACAGAAGAGGATATAATGAAACCAGAACAAATTTCTGCATATCAAGAAACAATCGCTAATGTCAAAGCATATTTATAACAAATTCTTAGAGTCAAACCACTTCCAGATAGATATATATACTATTCAGACAAGCATTCCCTTGCAATGAAAGACAAGAATATTATTGCACGGAATTGCGATTTATATATAGTTTGGATGACACACCCTTATCCAGATCCCAGTTCAATTTCTTCTACAAGAGATAGTTATTATTTTGATACAAAATATTATGAAGTTAATCAAATGACGATTATTCTAAATCCAAGACAAATACCAATTCATGCCTCACAAGTAAATACTCAAAATGATTTATTCTTTAATTATCTAATGGCAGCCATTTTAACTGGTATTGTTCCTTCAGACCATTTTCATCTTAAGTTATCAACTGATTATTTTCCAAATCCAATTTGTACTTTAACAAAAGATGGAATTCAATTTAGAGTTCTTATAACACCTTATGCGCATCATCATGGAAAGAATTTCTTTGGACAAGAATGGTTTGTTGGAGATGACAAAACATGTCCATCAGGTATTATTTTACATCCAACATACATGAGACCAAATACTGCTTTTTATCCTGAAGATTTATCAGTTAGTACAAATATTCAAGAAGAAAATGTCCCATTCTTAAGATTTACTGAAGTAACAATGGCATTTTTACTTGATTCAGGAAATTATGAAGTTGATTGGAGATATGGAAAACCTCCAATTTTCGGAAACAAAGATTTCATCAGTGGAGAATATATTCCAAATTGGCCATTAGGACCTCCAATTTCAACACTTCCAAAATATTATTTCAAGCGTCCGAATGTCACATTGGACGGTGGATCTTTTACATTTAAAACATGGGGCAAATTTTATAAATACTTAGGGAATTGTACAAGCAGTTCTATATCATCTAATTACCCTGAATATTGTTCTCATCAAAACTATTATAATCCTTACAATTACCAGGAATTTGGCCCATCTTATATGAATTATGCAATAATTAAAGGGATATCATCTTTATGTCCAGATGGAACAGCAACAATTCCGCGATTAACATTTTACACAAATGATGATTGTGCAGTATATTCTTGTTCTGACGATTATAGTTCATTCACTTTGGATGTGTTAGTTAATCAAAAAACAAATCAATATACATCGTTTCAATGCACTTACGAAGAACAGACTCATACATTTGATAAAACATATGAAGATGGAGCAATTGCAACAAGAACGCTTGTTTGTCCACCAACAGAAGCATTCTGTAGAACATTAGAAAGATATGATAAACTTTATCAAAAAAATCCTTTTCAAAATGTTATATTCCCAACACCGACACCATTCGTTACTCCAATGATAACAGCAACGGAAACACCAGTTTTGACACCAGCAAATACAACAGTACTTACACCAAAGATCACACCAAAAATTACACCAAGAGTAACTGTATTTAATACACCATTTCACACTGCACAAATAACTCCATTCAAGACTCCTTGTTTAACACCCGGTATTGAATCAGCTGCAAGGAAAGTATATCGTGAGAAGAAAATTATGATATTTTCAAGTTTTTCAGTTTCATATTCCTTATAATCAAAACAATGAATACCATCATGATTTCAATAAATCAATTAAAATCGGGTACTCATTTTTTAAACAAAAAAGGGCACTTGAGTATATTGTTTCTGCTTCATCTGATCATTGAAATGGAATCGATCCACATGATTAGTTTGAAGCTATGATATACTAGTAACTGAAGAATATCAATATTGCAAAATCCAATTATTCGATGTTCAACTCATCATATCTTGCATTAAAGTTGATACCTTTATTTTTTCGAAATATTACAACTGTATCAACCTTACGTTTTACCAATGATAACCAAAGTACTATTTTGGTATAATAAATTTAAAAAGATATTAAAACAACAGATTGACAAATCATTCTGATATAGTATTATACATACTATCACGCTTAACTTCTATTTGATAATGAGATCCAATGTTGCTTGTTCTGGTGTAATATTTTCTATTGGGAATTTTCTTGTTATCAAAAAATAATTTTAATATTTGTTTATTTCATTACATACAATAAAATTTTAAAAACTCTATTTCTTCACAAGAAAATTTTTTTCCTTCATATGAAGAAACATTTTGTTCTCCATTTGATGCTGAGTCTAAATCTCGATTTTTGATTTTTCTTCTTTCCAAATTTCTTTTTTCCAAATTAGAAGTTTAATTCAAATTTTCAATAGTTTATATATAGGGTGTCCAAAGGTGCGTTTAGCACAGCGCTCTATATGAGACTATTAAAGGAGATATATGCTGATTATAAATATATAATAAAAAATATGAATATATGTATATGATGAGTATGTTGTATTTTGGCGCCATGCCGGGATATAAAATGAATTTTGAGACAAGAGGCGGTTTCGCGGGAAATTTTGGCGGGATTTTTTTCATTTTTTTAATGAATCATAAAGAAAACATCCTCGCTCTTGCAAAAAAATGCAAAGACTGTAAAAAAATCTACGAGACATTGGTAAAATGCTTCGGTATGGATGCTCCTAGCTATTCCACTGTAACGTATCATGTTAGGATGTATCACTTCATGAACAAAAAGGCGCCCATCATAAAAATTGACAAAAAATCGCCGGATCAAAGAAAAATCAAAGCAATTCTTCAAGCGCTAGATGAAGACCCAAGAGCATCACTCAGAAGGATAGAGGAGATGACAAAGATACCACGTACAACAGTCAGTTATTATCTGCACAATTATTTGAACTACAAACTAGCGTATACACGTTGGGTTCCGCACAACCTTAATTCAGTTCAAAAAAATCTAGAGTTCAATCTTCGAAAGAGCTCCTCTCTATATTGGGTGCGTATCAATCCAAGAAGTTTCGCTTTTTAGTAACAGGGGACGAGTCTTGGTTTCAATATGCAACAGAAGCCAAAATCATGTGGATCCCGAAGGATGAAAATCCGCAAACATTCCTGAAGAAAAAAATTGACACACCAATGATGATGTTGTCGGTTTTTTGGGGCGTGAATGGCATCATCGCAATTGATATTCTTCAAAAACCTAATACGATGAATGCTCAGTATCTAATTGACAATGTTCTTACTCAAATTATCAATTCTGATGAGTTTGAGAAATCCAAACAACAAAAACAAAAGTTTGCAATTCATTTTGATAATTCAAGAGTTCACAAAAGTCATAAGGTAATGAATTACTTGGTGGAAAACAATGTCAAAGTTGTTCCAAACCCAATTTATTCACCTGATATTGCACCCTCTGACTTTTATTTATTCGGCACGCTAAAAAAGAGAGCTGAAGGACGCGAATTCGCGAGTCCAGATGATCTTGAAAATTTTGTAAGAGAGCAATTTGAGCAATTTTCTCATGATGATTTAAAGCGTGTCTTTCAAGCCTGGATCGATCGCTGCGAACGCGTGATTGAATCCAATGGTGATTATATTTAAATAAACTTTATATATATGTAACTTGTTTATTTCTATTCGCAGTATTCAGGTTTGTGCTAAACACACCTTTGGACACCCTATATTTTCTCAAACCGTCTTAGATTTTCTCACTTTTTAGGGATTTTCTCTCAAAATATACAAAAATAGTAATACCAATACATGTGTCTAATATACTTTAAAACCATCGTGATAAAATTCAAAAACGAAGAGTTCTTCTCTCCAAATTTTTTTCAAAATCAAAAAAATGAGATAAAAAAATACGTTTGGAAAATTCATTTTTAGCATTTTAGGAATTTTCTCACTTTTCTTCCAAATTGACATCCTTAGCTTTAGCGATTTATAACACAATAAATATTGTTTGTTCCGCTCTAAATTTTAAATTTTCGAATTTTTAACCTTATTTTTTCTAGAAAAAACTTTATCATTTTGTTGAAAATTGCTTAGGCTTTTTCTAAAATGAAAAAATTTGGAGAGATTCACCAAGGAGAACTTCATTCTAGGTGACCAAAGCAATTGCTATCAGCCAAAAAAGCCTCGAAAATTTTAAATATTTTCATCAATCACTTAAAATCGATTGCTTGCAGTCGATGTTATCATATATTATTAAATTCAAATATATTTGAACATACCACAAATAGTTTTGGAACTTATCAAAATTTCGCGCAATTTAACAATACTCCAACTCTCACACACAGTTCCCATTACCACAGTCTCATTTTAAGAAGAAATGATTAACAAAATCTAAGATCTAACGATTTATAAATCATTCCTTTATTTCTGCAATAAATAACATGCAAATTTACTAAAATAATAAAACCTTATGTTATACTTGACATAATTAACAAATTTACAAGCAATAATGAATAATTCTATTGTTTATATTGCTATTTAAATAGGCAATATATATATTTCGATAAAAAATATTCATTTCCCCGAACTGCCATGTAATAAAAGATATATTTTAATAAATAAATATTTCATTTATCATACTTAGAGGCAAAAGTAAATCTCCAGAGAAATTCTTCAAGTATGCCCTCACCATTTCTAGCCTGAGAAAATGACTCATATTTATTGTATAGATAGAATAGATAAAATCTCCGAATCTCCGGAGAAATCTCATATTCATGAAATTCTTTCATATTCATGAATTAATTATATATTATAATATTATGCATAGTGTAAGTCATGTATTTACCATTAGATTTGTTCAAATTCATATTTCCCATACATGCTACTAATATCAGATGATATTTTATAATGTATCCGTGCAAATATCACAAATATATTCAAAATTAATGGGAAAACGGCAATAATTTTAAATAATTAAAAATACTTAGAAAGGGGTAAAAATCAAAAATCCGGCGGGGTTGATAAAAATTCATAAAAATCGCCAAATCCGGAAATTCGTGGCGGCGATTCTTTTTATTTTGGAGATTATGGACAAGCTTATTTTAGGTTGCTCCAAAAATCCGTTAAAAATAAAGACGATAACAGTATTGAAACCATTAATTGTTAAAGGTTTGTTTTGCAGACAAGAAATAAGAATCGCATGGGATTTGTAAATTTTAATTATATGAAATTGATTTAGACAATCGCGGTTAACAATAGAACAGTCTGCAAACAAATAGTATGGAAATCATTAACAATATGCAAAATCTAGAATGGATTGATGTTTATTGTAAATTTTATTCAATTACGGTAAATTTTGGAATTTTACGTGCTAAAATATATTGCAATCTAGGATTTGTAGTATTTGATACTAAAATAACGAATATTTTTTCTTGTTTTCTCGCATAATTTTAATATGATTGTAAAAAATTATGAGTTACGATCCTGAAAATCAATAATTTAACACCTCTCGACGAACCCTTTTAAATGGACACAAGTCAATTTTTTTGAGTTTTCGAGGGTATTTTACCAAGGCTGAAAATGAAAAAATCGGGAGGATTACGTCCTCTCAATTTAGGTCGGTCAACCCTTAATATCTCGATGAATATTGGATTAAAATTGAATTTGCCCATACCAATATATCTGATACAATATCCTTAAGTTTTACTAAAAAGAATTTTTTAAAATCCCTGCAGATTCGGGGATTTTTAAATTTTTTGATTTTTTTCGAAAATTTTTTCGGAAAAAAAATATTTTCAGAAGGGCCTTAAGGGTGCACCCGTATGTACGTTTATTTGAGAGGAGGAGGATTACCCTCTCAATTTTGAGGGATTCGTTAGTTTATTTTCTCGATGAATATGCAATAAAATTTGATTTTTACTTTATCAATATACTTCATATAATATACACATGTTCATGTAAAAACTTTTTTCCAAAATCCTCAGGAATTAAGGGATTTTTGAATTTTAAGAATTTTTTTCGAATTTTTTCGAAAAAAAAATATTTTCAGAACAGCCTTAACGGCTAAGATTTAGGAACAATGTTAAGTATCAAAAAGAAAGGAGGTCTGATATAGACAACATATATCGTTGAAGGTTGAAAAAATCTCTAATATTTGAGCCCAAAATTTCAAATTTTAATTTTTTGAAAAAAGAGGCCACCCGTATGTACGTTTATTTGAGAGGAGGAGGATTATATTTTTGAAAGGATGAAACATTATGAATATGTTAATTATGTTACATATTAAGTTCTGTCAAAATGTAAGCTATTGAATTTTTTGAGAGGGAAATAATCATCGAGGAAGTAAAAAGTGACGCTTTAGGAAATATTATTAGAAATATGATAATAAATATATTTGGAAAAAATATGTTTTTTTCAAAAATTGAAATGTTCATAGAATATTTTGAAATATGTAGGGAATTGAATTTGGTAATATATGATAAACAGGATTTTTAAATTTCAAGGAAAAATAGCTTTTGTGAATACTTTTGAGAACTCTTCTCAAAGATCATGATTCAAATATATTAAAGAGCCAAAATATTAGAGATGAGTTCATAATCAAAATTTTACATTTTAATTATTTAGAAAAACGTATTAACCTCAATAAAAAATATCTCAAAGATTAATAGTTAATTTAGGGTTTCCTAGCTATCTAGAGGGAATTGTTCCTTATGATGTATATATTTATAATGTATGCATCATAAGGAACAATTCCCTCGCTGAAGTGAGAAAACTTGTTCGCAATCATTTCGCATTGCGAACAAGTTTTCCCACTTTTAATAAGGAACTAAAGGCTATGAGGCACTGATTATATATTAGTGCCTCATAGCCTTTAGTTCCCTGTAGAAAAGATCGAAATTTTATTCTGATTTTAACTGATCTATATTTCGCTTGCGTTATTTGAATCTTTTCTTTTGCATATGTCATTCCTTTCACTTTTCGAATTTCATTTGCCTGCATGCTTTCTCGTTTTGGTTGAAAATCAACTCAATCTTAAAATGAACTTCTTCATTCTTTACAATAAATTCAATTTTTTTCGAGATATATCTTTATCTACCCCTATGTGAGCTGCATATTCTTTCTCGCTAAATTCTTTTGATTCTTTAGAGCTAAAAATCAAGTTTAATAAAAATAATGTTTATTCATAATTTTGAAAACCAAATTCAAATTTGAATGAGAATTTTTGAAAAAATATAGAATATTTCAATAGTTTGGAATCTCTTCAACTTCCCACTGCTTATTAACACATTTTTTCCAGAGCGGTTTATCATCCTTGGTCCATTTCTTAAATTTGTTGTAAACCTCTCTTGGAGTGTATGGTCGAACTCCAATTTTTGGATGAGCGCCATGTGGCATGTCATTGTATTTTTGCCTGAATTCTTCCAATTCCTGATTGATGCTCTCAAATTCTGAAGACTTTGGAGCATTTTTGTCCAGTGATGGCCAGAGGCGTTCAATTTTGCCATTTTGACGTGGCATGTATGGAGCTGATTTTCTGATTTGAATGTCATAAGTACTCAAAAATTTTGTGAACTCTCCCTCATTTTCTTTACCGTTATCTGACCAGAAACAGAAAGGTGCTCCATATTTTTGAACTGTTGCAATTGCCACTTTTGAAGTTTCTGTTGAACTTTTGTTACGAAGCAATTTCAATGCTAACAAATAACGACTTTTGTCATCAATTATTCCATAAACCGGTAAAGTTTCTGGTTCTTTCAAAAAATGAATATCCACATGCCAGATTGTATTTGGAAGAATTGCTTCATAATCCACATAATATGCTTTTGGATTACTTTTATCTTTTTCTTTGTAAATTCCCAGAAATTTTGCTGCCTTAATAACTGCATTGTAACTGATTTGAAATTGTTTTGGATTCATATTGAGAGTCCAATACAATTTTTGAACCCCACATTTGTAATTTTCATAAGAATTCTGAACCTTCAAAATTAATTCTGGAGTTAATTCCTCTTGTGGAGGACCACTTTTAATTTTTGGTGTACCACCGATTTCTTTGAATGCTTTTTTGAGAGTATTTCTTGAAATTTGTTTGAAAATTGTAACATTTTGATAAGAATATGGAACTTTTTTCAAAACTGTTGCGTAAGTTAACTCACCACTTTCAAGTTTTTCATACATATATCTTACCCATTCATTTGGAATACGAGGTCTCGAGTTTTCGTTCATTTTTTTTACTTTACAAAACTGTTTATTTTTCAGAATTTTTAAATTTGAAAAAATCCATTCTATATCTGATAAATAATATATTATTTTTCAATCAAAATATTTTGATTATCATCTCAAAAGTGTTCTCAAAACCTAGTTTTTCTTATTTTGGATAATCTTAATATTTATATTATTATAAACTAATTGAACACCATATGTTTTTGTATACTTTTACAAAAAAATTGATAGATTTGTGATACTTTCCCCGACGATAGAATTGAATAGCTTACATTTTGACAGAACTTAATATGGAACAGAATTATGCAAAATATGATTAAATAATTATCAATTTCAAGTTAAATTTTAATTTTGATAAATAATTTAAATTTCAAAATATCAAGTTCAGTTCGACTATGTATGTAGTAATTCCTCAATAAAGTGCCAAAACCCTATTAAAATATATGAACATTTTCAACATTTTAATGTTTTTATTTAAAAATTTGATGGAATATGAGCTTCAAACAATTATTATGTAAATAAAAATAATTAAATATATGTATTTATTCGTATTACAACCGTAGTAAGTCGATTCTTCCTTTCTTCTACTGAGGTTTGAATTTGATTTCGAATTGTAAAGAGATTCAAAGGGAAAATACTAGCGGATAAAAACTACCTCCATGAAAGGGTCATAATGGACTCAAGTTGTATTTTTTGATATTTTTTGCTTTTCGAGCCTAAATAGGTAGCCAAGATAATGCCTAAAAATAAGGTTCTAAATTCTGAAGTTTACATGATCCTCTCGTGTGCACCCTTAACGGCTAAGTTTTATGTTTAATGTTGAGTATCAAAAAGAATGGGCATCTGATATAGCCATCATATATCCCAGAAGCAAATAAAAATTCTGACTTTTTAAGCATAAAAAATGAAATTTTAGAGGGTGTCCAACCAAAGATTTAACGATGATTTTGGCTCCAAATTTGGTATATGATATGGGGATGGTGTCTAGGTCAATACTATTGTATTCACTAGTAATATAAAATGTTCAATTTTGAGATATAAAATTATATGAGGAAAAAAATTTATTTTTTTGAAAATATTTGAAAAATTTAAAGAAATGTAATAGTAAAAGAAGAAAATTAAAAAAGTAAATAATGAATATGGGAGATTTTTATGGAAATGTTAGAATTATATAATTTGCGATTTGGTCAATTAAAGCAAAATGAGTAATTTAGCATGATGATGGATTTTAGAAGGGGGAAACACAAATTAAAATCTAATAGGAACGTCAATATGAAATATAGAAATAAAATATGTGGTGTAACGGAACGGTTTTTGCACCTACAAAGAGAGGTATCAGGTTCAAATCTCATCTAATTATTTTTTTCTCCCACTTTTGATTGTTTGATATATCAAGAAAATTAACAAATATATATATGAATTAATGAATAATTAAAGAATTAGAATGATTTTAAAAATATTAGAATAATCATGGATAAATCAATCTCAGATTTAAGATATTTGACAAATAATATAAAATATTGAAGATTCTTATGTCGGTATTTAGCATTCATTGTACAAAAAAGATGTAAATCAAGTGGATCCTTTGATGATCTTAAAAGATTTTGTTTGAGAGTATTTGAGATATGATACAATAGATTTCATTGAGAACATCAGTGTAAAAGTAAGATAGGGATAGAAAATATAATGGTTAATACAATATTATTATATTAAAAAAATGAAGTTCAGAAATTTGAAAGAAAATAGTATTTTATGCAAATAAGTAGTTCAAAATTTGTCATTGTGGGAGACATTGCCAATGCATGTCTCCCGGAATGGCATAATATTTTGCAATCAGAGTGTGATTGCAAAACTTTGACCGACAAGAGTGTGTTATGCACTCTTGTCGGTCGAAATGTGTCATTCTGGGAGACATTGCCATTAAATCAGTTTTCTAATATCATGTCATATTGGTAACATCACATATATCTCTTAGAATATTACTTCAACTCATATTTTTTTATTGATTATATTTAGTTAGTTCTGCATTCTATTACTATAGATGTTCGATAAATATATCAATAGTTAAAATCAAAATATATGCCAAACTTTGAATCTATTGAAAATTACATTTCGATATCTTTTTTCAAGCTTAATTTTATGTATTATCTTAAAATACATTTATCAACATTATGGATATTTTGAATTCAAAATATGACGCAGCATTACACAACTAATATTGAGATTCACAATTCATTTTCATGATTCTTTCATATCTACATCAATAACTTAGTGTACCCATATAGATACACAAAAATAAATTAAATTTTGCATTTTTGATTCTCAGCTTAACTTCTATAAATGCCACCAAAACATTTAATTTCTACCAAGAAATAATATATTAGTAATTAAGCATTTATTACCAATGTTACTCACATCATATTAATTCTTATTCCTAATTTTTTAAATAAATGACTGGAATCATAAATCCTATGTACCCATATCAACATGTTAAAATTTCAAAGTCTGAAACTTAGTAATCACTGTGTTTCATGAAATCAGATAATCTCTAAGATTTCTTAAATCTTGTATCATACTGGCCAATTATGATTCATAATGATTCTTCATCATGTCAGCATTCTAATTGTAGCTTTATTATGCCAATTGGCATAAATTAAGAGCGCTTTTAGGTGATATTTTAGATACCTGGGTATGTACTGAGATTGGGACAAAGTTGCAATTCGGCACTTTTTGTAAAAAAATGGGGTCATACTCATAATGAATAGAGACTTATAGCCAAGTCTTGATATCATGCAGGGAGAATATACATTGATAAGCAATTATATTTTATAGTAGTAGTATTCAGAAATTCTTACAATTTACAATACAATTTTCAAAAATGGATAAAGACTTATAGCCAAGTCTTGATATCATGCAGGGAGACTCTCTACAAATACAAAAATTGATTATCATAAGGAAATACAAATTTATCAATTTTCATGTGAAAATTACATAAATTTGTTCTCCAATAAATAGCAATAATACTTTGAATGTTATATTAAGTAATATAGCTTCAGGTAAATAAGCTTACACTTCAAAAATATACTGTTTATTCATTAATTTTAAAAAAAGTCCAAATTATCTAATCTTGCTTACTCTTCCTTTAAACTTCTTTGTGCCAAATTTAATATTGTCTTCAAAGATGGAATAAGGACATTAGGTTCAATCCTTCGGCTTTCGACAATTTCCAAAATGTGTTGAATTAATTTCAAACATTCATCGTGTTTTGAAGCTCTTTGCTCAACAATCTGATTACCTGCCCTTGTAAGAATTCTTACTGCTCTATCTTCATTCAAAACATTAGCGACTTGAACCTTAATAATCGCATTTGGAATCACAACAGTGATGAGAGTTATGACGATATAAAAAAATATTTTATTATACTCATTCGAAATTAAAAATAATAAAATTTATATATATTAATTTCATTAAATCAAGGTTAAAAATCTCACCGGAAAAATAACCTCAGTGTGATAAATTTATCACCGGAAAAATTTACAATAAGGTTAATACCGAAAATATCGAAAAATAAACATTTAAGGTTAATTTAAGAGTATGCACTTTTGTCACCTACTCTAATTTAAATGAAGAAGTAATTTAAAACGATTTTATTTATGATCAAATTTTATATATATTTTTTGGATCAAATCCATTTTAATAGAATTTATATACTATTCATCTATTAGTAAACACTACCGTATATTATTTTTTAGGCTATCTTATTTTTTGAAATTTTATTCAAATCTTTGGTCGCAAGAAGAATTGCATGATAAATGAAAACATTTAATCAAAGTCAATTTTATTTTTCATATTCAAATGGACTGAGTGTTAACATTTAACATTTTTTGCTAATTGTCGTCAAAAATTAGGCGTAAAGCAAAAATTGATATTTCATATGGTTTTATGATAGATAAGCATTATATTCCAACTCATTATATTCGTAAATTTTGAGGTTTATCCTTCGCTTTTAAGATCATTGAATTTGATTTTTATATAAAATAGTTATATATTAGAAAATAATATGAGTTTATGTGATATTATTTTTCAGAAGATTTCATTCTATATGCCTATGAAAAGTACTCTCAAAACTAACTTTTTCCTAATTATAATTAAATCTAGAATATTGTATTATGCTTAGTATTATTTCATTTTTCTCATTCAATTTAGAATTTACAAATGTCAAAAAATTGAGAGCTGTCACTTTTGATGAATTTCTGTTTATTACAATTCAATATCTCACCTTCAGTTGTCGTTATTTACAATAAATATAATAATTTGAAAAAATCATCGTTCAATTTTTTGATTCAAAAAATCATCATTTTTATTTTATTATTTTATCAGATATTTAATGCAAATTATAATTCTTATTATAATTTTATAAATCAGTATTTTTCGAATTTATTCAAATTACGAAAAGAAAAATATACAAATCCAGCTCGAGCATAATGCTGATATGCATTCGCATGTATTTACCGTTTAAACTTTTCTCTACTTCCTCTGAATATGAAGAAAAACTCAAAAAGGTAAAATTCATTTTAAGGTTATTTTGGTTGGACACCCTCTGAAATGTTATTTTTTTGCAAAAAACAGGCCACCCGGATGTACGTTTATTTGAGAGGAGGAGGATTAAATTTTTGAAAGCACTAAAATTTGTAGATATGCTAGTTATATAATAATATGCATTATTTTAAAAAATAAAAATTAAAGCACGTTAAAATCTTTTTTGATGAATTTTTACAAAAGCTACTCAGGATAATGCAAGATATGAGTAGTTAAACATAAATTTCAAATCAGATTTTACTTATAATAAATATTTTAAATTTCCGAAAATTAAGTTCAGATCGACTCTATACGTAGTAAATACTAAATAAGGTGCCAAAAACCTATTAAACAGTATCAAAACTATCAAGATTGTAATGTTTTTGAAGAAAAATTTATAGAATTATGGACTTCAAACAGATATTATGTAAATAAAAATAATATAATGAATTTATTTATTCGTATAATAGCAGTAATAAGTCGATTATTCACTTCTACTTCTGAGATTTGAATTTAATTTCGACAGAAAAAGAGATTCAAGAGGAAAATACTAGGGGATACAAACAGCCACCATGACAGGATTATTATGGAGCCAAGTTGTATTTTTTGATATTTTTAGAGTTTTCCTACCTATTTAGGTACCAAGTTATTGCTTAAAAATTAAGGTTCTAAATTCTGAAGTTTACATAATCCTCCCTTAACATACTAAACATATTTAATTGAATGAGATTATGCCATTTCCATTAAAAACATGTCCTTATAAATGGTCTGATCGGATATAGTTTTTACATTGAAAAATTGTGAGAATATGAAATTAGTTGATACATTAATTTTGCAACAAGATTACTTCATCTTAACAAAATAGGATCAGGGAGATAAATTTTCAACACAATGGTTTTCACAGTAATCAAAAATTGACAGCTATAACAATTGATATATTATGCTTACAGCTCTATTTCCCACATCAATTTAAAAATAAATCTGACAAATTTTAATAATCATTTATGACTAAAAATATTTGCTTATGTGATTTATGATAATAATATTAGTTTATGACAATTTTCTATTATCAATTTTATGAACAACTGTTCCCAACCCTTCAAAAATTGAGAGGGAGTTCATTTTTGAATTTTTGAACTTTTTAATTGAATGATTCTCCTTATATTCTTATTCTGGCCAAAATTTAAGAGAGAGGATAAAGGTTTCAATGCCAATATCGACAAATCTTATCATAAAAGAACACTTTATAGTTCAACAAATTTTGAAAAAATTCGAATATCATTAGATTTTCAATATTTCGACGGAACATCATCAGACCCTCTTAAATGTAAAAATATTGGTGATAGTATTACCTGGGATGACAGATTTGTTCAATGTATTAAAGATGATATTCCGAATTCTACAAAAATTGAAGCATTTAAAGGTACAATGAATAATGTTAAAGATTATTTAGAACGTTTTCTTAAAGTCATACATTATTCAGATCCAATTTCTTTAAAATCAGATCCAACAAGAGAGAAATCAATTGTAGAAGGCACAAATATTTCTAACACAGATATTTATTTAGTATTCTTTTTACGCCCATTTGGAGATGATTCATTCTCTTCAATATCACATATAACAAAAGATGATACTTATAATCGAAACATTCAAACAAATGTTTATATGAAACAAAGTAGTTTACCTGATATTGTTCAAAACGAGAATTCTGAACCGAACGGAGAATTTTATAGGACTCTATCATTCATTTTGAGGTATATAGCGATTTCAGAGAATTATATCAATAAATTCCATCCGAAATATGATCCGACACCTTATACTTCAATAATTTGTAACCTGACAAAGTATGGAAAGAGATTTTCAATCCTTACAACTCCTCATGCACATCATTTTGCAAAAAAGAACTATGGAAATTCAACATTTTATGGAGATGACAATAATTGTCCAAGTGGAATTGTAATAGAAGATTACGGAACAGCTGCAGGCGATTTGCCCAAATCAACAATATATTATACAGATACTAGTAATTACATGTCTATGCATAATGATTATGGACGATTTAGGCGAGTGAGTGATGTAACAATGGCGTTCCTTTTAGATAGTGGAAATTATGAAGTCAATTGGTCAATGGGACAACCGATGATATGGGGAAACAAAGATTCGATTGATGGAAAATTTATGAAAGGATGGCCATTGTCACCACCACAGACAACACTACCTGATAACTACTTCTTCAATCCAAATACACCACAAAACACAGCAGGATATGATTTCAATACATGGGGATCACCGAGTACACAAACGATTGACTGCAACAATCCAACAACGAATGCGGATTCACTTTACTGCAACAATCCAGGTTATTACAATCCATATGGATATAATAAATCAGGAACTTATGAATCATTTGATTATCAACCACTGAAATATCCATCATTTATTTGTCCACGAGGCAAAGCAGCGGTCCAAGGATTAACATATTATAGTGATGACACATGTGCAAGTTATCAATGCAACGAATACACAAGTTTCTATCTCGATGTTATTACAGATACAACAACAAATTCAACAAAACAATTAACATGTTCATCAAAAGGACAAACATTCACATTCAAGAGAAATTATTCAGAAAACATATATTTAATGAGGACAGTTACATGTCCATCACCAGAACAATTCTGCAGAACAAGAGAACTACTAGATCAACACTTCACTAGTGATCCATTTTCAGGTGTAATCTTTCCGACACCGAGACCAACACCAGAACAAACACCAAGACCAACTCCAAAACCAACACCCCAACCAACACCAATTTTTGATTCAATTCCTGAATTCCAACCAATACGAATTGTGAATGACAATCGATTCTTTAATGGTACATATCCAGATCCACAATCATGCACATCTGTTGGACAAGTTGTTACATGGGATAACAACAATCTAACATGCACAGAAGAGGATATAATGAAACCAGAACAAATTTCTGCATATCAAGAAACAATCGCTAATGTCAAAGCATATTTAGAACAATTTCTTAGAGTCAAAACACTTCCAGATAGATATATATACTATTCAGACAAGTATTCACTTGCTTTAAAAGGTAAAAACATATATGCACGTAATTGTGATTTACATATAGTTTGGTTGACACATCCTTATCCAAATCCTAATTCAGTGTCTTGGGCAACAGATTGCTACTATTATGATTCCAAATATTATGTGGTTCATCAAATGTCTGGAATTTTGAATCCAAGAAAAATACCAACAATTGCATCACAAAGAAATACACAAAATGATTACTTCTTTAATATCATTTTGTCAGTTATTTTAGGAGGCATTACAACTTCAGATCATTTTCACATTAAGTTATCATCTGATTATTTTCCAAATCCAATATGTACATTAACAAAAAATGGAATTCAATTTAGAGTTCTTATTACACCATATGCGCACCATCATGGAAAAAATTTCTTCGGACAAGAATGGTTTGTTGGAGATGACAAAACATGTCCATCAGGTATTATTTTACATCCAACATACATGAGACCAAATACTGCTTTTTATCCTGAGGATTTATCAGTTGGTAAATATCTACAAGAAGAAAATGTCCCATTCTTAAGATTTACTGAAGTAACAATGGCATTTTTACTCGATTCAGGAAATTATGAAGTCGATTGGAGATATGGAAAACCTCCAATTTTTGGAAACAAAGATTTCATCAGTGGAGAATATATTCCAAATTGGCCATTAGGACCTCCAATTTCAACACTTCCAAAATATTATTTCAAGCGTCCGAATGTCACTTTAGATGGTGGATCATTTACATTTAAATCATGGGGAAATCCATATTCAATTAAAGGAAATTGTTCAAGTAGTTCTATTTCATCTAATTATCCTGAATATTGTTCAAATCAAAACTATTATAATCCTTACAATTATCAAGAATTTGGAGAAGAATATATGAATTATGCATTAGTTAAAGGGCAATCATATTATTGTCCAGATGGAACAGCAACAATTCCAGGATTAACATATTACACAAATGATGATTGTGCAGTATATTCATGCTCTGATGATTATAGTTCATTCACATTGAATGTACACTCAAATCATAAAACAAATGAATATATAACAATAAATTGTTCTTATGAAGAACAGATACATACATTTAGCAGAACAAATTCATATGGCGGCACAAGTACAAGAACACTTGTTTGTCCACCACCAGAGGCATTTTGTAGAACAGTGAAAGGATATGATAAACTATATCAAAAAAATCCTTTCCAAAATGTTTTATTCCCAACACCAACACCATTTGCAACACCAAGGATAACAGCCAAAGAAACACCAGTCTTGACACCAGCACTTACACCAAAGATCACACCAGCCCTGACTCCATTCAAAACAGGATCAACAACCCCACGAATAACACCTCATAAAACCATGTTTAATACTCCAATGATAACTGCAAAAGAAACTCCTAAACTTACTCCAGTTCAAACTGCACAATCTACTCCTCATTTTACCCCCTGTATTACTCCTAATGCCTTAACTGCAAAGAAGAAAGTATATGATGATCGAAGTATATTAATTTATTTGAGTATTGCAATATATTAATATTATAATTATATTTCATTTAATTTAGTTTTGAATTAAAAATTCACTTAAGGATACCCTTACATTGCGTAGTTAGAAAGAGAATATGATATTGTCATGATTGCTAAAGTTTTAGGCTCCAGAAATGAATATACATCAAACTGAAACAATTGATAAATTGAATGAACTTTTGAGAGGTTCTCAAATAAAAAAAATTATCTAATTTTTTACAATATTACTATTATTTTATCCACATATGTATATATAGTAATTTGAGAAAACTTTTAGGAAAAAATAAGTTTAATAAAAATCTGAATTTTACTTGTTGTGGGATTGTTATTAATTGACACTCCAGACGTATTACTAATAGTTATGCGTATGCAATTAAAGTATTTCTGATGGACAAAATGTGAGATTTATATCAGATAATTCATTTCTACTATTAAGTTATTCATTTATGAGTTTGCACTTATTCGCACTAAATAAATAACTATTAAAAATTGTTTTAATTAATTGACACCATATAATAGAGTGAATTTTGTTTGATCAAACAACAATAGATGATAGATATAAAGCCAAGAAACTTGCTATTAATATGCTCTACTTGCTATTTCAATGTAAGTATGATATTTTCTAAATGTTTCGTTCAGATAACTTAGATATATTAGTCAAAATTTGAAATTTTAATAGCACATATATTAAAAATAATTATTATTCATAAAAGATTAATGAAATAGTAAAAAAATCAATCAAATTATAAAAATACAACATTTAGAAGAATTCTTATTATCCTTCAAAAAGTCAGTATTTCTGCTGTAATTTTCTACAACATTGTAGTTATTGCACTTTGTCTATGGATTTGTATATATGTTATATATAAATTATATATCTAAACTGCCCATAAGTGCAATTTTTATATAATTTGTTTATTTCTTTGACAATTTCATATGAAATATGCTTTTTTAAGCGTATCAAAGCTGTGTTCTTAATGTGCATGGATATATCAAGAAAAATGTCGAAAAAAAATGTGAATTCACAAATTCACTGAATTTTCACCGTTTTTTTGAATTTTGCTACAGCACTAATATTAAATAATACTAAAATCTTCTGTCTTTGTAAAAGAATAAATTCTGACAAAAAGTGCTCGTTTAAATTTAATGATCATCTGTATGACTAAGTGGTAAAAAGTGTTTATGACCAAAAAGGGTTACATGCTTAGTCTATTTTTCTGACAGGATACTCTAGATTTACATGATCTCTATTTCATATCTCCGTTTTTAGATTCTTCGACAGATTTTATGATAGAAAACCAAGATTAACAAATTTCCGGCATGTTAATGAAGAAATCTGCAGCTACCCTCAATATTATTTCAATAATCAGTATCGTTTCTCTTACAATTTATTTTTTTCTCAATAATTTAACAAGAAATAACAATACACACTTGGTTTTACGTATAAAAGCTAAGTGTCGAACTTAATCAACTTTACTTACTTAGCAAATGAATATTTTTGTGGTTGCGAGTTCTGAATGCTGAAGTTTTAGATTTCTCTATAAATGATATCATTGCACTTACAATGTTGTTCCAGCCTATCGCATAAATCATAGAAAATCCAAAAAAAAAATAATATAAAGAAAATTCATGTCATGAAGTTCAAAAAATACCGTGTAACATTAAAATTTGTTATGCATAATACATTTTAGCTATTATTGATTTTTTTTAATTTTCGAGAAATTGAATGGTGAGTCCGATAGAGAAATTTTTAAAAATCCTAGTCCCTCATAGAAGTAATTTCCCTCGTCTCCCATACTTCCAAATGTATGCATATGACATAAACTTTTATGCATTACACAAATGGCCAATAATATCTATAGAGTAAAAAATTAGAAATTTAATTTTTTTATATGATAGTTATATTTCAGATTTGCGAGCGTAACTTTTTTCTCCATGGCATACTTGTTTTAAGAGCAAATGATCAAAATCGTCCTTCAATTATTGAAGGAGCTGATATCTTTTGAAAATTGAATTGAAAGGGTATTCAATTTTCAAATTTCCTCTCAATTTTGGAAACATATCAACTCTATGAATTAACAATTATGTGCCTTCACAGTTTATCAGTCATATAAGGTGCTTATAAAGAAAAAAGTTACGCTCGCAAAATATGTTTTTATATAGATTTCACATAAAATAATTATGTAATTTCTAAAAAGAATATTTTTGTTCTTGAATATTAAAGTGTATTGTAGTTTAAAAAGTTTTAAATATGTTGCTAAAATTTCAGGTTTATAGCTCATGTCTAGCATGACTTCTTCGTATGCGCAAAAAATCTGACACGTAAGGGTATCCTTAAGTTATGGTACCACAATTTTTTGCATATCTATATTTTCAAAGTATCAAACAAGAGCTCTTATAAAATATGGTGTTTCAAAGCTAGCTCAATCCATGAAACAGAATTATTTTGTAGTTAAAATTATGTATTTAATTTTGGAAATTGTTCCTTTGCATATTAGAAGTTTATTTAGCTAATGATTAAAAAAGAACTGCAATAATTTTTCTAAGGCCGATAATAAAAATTTTTTAAACGTACATTTTAGCCAGAACACATTTCATATGCGAAAAAAGAACTCTTTGAGTGCTGTATCACCAATTGAAGTAATGAACAATCTTAAATCGGATGACGAAACATTGCAGCTCTGGGCAATTGATCAATTACCTCTCCAAAGAATGATTGGAGGACAAAAAGAAAATGCTGACGCTTTTGAGTATATTAATGCAATCATTTTATCCAAAGATGATAACTTTCATCATGCTGTACAACAAGCAATCATTCGCGAACTCAAGAAAAGAGCATTAACTTCAAATGACAGAATTCGTGTACTACTTCCATTTTTGATTAAAATGTCCAGATCTACTGGTGTCACTATATGGAATGAATTACTACGAGAGCTATGCAAGAATTTTCATGATCCGATTCAACAATCTCTCGCTTTTGATCAGGTCAGTCCGATTTTCTTACTTGACCATTCAACATTTGGCATTGCATGCGCTATTTACATGACAACCGGACTTTGTGAAGCTGGGGCAATTATGCCTACCGATCTTATTAACAATCTTGTTCAGCAACCAATAGTTCTTCAACAATTCCTCCAGACATTCTTAACATCCTTAATATCAACTCAATCTGAGGCATTCGTTGACCAGATTCTTAAGAAGATTATTCATTCTCCCATAGCTCATTCGGTTTTGATTAATGCAGCAATAAATCTTGAAATCATACCACCAATTTTACAGCGCCAAATCACAGATACGCTTAAAGCTCCTTCACATACTCATGATTTGGCTGCAATAATTGCCAAAAACTGCACAACAATAATTCACAAAGGATTTGCTAAACCAAAGCTTTTGTTGCAAATCGTTTGGAAGGCAAAAATCTTTTCTCCAAAATATTATGACATCATTTCAAATTTCTATATGACATTTATTAAGGAAATGACTCCGAAGGATGCTGTACTATTCTATAAGAAGATTGTTGACAGCAAATCTCCATATTCAATCAAATTATCAAAATTAGTTATTGATGTCAACAATACACAGCAATGCTGTGATATCATTGTTCCTCTCTTATGCAATGTAGAGTCATTTGTCCGTTTCGAAGAATGGTGTGATGCTGTTGCTCATGTAATTAATAAAGTTAATTCAGAATATGCAACAACATTAACAGAATGCATAATTGAAAGATGCAGATTCGAAATAAACGAAGGTCATGTTGCTTCCTTCCCTCTTCTCCCTCCAAAAGAAATTGATGCAATGGAAAACTTCCAGAGACCATCAAAAGTTCCAATTCAAATCTGCAGTTGGAGGCAAATTGCAGGAATGCTAAGTTTATTATCAAATTCCCCTTGCGCTCATATTGTTGCAAAGAATGGAATTGAATTAATTAAACTTGCATTGAAGAAGCACACATTCCCATTGATAGACTCAATTGTTGATATTCTTGACTCAATAAGATCTCATAACGAAGAAATTTTGATACTTTATCAAGATATTTTCAATGGAAACTCATATTCAAAGCTTTTCTTCCTGAAATTGCTTCAGAAGTCAATACATCTCTTCAAAGAAGCCGATATCAAGAATGTGATCTATCCAATGATTGTTCAGATTTTTAATTCAGATCAGCCACCAAATGTTATTTGCACAGCTATTAAAACGCTTTCTGTTTTCTTGAAGCTTGGACAAAACTCACTTTCTTTGATACTCACCAAAGAATTGATCGATTCTATCAACGAATTGTCATCTTATGAAGACAAAGGTATCATAGAAACACTGAAAGAATGCAAGAAAGACATAGAAAAGCTCGTTTCCAACTACAGACCACCAGCTCCGAAGACAAGAAAGAAGAGATCTTCTTCCATCAGAAGAGGTGCAGAAAACATGGATCCAAACTCGATTTCTAACGGACCTTCGAAGAAACAGAGAACATCACTTCTTAATTCAGGAAGTAAACACAAATTCTCAATTGTTAGACCAGCAAGATCAATATCCCTATCAAAGAAAACAGCAAATATGATTCAGGACATGGACTTTTAAATAATATTGCATTGTTTTTTTCTTGTTTATAAACGATTTTTATTTTTCAATAATGCATATAACATTTTAGAATATATAAAATCAATTTATCTGTTATTAAAGCTAATTTAGAATCATAAATATCAAAAAACAATGGCGATGATTGTACAATAGTCTAATCCTAATTTAAGAGTATAATTACTAGAGTTCCAATTAATATTTATCATTCAGCTCAAATTTAGTTTATAGAATATAAAAAATAAACTTTTATCTTCTACAATTCAATAGAGAGATAAGAGATAATTTGCTTTTAAGATTAGAAAGACGAATAACTAATGATTGATCATCAATAACATTGATACATCTGATGCAATGATGAGGAATGCCGGATCTAGTTAGCATGATTAAGAATGATCTAAGATGATTATCAATTTGAAGACATTCTTGTAACGAATGACATTCCTCAAATGAGAACTCATAAACAGAAGAAACACTCATTGGGAAGTTGATTGTTTTGAGATTTGAGCAATTGAAGAAAGCATATCGATTGATCTGTCTAACTGAGTCATAGTTGATAAATACAGATTCAAGATTGTATGAACACATGAATGAAGCCTCACCGATTATTCGACTGCTAATTTCAAAATGCTTATCTCGGGACATTGGAGCATATGCAATAATAGTTTCAAAGTTTTTATCATCTTCAATTCTATATATTGTGTTACTTATGCATTTATATTTTTCCGATATGAAAGTAGATAAACATTTTAACTTCGGGCAACAAACAAATGCGCCTTCTGAGATATAGTCTATTTCATAACTTCCAAAAACGACTGTAATCAGTTCCGAACAATTATAAAATGCATGATATTCAATTTTTCTGACATGTTCGTCAATGAAAATAAACTTAATGCTAGAATTTTCAAAAGCATGTGAAGCAATTCTTTCAACTGGGAACACTAATACAGATTCCTCATCGCCAATAAAATCATATATGATTCTACGATTTTTGTCCATTACAAATTTGTATACAATTACTCGGCTTTCATTTTCATTATTTGGAATTATTCCGTAAGCAGATGGACCCCAAGGAAACTTCGATTTAAATTTAAATTTTTGATTGAATTTAAACCTGTAATTATGAGTTAATGGCTCCAATTTAACACTCGAACCTTCAAAAATTAATGTCAAAGCATAATGATTTTTAAAAATATTTGTTGGGAATAGTATATCTGTTACATTACTTGGTATTGTAAAATTATATGAATTCATATTTCCACACATTCCAACCTTGATATCGTAATTAAGTCTCATAAACTCATTAGTACAAATATAATTAATATCACAATAAAATGCATTTTCATCAATTCTAGAAAAGAATGAATGAATGTTCAAACATTGAATAGAGCATGAATAGAAACAATATGTATATAAATAGGGCATTAAATATCCATTATTAAATGTGACATTTTTTAATGATATTATATTACTAAATGCATATGATGCAATAATATAGTTTTGTGCCGGAAATGTTAGATTTTCAAGATTTGAATTATAAAATGCATATGATTCAACAATTTTTAACTGGCAATTTATGTCGAAAAACAATTTCGTTAGATTTAAGCAGTTAGCAAAAGCATATTCTGATATTTTTTCCACAGAAGCTGGAATAGAGACATATTCTAAACCGGTATTAGAAAAAGAATGGCTTCCAATTATTTTAAGTTCGCTGTTATTTGGAAAAATAACTTCTTTCAACAAGCTATAGTGCAAAAATCTGCTTTCTGGAATTTCATTGATTTTTATAGGAATTTTAATTATTAAATAAGATGGTGTGTAAAAATTCAGATTAGAATATTGACTATAATCAGAAAGATGAATTGTTGTATTTTGATCAAATGCATCCTGACTAAAACTTATTACTAAATCTGGGAGATAAATGTCATTTAAATTTGTGCCTTTAAAAGCATTTGAATTTATTGTTGTTAATTTTGATAATGGAGAGAATTCTACATTTTCTAGATTTGTACAATTTGCAAATGCATACGATTTGATTAATGAAACATTTTGTGGAATTGTAATTCTTACCATTTTACACATATAATACGAATAATCTCCAATAATTTTAACACTATCATTGATAAAACATTCAGCCTTATATGAAGGAAAATGTAAAACTTCTAAAAAATCTTTGGAATAGATAACGGAATTAACCATAGTGAAGTATTTATTTTCTGGATCAAGATCAAAACTTATTTCATTTGAATTTTGAAATAATGTATAATCAAGTGCCTTAATGTTTTTCGGAATTACAAAATTCCGAATTGAAGTCCCTTTGATAATATCTTTCTCAATGATTTCTAACTCACAATTTGGAGAAAATGAGATATTATTTAAGAAATGACATTTGAAAAATGCATTCTTTTTGATTGTTTTTAATGAAGATGGAATCATAATTGATGATATGTTTGATTCTGCAAATGCAAATTCACCAATTTCTTTTAATTTGCTATTCGCCGCGAAGGTAACAGAAGTTAAAATCTCAGATGAAAATGCATAGCTTCCTATTTTTATTACAGAAGAAGGAATATTAATTGAAACAATGTTTGACTTATAAAATGAATTATTTCCTATTATTTCAAGCTGTGAGCTATCATGAAAAGAAAAACTAGGTTTCTCATAATAATTCATATTTTCATAATAATTCTGATAGTTAAAATCATCTTGAAAGATTAATAATGATGATGGAAGGGATATTTCCAAAATTTTTGTCTTGATGAACGCACTTGGACTTAATTTAGTCAAGTGAACATTTGATTGAAATTCAATTTTTTCAAGATTTACACATTGATAAAAAGAAAAATCATCAATTTCAGTTAATGAGCTTGGTATTGTGAAATTTGTAATTTGAATGTTTTCAAATGCTTTCTCCTCGATTATGCTCAAACGAGAATTGCTCAAAATATTAATGTATCGAAGTTTTTTGCAATTAGAAAATGCATATTTTTTAATTCTTGTAACAGATAATGGAATTTCAATCGACAATATATCAGTGTTTTTTAACAAATAATCACTAATATTTTCAAGTTGGATATTGAGGAAATCAATGGTATTAAGCATCTGGCAATTATAAAATGCGTGACTACCTATATATGTAACAGATGAAGGAATATTAATTGATATAAGTTGTGAGCTAGAAAAAGCATAAGCTCCAATGTATGAAAGATTTGAATAAAAATGTATAAATTTAAGAAAAGAATATGAGAATGTAAAATCTTCAATGAGAGAAACATTAGGATATATGTCAATTGATTCAATCTTTGAATAATAAAATGCATATTTGCCGACAGTTTTTACCGAATTAGGAATGTTAATATTTTTGAAATTTGTATTACCAAATGCATAATCTCCAATGGATTCTAAATTCGAATCTTCTGAAATTATAATACTTGTTAATGTAGATTTATAAAAAGCATAGTTGCCAATGGATACAACAGATGGTGGTATTGAAATAGTATTCATTTTTGTCATATTAAATGCATAGTCACCTATCATCATTAATTGTGAATTTGATTCAAAAATTATCATTTCAATTGAAGACTCAATAAATGCAGCATCATCAATAATTGTAACTGTAGATGGAATTAATATACTTTTTATATTTGATTTAGAAAATGCTTCTTTGCTTATGATTGTTACATTTGGAAATGTAAATGAACAATATGAAATTCCTGCAAAAGTTTTAGTACCAATTTCTTTATATTGGGAATTATTCGAAAATGAGATGCTATCCAAATTTAAGTGATAAAAAGCATATTCACCAATTTGTTTAACAGTATTTGGTATTTCTATTGATTTTAATTGGGTTTTTGAAAATGCAAAACTCCCAATTTCACTCAAATAACAATCACTAGGGAAAACCATTTGCTTTAAATTTGAAAGTTCAAAAGAGCTATTTCCAATCGAAACCAATAGTCTAGGAACTATGATTGACGAAATATTGGTACAATAGAATGCATGATTAGATATATTTATAAGTTGACTATTGTCCACGAAAATGATATCAGATAACGAACGACATTCAGAAAAAGCATTTTCCCCAATGCATTTTACAGTAGATGGAATACTTATGGCAGTCATTTTACATGAATGAAATGCGTAAGATCCAATAAATTCTAATTTTCTGTTTTCTTCAAATGTTACATTCACTAAAAAAACACAGTTTGAAAATGCATAAGTATCGATAGTTTTTATAGCAGATGGAATTTTGATTGTAGTTAAGCTTGAGCCTATGAATAAATAACTATTAATAATGTCTAATTTACTATCACCAAGAAAATCAATATTACTCAACTTATAACAATAGGAAAATGCATATTGTCCAATCGTTTTAACCGAAGATAGAATCATGATTGATATAATATTTGTAGCTTCGAAGGCATGATCACCAATTTCTTGTAACTCACAATTTTCTGAAAAAATTATATTGACCAATTTCCGACAGTTGCAGAATGCATTCCTACCTATTATTTTAACAGTAGATGGAATATTAATTGAAACTAACTGTGTATTATCAAATGCGTGATCTCTGATTTCTTCTAATTGGCAAACTTCACAAAAAATGATATTAGAAAATTCCATACATTCACTGAATGCATTTTTACCTATAATTTTTATTGACAATGGAATAGAAATATTTGAAATTTTGCAATTTTTGAAAGCATTTTCAGGGATTTCAGATATACAGGATCCTTCTTCGAATTTAATAGTTCTCAAATAATAACTATTAAAAGCCATTGTTCCTATTATATTTACACTCTTTGGTATGAAGAAATCAGTTATCATTGTATTAGCAAATGCATTTGATCCTATTTCTTGTAGTTGACTATTTTCTTCAAATTCCACTACTTTTACTTGGCAATTGCAAAATGCTTCATCATGAATTTTTGTAACATTTTTTGGGATTAAGATTTGATCAAAATTTGAATTACTAAAAACTGCTTTACCAATTTCTTTTACATAGGATGGAATTGTATAATTAGTGCGTTGAGACAATTTAATAATTACACATTGATTATGCTTTGAATATAAATAAATATCATCTGAATAATAAAAATTATTTAACGGTGATGTTCTAATTTTTATGTTTTTTCTGAAATCAAAAGAAGATTCATTCAAATAACTTACATATCGAGGAATGAAAACCACCAACAATTTGCAATAAACAAATGATCGATATCCAATATATTTCAGATTACATTCTTCAGATATTATAATATTGCATAACAAAGCACATTTATAAAATGCAAAATCATCAATTTTTATAATACTATTAGGTATTTCGATATCAGAAATAAAGTAAGTGCTAAATGAATATTTGCCAATATGAATGATTTGACTGTTTTCTTGAAATTTAACATATGAAAGAAAATTTATATTTGGAGGATTAGTCAATTCATCAATAAAAAATGCATTATCATGAATGAATCTAATTTGAGATGGTATTTCAATAACTGTAAAACCACTAAATATCGGATGAATCTCTTTAAATACCTCATTTTCAGGGAATGCAAAATTTTTCAAGTAGGTTTGATAAAATGAATATGGCTCTATAGTTGATAAATGTAATAACAAGGATAGATTTAATTCAAATAATTCCTCACATTTAGCGAAAGAATATTCTTCAATTATCTCAAGCATTGAATCATCTGGAAAAATAATTGATTCAATTGAAGATTGATAAAATGCAAATCTTTTTATTGTCCTAACAGTTGATGGAATTACTATTGATTTAACTTTTGATCCAAAAAAGGATGAATCACATATTTCTTCCAATCCATTAGTTAAAGTAACATTTCGTTCATTAGGACATATCCCAATAATTTTTTTTGATCTGTTGAATAGAAACATTTTCCAATTTTAATAAAATTTTTATTAGAATTATCTAAAGTTATATCTTCAATAAATATACAATTTGAGAAAGCACTCATACGAAAATCAGTTACTTTCGAGTTAATATGAAATGATGTTAATTTGGAATAGCTGAACAAATGCCCTGGAATTTTTGTTACGTTTATGTCTGGTGGGATTTTTACATCTCTCAATTTATAACATCCATTGAATGCTGATGCTCCAATTATTGATAAAGATTTCGGAAGTATTAATTCTTCTATTCTCGACTCTTCAAATGCTGATTCTTTGATTTGCTTGAGATGTATACAATTGCCTAAATTTAGTACTTTTATACCACATCTATAAAAAGCTTGATAACCTATTTCTTCTAAGTTGGGACATTTTTCAAATTCAAATTCATTGGCATGCTCATAATATTCCCCAAATGCTTTATCGCAAATAGTTTTTAATTTGGAAGTATTTTTGAATCTAACAATTAGAGAATATCTAAATTCCATATAATTATCGAAAACAACATTACTACCTATGATTTCACAATCCTCATCAATATCTATTATTGCTGTTGAACCTTCTACGTGATTTAGTCCAACAGCAAAAAGTTTCTTACCTTCATCTGTATCTTGATAATAATAATCATGTATCAAAATAATTGTTAAAAGTATTATTGTGATCAATTTAACAAGTTATTCGCACTAGATCTCTCTTTGGAATTTAACACCCAAAGATTTTTACATCATTAAGATGTTAATTTTAAATAAAAACACACATTTTTTTAAAATAAGTTTACATTCAAATTTTACAGTTGTTTTGATCCGCTTTTGTTATTTGATAATTCTTATCATTATTCATGGAAAAACTAATATGAAAATCAAAATAAATCACAGATATCATTAAATATCAATTGAACTGTGATCCTACCTGAATAATGTTCTCAAATTTTTGAGAACCAGATGAATTTTTGTTGTGCATGAAAAATAGCGTGACTTCACTTTTGACAAAAAGTGACAGTATTTCTGATGGTTTTGTCATTTATTTGTCAGATTTATAAATGGATAATCATGCTGTAAATCAGATATTAATTAAAAATATTTAAGATTTATGTTCGAATTGAAAAGCAAAATGATATTTTTTTAATTGAAAAACGTTAATATCTGATATTTTGAAGTTTTTAATATTTGTTAGTATCTTAAATTATTGAATGCATACGTTTTTTATGTTCTCAATTTTAAAAAAAATTGTGAAGAATTTAGTTTTTTGGAGATGGATGTTTAATATTTGTGAGTGAGAATGCAAGCAGGAGTTTGGTACTTTAAGGCTAGGTTGAGATAGATTTCCCATTATATTATCTGTGAATATATTGTTTGAAAATTCAAGATATAAAAATATATTATCAAAAAATTTTATATTTTTAAATACAATAGGGTGGAAATATAGTACGATGAGATAGCAATGATATATTTTATAGGGTGTCCAAAGGTGTGTTTAGCACAAACCTGAATACTGCGAATAGAAATAAACAAGTTACATATATATAAAGTTTATTTAAATATAATCACCATTGGATTCAATCACGCGTTCGCAGCGATCGATCCAGGCTTGAAAGACACGCTTTAAATCATCATGAGAAAATTGCTCAAATTGCTCTCTTACAAAATTTTCAAGATCATCTGGACTCGCGAATTCGCGTCCTTCAGCTCTCTTTTTTAGCGTGCCGAATAAATAAAAGTCAGAGGGTGCAATATCAGGTGAATAAATTGGGTTTGGAACAACTTTGACATTGTTTTCCACCAAGTAATTCATTACCTTATGACTTTTGTGAACTCTTGAATTATCAAAATGAATTGCAAACTTTTGTTTTTGTTGTTTGGATTTCTCAAACTCATCAGAATTGATAATTTGAGTAAGAACATTGTCAATTAGATACTGAGCATTCATCGTATTAGGTTTTTGAAGAATATCAATTGCGATGATGCCATTCACGCCCCAAAAAACCGACAACATCATCATTGGTGTGTCAATTTTTTTCTTCGGGAATGTTTGCGGATTTTCATCCTTCGGGATCCACATGATTTTGGCTTCTGTTGCATATTGAAACCAAGACTCGTCCCCTGTTACTAAAAAGCGAAACTTCTTGGATTGATACGCACCCAATATAGAGAGGAGCTCTTTCGAAGATTGGACTCTAGATTTTTTTTGAACTGAATTAAGGTTGTGCGGAACCCAACGTGTATACGCTAGTTTGTAGTTCAAATAATTGTGCAGATAATAACTGACTGTTGTACGTGGTATCTTTGTCATCTCCTCTATCCTTCTGAGTGATGCTCTTGGGTCTTCATCTAGCGCTTGAAGAATTGCTTTGATTTTTCTTTGATCCGGCGATTTTTTGTCAATTTTTATGATGGGCGCCTTTTTGTTCATGAAGTGATACATCCTAACATGATACGTTACAGTGGAATAGCTAAGAGCATCCATACCGAAGCATTTTACCAATGTCTCGTAGATTTTTTTACAGTCTTTGCATTTTTTGCAAGAGCGAGGATGTTTTCTTTATGATTCATTAAAAAATGAAAAAAATCCCGCCAAAATTTCCCGCGAAACCGCCTCTTGTCTCAAAATTCATTTTATATCCCGGCATGGCGCCAAAATACAACATACTCATCATATACATATATTCATATTTTTTATTATATATTTATAATCAGCATATATCTCCTTTAATAGTCTCATATAGAGCGCTGTGCTAAACGCACCTTTGGACACCCTATATAATGGGAGGTAATCTGAAGATAAGTAGCAAATTTTATGCGATTTTGATTGGGAGTTGGAGGGTGTGAGTACTATAGCATGTAATAGTATCTCACACCCTCCAATTCTTCCTATGGCGCCGAAAAATTTTTGGTGAAATGCGACGACATTTCACCAAAAATTTTCGGCGCCATATAGAGAACTATAGTCTGCGAGGTACTGATTCTATCTATGTACCTCGCAGACCATAGTTCTCAGCCAAAATGTCAAAAATTTCGGAAATTCGAAATAATTTTTTTTGAGAAAAAATTAACCGTTTAACATAATATTTATAATATTGCTTATTCAATTAGACGGATTAAAAATTATATGTTTTCTTTTTATTTTTTCAATTAAATTATTAGCTGACTCGAATTTGTATAAGTTTTTTAAAATAGATATCAAAAATTAAATATAAAAAAGAAAACAATTAAGAATATTAAAGTAAATTCTTTATTAAGAAACAATAAAATGAAAATATAAAACTTTATATGATTTGAGTGGATATTGAGAGTAATTTGTGAGTGTGCTTCAGCCGCATATGTAAGATTGTTCGGATTTAATTAAAAATTGTAAATTTTTTGTCTTTATATCAAACTATTCGACAAAACTTTGTATGATTTGAGTGGATATTGTGAGTAATTTGTGAGCGTGCTTCGGCTGCATCCGCTAATTCCTTCTTCATTCTTAACATTCTTTGTTTTATTTAGAACTATATTATCTTATTTCTAAAAATAATACTGAATTTAAAAAAAATCCAAATGTAATAAATGTAAGTGTTTATTCCTTAACTTCCTTTTTGTGATTTTTTGAATTTTCTTGTTTTTGAAATTATTTGTTAATCTCTAAGATTTTTTTCGAAGCCTGGTTCAGCGCAGAGATCTTTTGTCCATTTGGGGCCTCTTTCCCAGGCCTCAAATGGAGTCAATTTCTCCCCAAAGAGTTTGAATAATGCGGAGTGTTTCCATACCCTATTATACTGGGAAACAACATTGGGGATGAACTCAAAGACGTTCACTCCAGGGTTTGTCTTGAAAAGAGTCTCCCAACTCCTTTCAATTTTTCCATTTTCCTCTGGAGAGTACGGATGAGTTTTGAAATGTTTTATATTGAATTCTTGGCAAACCGCTTCAAAATCTTTTCCAATGAATTCTGTTCCATTATCTGTGAGAATTCCATGTGGAACTAATTTGACTAAATCAATTGCGTGACGAAATACTCTGGCAGTATTTTTCATTTCTTTTGTATCGAAAACATCCCAGCAAATAATGTATCTGCTTCTGTCATCAAGAAATGAAATTAAATATTGAAGGTTACCGTTATCGTCCTTCAGAAATTTCAAATCAGTATGCCACAATTGATTAACATATTGAGCAACGTATTCATGTGGATGTTCGTCGATTTTCTGATGCCTGTGAAATGTAAACAAATGTTGTTGATTGAAAATTTTGAAAGCATCGTTGAATGTAAATCTTTCGACTTTTTCGAAATATGATTCTTTGATCCTTTTGTATCCAATGTCATATTGTGCTTTAATTTCCAAAATTTTGTATACATCTTCCTCAAAAGTTTTTTCTTTGGTCTTCCTCTTTCTTTTATTGGATAGCCGAGTAGTACGAAAATTTTTTTTCAAACGTTCTTTTCCTATTGAAAGTGTTTTTGCCGTATCTTCGAGAGTTACATTTGGATTATTAATGTATTCTTGATATTTTTCTTCAATTACGTTGAGAACCTGATCGGCGGGAACGGTTGGGAGTTGAAAAGTTTTAAGATCTTCTGGGTTTTCGAGACGAACCAAGATGTCTTCCATTTTTTAATTTGTAATTTTTTCAATTTTTCAAAAGATAATTTAAAAATACTAGTAGGGATGCGTTAAACACGCCATTTGACCGGGCGTACATTTTTTTTGTTCGCCCAAAAATTTCGCCATTTGAGAAATTCAAAAATTAAAAATAAAATTTTAATCTTGATTTTTTTATTTTCGTGATTTTTTTGAAACTTACATAAGTGATGAAATACTTTTTTTAAGTAATCGTTTATTATATATAAATATATCTTAATAAATTTAATTCCTTAAGGTAGAGCGTGTTCAAATTTAAAATCTCATACAATATTTTCTTAATGGCGTATTTTTCTGAGGTCGCCCAAATAAAGGCGAATTCAAAATTGAGAACTCCAAGGCGTATGGCGAGTATTCAAAAAGTACGCCACTTACAAAATATTGAATGTGGATTATCAATTTTTTGGCGTGGTCAATTTCAAATTTTGATATTTATTTTTATTTTATTCAGTATAATGCTAAGAATTAAAATATAAAATTCATAGAATTTTTTCTTTGAAAATATTTTACATTTTTATTAGACCACTCCTAGACTAGTCATCAGGTTATCCTCAGATCATCCTCAGACTACTCCTTATCAGATTACTCATCATCCTCAGACTACTCCTTAGACCCCTCCTCATCAGACTACTCCTCAGATCTTCCTCATAAGACTCCTCCTCAGATCTTCCTCCTGAGACTACTCTTCAGACTACTCCTTAGAGTCCTCCTCATCAGACTAGTCCTGAGCTAGTCCTCAGACTACTCCTGAAACTATCTCAGATTATCCGCAGACTCCTCCTCAGATTATCCTCAAACTACTCCTCAGTCTAATCCTCAGACTCCTCCTCAGATTATCCTCAAACTACTCCTCAGTCTAATCCTCAATCTAATCCTCAGACTCCTCCTCAGATTATGCTCAGATTATCCTCAAACTCCTCAGATTATACTCAAACTCCCCAGACTACTCCTCAAACTCCTCAGATTATACTCAAACTCCCCAGACTACTCCTCAAACTCCTCAAATTATCCTCAGACAAATCCTGAAACTACTCCTCAGACAACTCCTCAGATTATCCTCAAACTCCTCAGATTATCCTCAAACTCCTCAGACTACTCCTCAAACTCCTCAGACTCCTCCTCAGATTATCCTCAGATTATCACTTTACATATATATATCGATAACTAAATAATTACTTATTATACTTTCTTTATTTTTTTAATTTTAAAATAATATTAATATATCTTTCTACGTTTAATGATGAAAAGAGAAAGAGGAGTAAAAAGAGGAAAGAGAAAAGAAAGAGAGAGAGAAAAAAAAAGAGAAAGAAAGAAAAAAAAGGACGGCGATAATTTTGTATTGTTTTGTTATTCGGCCGAATGGCGGGTACGAAGTAGCCGCCATTCGGCCCCAAAAATGGCGTATTATTCTATTTTTAAACGGTCATGGCGTAAAACCGTCGCATCCCTAAATACTAGTTATTTGATAAAATTTGTTTATTTTAAATAAAACAATTTTTTTGAAAAAATTATATTAATGATTTGAAGGCAAAAGCCAAAAACTTAATAGATAAAACACTCTTTCTATATAGATCAACTTCTATTATTAAATTTATAAAAATGGAGAGATTTTGCAAATTATTTTCTAATATATTATATTTATAATCATTTTATTTATCCCATTAAAAATTGTGAACCCAGAACATCTTCCCTTCAAAGTTCCAAGCATCAACACACATTCTCACTCACAAATTTTTAAAACTCATTGCCAAAAATCTAAAAAACTCACAATTTTTTTTAAATTGATAACCCTCAAAACGTTTCCAATCAATAATTTGAGAGTCTATATGATAATGTAAAAGTTAAAACATTCAAGTATTTAAGTATTTCTTTAAAATATTAAGTTTTTTATTTTTCCAATAAAATTCTAATATCAAATATTTTTATTTAACGATTAATTTTATTTATATTTTTATAGTTTTTTTTAAGAAAAAATATTGTTAGGGCTTTATGGATTTTCAATTAATATACAAGATAATTCATGAATGTATATATTTCCAAGTTTTTAAGGATGCAACACTTTACATTTGTAAACTGTCAAAAATGAAGTCACGCTATTTTTCATGCATTACATTAATCGTTTATGTTAAACATTAGTATATACACAAATAAAAAAATAAATTTAAAATTTTTTTGAGTTAATTTATTTTTAAGTTTATTTTTTTTTTAATTTTTTTTATTTTGAGTAGTGAAAAAAATTACGATGATAAAAAAATAAATAAAAAAATCTTAAAGTTTATTTTTTAAAGTTTATTTTTAAATTTTTTTTATTTTGTAAATGTCAAAAATTTTAACGTTAATTTTTAAGTTTATTTTTTAAAAAATATTTTTTTTATTTTGAATAGTGAAAAAAATCTATGATAAAAAAATAAATAAATAAATTTAAAGTTAATTTTTTAAAGTTTATTTTTTAAAAAATATTTTTTTATTTTGGGGTGCTAAAAATTTATGATAAAAAAATAAATTAAATAAAAAAAATCTAAAGTTAATTTTTTAAAGTTTATTTTTTAAAAAATATTTTTTTTATTTATGTAGTGTAAAAATTTACGATGAAAAAAAATTGTTATATACGAAAACGATAAAACAGTCTGACAGAAAAGTGACAACTTTACGTGTCAAAAGTAGAAAAGTGACATTTATTCATAATATTAAAATGAATCATCATAATCTTCTTCATAAGGGTCTTCATAATCTTCTTGATATTCTTCTTCATAATTTACTTCGTATTCTTCTTCTTCATTACTATCTTCTTCTATTTCAACCGGATTCGCCTTATTTTCTTCTTCTTCAACTTCCTCGCCTTCTTTTTCCTATTCATCTTCTTCGATTCCTTGGAGCTCTGGCATCTCATTGGCCATAAGTGAACCGGGAAGAAAATCTTGAGAGACTCCATCCACAATCCATTTTGCCGGCATTCCCCTCTTCCAAATTGGAAGTTTCTTCCACATTTCAGATGGGCTATAGTGAATTTGTTTTCCATTCACATAATGAGTTGGTAATGCTAGATGAGGTTTAGCATTATAGTACTCAACCCATTGTTGAATCTTTGCCCATGACAACTCTCTGCTCTCTATGTTAGGCCACAAGCGCTCGATTTTCCCATTTTGGTATGGGCAATGGGGGACAATATATACATTATTGATCCCCCGAACCCTCATAGCCTTTAGGAACTCGCCTTTATTCTCGCCGCCATTATCGGACCAAATTGTATGTGGTGGTCCATAACGGGCTATTGCTCTCTTAATTACTTTCACTGTTTGGCTAGCATGTTTTGACGAAAGATGCTGCCATTCTATGATGAGCCTTGTGCAGTCATCAATCACAGCATAAAGAATCTGACTTCTCTTTTTGCCAAGAGAGTGGATATCAACGTGCCATATTTGGTTAGGAAAGGCAGCTAAGTATCTTGTCTTTCCTTTTGGCCGATAGGGTCCCCTTGGACGTGCCAAGCCTAGCTCTCTAAAAGCTCTTTCTACCATATGTCTTGAGGGCGGATGTGGAAGAGGGTTTGTAAGATATTTAATGTTCCTCAGCTCAGATGGAAATGATAATGGAGACTCTTCAATCATAAGTCCGGAAGGAATTGTGGAAGAAATTTGATTCAGGGGCTTAAAACGTTCAATAGCGGAGAACCATGCTTGGGTAGGCGTTAGCTGTGGAACAATACCCGTCTTCATGTCCAAAAATGCCTCAAAATGAGATTTGGCATATTCGATATCTTTATTTATTTGGTTATAGGCGGAGATTATTCCAAGATGGCCATGCTGCTCAATTAGGTTTCTAATAGTTACCTTAAGATCTTTTGGTACATTAACTTTGGGTCTCCCGCGCTTAAGGGGAATAGACACAGATGGGTGAGGCTGAAGCTGAGTATTGGCAGAGAGTTGTTGCTGTGCCAAGGTGTTGGCAGAGAGTTGTTGCTGTGCCGAAGTATTGGCAGATAGCTGGCGCTGAAGAGGGGTGTTGGCAGAGAGCTGGCGTTGAAGATGAGTGTTGGCAGAGAGCTGGCGTTGTGTCTGGGTGTTGGCAGAGAGCTGGAGTTGTGTCTGGGTGTTGGCAGAGAGTTGTTGCTGTGGAAGAGAGTTGGCAGAGAGCTGGCGTTGTGGCGGGGTGTTGGCAGAAAGTGGGCTTTATAGAGGAGCGTTGGCTGTTGAGAGCTGTTGCTGTGGAACAGAGTTGGTAGTGCTGGCTGATGAAAGCTGGCGTTGTAGAGGAGTGCTGGCTGATGAGGGTTCTTCCTGTATACGAGAGTCGTTTGAACTTTGTAATATCAAATAATCGGTAAGGAGAGTGTCATATCTGTGTTTCAAAATGGATGAACACTCGTAGAGTCGATTATTATATTTAATGTAGAAAGTAGTAAACTCTTGAAGTTTGTATGTATGATGTAAGTACTCTTCAATAGTAATTAGTCTATTACATAAGAGAGCTTTGTAAAATGTTATCTTGTTAATTGATGAACGAATAGTGTTGTTGACTAATGGAACATTTGTGAGAACAATGGCTAACGGTGTGCGCCTTTGAATCTGTGCTAGAGCTGTTTCAAGCCAAGCTGAATCAACTAAGGTGTACAAATTCATTTTAAACAAATTTGAAATGAAATAATTTGTGAGAATTTGAGAATAATTTAATTATTTCAGAAGTCTATATTGAAAAAATATTCTTAACAAAATTAATTTAAATGGTTCAGAAAATAAAAAATTAAAATTAATGGAAAAAACATGATTAGGAATAATTAACAATAATAAATATCATGGTTTTGGATTATTTAAACAGCTATAAAAGAACGAATTTTACAAGTTACGATAAAAAAATTATTGAAAAATAATGAAGAGGATAAGGATTTGAATCGAAAATTAAAAGGATGATTATGTGTCAAATTAAATTAAAATAAAAATTTTAGAAGATTTAGACAAGAAATAGTGCAAAGAATTAGAATTAACATAAAAATCGAAAATTTAATAAAGGAGAGATAAAATTATTGTAGTATTCAATTGAAAAATTTTATAAAATAAGGAATATTGGTAAACAAATAAGTTTCATCTAAAAAAAGGAAAATAAAAATATAAAAATTGAAATAAAAACAGAAATATAAAATATTTTTAAAATGCAAAAAAGTTTCATACTAATCGTTTTTGTATAATATTTATCATTGAAAGATTATTGAAAGATATTTTGAAAGAAATCGAAAGAGTTAAGAAATATTGAGAAGAAGGACAATTGAATGAATTTTTGGCCGATTGTGCTATGCAAAGTTGATGATAATTGCAGGAAATTTTGAGATTTTCGAGGTTTTGGAGGGTGTGAGTACTATTATATGTAATAGTATCTCACACCCTCCAATTCATCCTATGGCGTCGAGAAAATTTTGGTGAAATGTCGTCGCATTTCACCAAAATTTCTCGGCGCCATATAGAGAACTATAGTCTGCGAGGTACTGATTCTATCTATGTACCTCGCAGACCCTAGTTCTCAGCCAAAATGGCTAAAAATTGCTCGCAATTGTTTGCCATGTAAACTGTCACTTTTTGAGGAGATTTGACATTCTGTCAAATCTCCTTTTTTCGTATATAAGATGCACATATACCAATATTTTGTAAAAATTAAATATTATCTATTTTTAAAATTTTCGAATTTGACTATATTATCGTTTTAAACATGATATATACTAACTTTACTATTTGATATATGATAAATAATGATATTTTCTCGTAAACGAAAAAGAGGATTTGACGCAGTCAAATCCTCTCTCTCAAAAAGTGGACTTTACATGGCAAATTTCAAATGCATGTAAGGTCCACTTTGATCAGTTTCAGGATGGAATTGGAGGCCATGAGGTACTGACATTGCATCAGTATCTCATAGCCTCCAATCCCTTCAAAAAATGGGAGAAACTTTGGTCGAATAATTTAACATTCGGCCAAAGTTCTCCCATAATTAATGAGAATGAAAGGGTAAGAGGCATATAGGGTCACTATATACCTCTTACCCTTTCATTTTCATTTGGAGGTCAACAAACCCGGAGTTAATTGCAAACAATTAACTCCAAATTTGTTTATGTTAAGGAAGGAATTGGAGGGTAAGAGGTACATAGTATGAATATGTACCTCTTACCCTGCAATTCCTTCTAGAAAGTTCCAAAACTTTGGGTTAATTGCAAACTATTAACCCAAAGTTTTGGAACTTTCAAGTGGAGATGGAAGGCTTTGGGGTATACATTAATATAATATACCTCAAAGCCTTCCATCTCCACTACAAATGGGAGAAACTTTGTCCGAATAGTTTAACATTCGGACAAAGTTTCTCCCATCTTTCAATGTAATTGCTACCTGTGAGGTACTGACTTGAAGTCAGTGCTTCACAGTAGCAATATCCAAAATTTAAAAACATTTTATCAGTTCGTTAGAGAACTAGAGCCTCCTAGGTACTGAACCAGAATTAGTGCCTAGGGGACTCTAGTGATCTATATAAATCTGAGAAACTTTGAGGAAATTGTTCGACATTTCCTCAAAGTTTCTCAGCAATTTAGCGAGGAATGTTCGTTATCGTGTAGATAATATAATATATACATGATAACAAACATTCCCCGCTAAAAGATGTAAAATCTTATAAGAAATAATTGCAAAAGAATAACAAATTGCAACAAATTTTATATGAAACTGAACCTTATGAGGTAGTGATTCAAGATCACCGCCTCATAAGATTCAGTTTCAATCTCAAGTATCTCAAAAGTAAGGCTCTATTTTTTGCCATGTAAAGTGTTACTTTTCTGTCAAACCGTTTTTATTGTTTTCGTTTACAACAATTTTAAAAATTGAAAATTTGGATTTTTAAATTCACAAAGTATATAGTATAGTAAATTCATAAATGAGTATAATGCGCCCAATTATAACAATTTTCAATCATTTGATAATTCTATGACTATGGATTTTTGTACTTCTAATTAAAATAATGTCACTTTTTAATATATTGAGTTTAAGGTTTAAATTTAATTTAAAAAATCGATTTGTTTATACATATTGGAAATGAATTTTTTGATAATATCTTTTGTATATTAATACATTATGACTTATACTATGTCACCATAATATAAGTTCAAATTTTTATCATGCACATCAATATAAAATTGTAATTCAAAAAACACCTACTTCTATCGTCAAAAATCCTCTCAATTTGAAAAAATACATCAAAAATATCAAATTTGCAAACCTAATTCTTCGAAATACCGAAGAAGGTAGAATACACAAATAGTGTCCATAGAAACTATATAATTTTCTTTACAAATTGTCGAAGGGGAACTGAGAGTTTTTTCTTATACGTTGAATTATAAATCAAATTATTGAATAGATTTTTGGAAAATTGAATACTCAATTATCGAAAAACCGTTTTGACAAAAAGTGATTAATACAATATTGTTGCCTATATTAAGTAATTATTGTAATAAACAGAAATTCATCAAAAGTGACAGCTCTCAATTTTTTGACATTTGTAAATTCTAAATTGAATGAGAAAAATGAAATAATACTAAGCATAATACAATATTCTAGATTTAATTATAATTAGGAAAAAGTTAGTTTTGAGAGTACTTTTCATAGGCATATAGAATGAAATCTTCTGAAAAATAATATCACATAAACTCGTATTATTTTCTAATATATAACTATTTTATATAAAAATCAAATTCAATGATCTTAAAAGCGAAGGATAAACCTCACAATTTCCGAATATAATGAGTGGGAATATAATGCTTATCTATCATAAAACCATATGAAATATCAATTTTTGCTTTACGCCTAATTTTTGACGACAATTAGCAAAAAATGTTAAATGTTAACACTCAGTCCATTTGAATATGAAAAATAAAATTGACTTTGATTAAATGTTTTCATTTATCATGCAATTCTTCTTGCGACCAAAGATTTGAATCAAATTTCAAAAAATAAGATAGCCTAAAAATAATATACGGTAGTGTTTACTAATAGATGAATAGTATATAAATTCTATTAAAATGGATTTGATCCAAAAAAATATATAAAATTTGATCATAAATAAAATCGTTTTAAATTACTTCTTCATTTAAATTATAACAATTATTTTTGGTTTTATATTTTTTGGATCAAATCCATTTTAATAGAATTTATATACTATTCATCTATTAGTAAACACTACCGTATATTATTTTTAGGCTATCTTATTTTTTGAAATTTGATTCAAATCTTTGGTCGCAAGAAGAATTGCATGATAAATGAAAACATTTAATCAAAGTCAATTTTATTTTTCATATTCAAATGGACTGAGTGTTAACATTTAACATTTTTTGCTAATTGTCGTCAAAAATTAGGCGTAAAGCAAAAATTGATATTTCATATGGTTTTATGATAGATAAGCATTATATTCCCACTCATTATATTCGGAAATTGTGAGGTTTATCCTTCGCTTTTAAGATCATTGAATTTGATTTTTATATAAAATAGTTATATATTAGAAAATAATACGAGTGAGTGGGGGACAAACTCGCCCATTGTCACTTTTTCATTAACCTTAAACTTGTAATTTTCATTATTTTTAATTAACCTTATTTCTTTCCCAATTCCTGATTTATTTTATTCACTTACTATTAAAAGTCACATTTTAATAAAATATAATAATCTATTTATAGCATTTTTTACTATACTGTAATAAAAAATTAATTATAATAAATTAAATGTTTATTAAATCAAATGTTTTCTTTGCAATAATATTTTTAATGTTGAGTAAACAATGTTGAGAAACGGGTATTGATTGCATGAAGGCGTTTAGAAAACTTTTTTAAAGCATCTGTAGATTGTTGAAACATTTCCGGAATGATCCCACTATCAAATGGGATATTAAGATCTTTGAAACACCTTAATTGTGCGTAAACACGGTCTTGATTTGATTCAAAATATCTTGTTAAATAAGATCTATAAAAATATGATGTAATTTGTTGTGATTTGTTTGGAAAAGGGGCAGAATGATTGTGGGTGTTAATACATTTTCGTATGTGGTACTTGTCATCGGGAAGTGTATCAACAAGGAAGCGACATGGACAATTCGGCCACTTACAATTAAATTGGATTTGATTTCTTTCTTTCCTAGTTTTATATGAATAACTACAACCTGCTTGGATTTCTTGTTGCACTCCATACTTAAGCAACTCGATATATGTGAGTTCGTGATCTTGGATCTGCATTAAAATGAAATGATTTGAAAGAATAAAGAATTTTGAATATATTGGTCTTATTTTGATAAGCTTGGTCGTGTTTTGAATAGCTTGGCCATCTAATTCAATTATGATCTTTGAAAATTAGGTGAAATAAAACTAAACATAAATGTAAAACTAGGGATATGAAATTTTGGTTGTACACCACTTGTATGTGCCGGATACCATTGTGTCAATTTTTTTCTGAAATTAACTTTAAAAGTACTAAGTAAGATCATGAGATATAGCAATATATGTTTAAACTAACTTATATTTTGGTTGTACACCACTTGTATGTGCCGGATACCATTGTGTCAAATTTTTTCTGAAATTAACTTTAAAAGTACTAAGTAAGATCATTTATTTTTGCATAATATAATGCCAATATGGTTTCTTTTGATTTTATTTCATTTATAAGCAAATCAGATTTACCCAAAAACTCCACTCCATAAGCGTTCATTTGCTAAATTAAAAAGTGACAATGGGCTAGTCTGTCCCTTTCTCAATACGAGTTTATGTGATATTATTTTTCAGAAGATTTTGTGTTCTTCTTCAAAATTTTATTTTTTTATTAAAAAGAATCTTTACAAAATATACATTTACTTTAATTAATATTTAAAAACGTGCTCTATCAAAAGTTCCAAAAATTCAATATTTTAGCTTTTCTGAGGTGTCACTTTTGATGAATTTCTGTTTACAACATTATCATATATGATTTTTATTATCATATCAATTAATCGTGCATGAAGTTATTCTCGACGCAAAAATGGTTTTTTATAGGGGTCTTGCAAACCTAATTCTTCTTTCATGTATTTTTTAAAAGCAAACTCACTATATCAAAATAAACTTTAGTTGCATTCTAACAATTTGTCGAAGGGGAACTGAGAGTTTTTTCTTTATTATCAAGATATGACAAAAATGTTAATATACAATTTTTTAATATTCGACGAGGGGGGCACAAACTTGCCCAGTGAGGTGAAGTGAAAAGTGACAGGTTTACATGTCAGAAATGTAAAGGGTCAGATTTGAAACAAAGAATGGATTAATTTATTATTATATGATAGAGAGATTTGGTAAGTTACTATCAAATTTGTAAGTAAGGGAAAAAAAAGTAAGAAAGAAAAAATTTTTAAAAAATAAAAAGCCACTCGCTTCGCTCGCGGTTGACAAAAAGAACAAATTCGAAAAATAATTGTATGAAATTACGAAACTAAGCCGCGAGCGAAGCGAGTGGCTTAAGAAAAGAACAGATTCGAAAAAAGATTGTATGAAATTACGAAACTAAGCCACTCGCTTCGCTCGCGGCTTAAGAAAAGAACAGATTCGAAAAAAGATTGTATGAAATTACGAAACTAAGCCACTCGCTTCGCTCGCGGCTTAAGAAAAGAACAGATTCGAAAAAAGATTGTATGAAATTACGAAACTAAGCCACTCGCTTCGCTCGCGGCTTAAGAAAAGAACAGATTCGAAAAAGATTGTATGAAATTACGAAACTAAGCCGCTCGCTTCGCTCGCGGCTTAAGTAAACATCATATTTCAGATTATCGATACTAAATTTTTTTTATTTTATTACATTTTTTTAAAGCTTCTTAACTTAAATCATGGAATGTCTCAAAGACAAAAGTAGCATACAGCATGTAAAGCTAAAGAAAGATAATCATAATTAATACCTTAATTTTTAATATTACGCATTTTTAGGTGCAAAATTTAAAAACATTCTAATACAATAGAGCAGTTTCCAAAAGTAGCATACAGCATGCAAAGCTAAAGAAAGATAATCATAATTAATACCTTTAAAGTTTAAAATCTTGATTTTTTTTAAAATCAAATATTTATAACTTTAATACATACAGCTTAAACCTTATACTTGTTTTCTCTTGTGAGAAAGCAATCTTACAAAGCTAACAATCCTAAAAAATAAAGAATTAAAATTTAATAATTTAATCTAAAATTAAAATCAAAATTAAATAAAATGAGTTCTTTGTAATAATACTTTCAAGGTAGGATATATTTTAGTGGGATCTATTGAGTCATCACTAACAGCATTGAGCAATCTATTGAGCATTGAAATACTCTCGATTTTTCTTTGTCTTTTTACATCAATTTCTGCGTTAGTTGCTTTTTCCATGATCCTAATGACACGGTCATCTGCTGGATTTTGATCAATTTTGAGTTTGATAACGAAAGATGGTATCACTTTTGTATAAATTTCTATAATAACATCATCAATTCTGAGATTTTTTCGATCAGGAAAATAGTCATGTTTGAGTGTTCTAAAATGAGCTTCGGCAATATTGTTAGTTGCGTAGCCTTCACGCCTGTCACGAGCAATCCATCTTGATATGTTGTAACGCCATTGTCTGTTAAAGTATTGAGATGCTGTTGGATCTGTGTCGAGCAACTCCAGAACTTGATCATAGGCAGCATTTGCTTCTTCCTCATGTTCTGCATCTAATTTGAAGACTAATCCTTCATCAAATTATAGAATTGTTCAAATTTTTTCTTGAGAAGAAAACTTATTTGATTTGCGAAGAATTGCACGAAGAACATGTACTCCGCACCAAAGTATTTGAGCTTGTGGAATGCTTTCTTCTATTGCTTGAGCTATCTGTGGAGCACAGTCCATGCTAATGTATTCTGGCTCAATTGTTACCCATCTGAGATAGGCGCACACGCAAACTTGAATGTTTTGATAAGTGTCTGGTTGACAAAAGAAATATAAAAAAGGGAAAATGTGAAAATCTTTGATTTTGCCAGTAAATGCATACAATGAAATGTTTGATCGCAACAATTTATAGGTGCTGTCTATATGAAATGTCTTGATACTATGCGCATAAGCTTAGTTAGTATACATATCATGTGTACGGAGGCACTGCGTTCCAACGTACCCATTATATGTGAATTTGACACTTTACGAAACCGTTAACGTATATTTTACAACACAAACGACAACACTAACTTAACCTTAAATATTTACAAAGCCACCAACCACTTCACCTCACTAATGTAAAAATAAACGTTCTCACTTACAAAAGTATTGCAACTCCTCCCATTGCTGTGCTTCACATAACAGCTCATAATCTTCTGACTCACTTTCTTCTTCATATAGGTCAAAATCACTGTCAAAATAAATGTTAGTAAGTTTTGACAAAGCTAATGAAACACGTTTACCGTTTGTATCGTATGCTTGTATAAACTTTCCATTCTTCATTCCTTCATAAACGCTCAAACTAACTTTACCCTTTCTCCCTCGTATCTGATAGAATGTATTTTCACGAGGAACGAAGAACAAATTCTTGAACTCATGACCGTTGTAGTTTGTTATCTCAATAGTTTTCGTCATTTATATAAAAATAAAATAAAAAATTAATGATATCACCACCCTCACACGTATGAAAACATAGCGCAAAAATAAATTTAGGTGAAGTGGTGAGATCTCACCTGTTTTTTCACCTGTTTTTTCACCCACTTGAATTCATTGTTTTATAACTCTCTTCCTTTCTCCAACTCTTCTAACTTCTTCCTAAGTTCAGCAATGTTGTCCTCATGAAGTTTAATCTTCCTTAATATACCTTCTTTATCTAATGGTTGCTTTATCTTTCTAAACTGAACTCTACCATCCTTCATAGTATGAATGTAAAAACCTTCCGGAATAGTTCCTGATTTAATGTATTCTACCAAAAACTTTTGTTTCATTGCTTCAGTGACTTTATTTGTCATTTCAATCAAATAAAAATTTTAATATTAAATAAAAATAACGTTATTTTTTCAGTAAGGAAACGCAGGAGTTTTACGATTTATTTGAGGAGTAGGTTCTGGTTTAAATGTTGGAGTCGGTTTAGGAGTTGACTTTTGAACAGGAGTTTGTACTTCCATAGGTTCAGGAGTCATTGAAGGTTTTGCTTGTGAAGGTGTCGGAGTTTGTTTAACTTCAGCTACTTCAGTATTATTTACAACATTTGCTTTATTTCTTTTCAACATCATAACTGCTCCTGCTGTAGCTAGCAAACCTAGTGGGAGACCATATCTTATATAAGGACTTGACCAAATGCTATTTTTGACAGGAGCTGGTGGAACACCTAACCTTGGTGAGACTGCTCTTTGCCATTGTGCAGCTCGTAAGAAATATTCAATAGGTGTTCCATAATCGTTTGGTAAAGTTTGTTTCATAGATGGTGAAGGTTCACGAGAGCTTGATGAAGAACTCATTTATAAGCTTTAAAAATAAACGTTCATCCTTTATTCCTCACTGTCGTCGTGCTAAGTTATAGTCATCTAATCTTATTATGGGGATGCCATTAGCACGCACCTGAATGGCAAAGCAACAATCCCTCATAAATCCAATAAGTGGCTTTGGTACATTTTCAGTTGCTAGTTCAATAGGTCCTTTAACAGACAATTTGTATGTTATTGGAGCAGTAGATGTTTGACCTTGCTGGAAGCAAAAGTCCACTTCTGTTGGAAAACCACATAAGAAATGTGTGTTGTCATAGCTATCCCATTTATGTTCCACACTACCATCATCCACCAATGACCTCATAACATCTTCATTAAATCCTATCATATCATTGTTTGTATTGCAAGCGTTCGCAACCATTTCATAAAATACAGGTCCATATGATTTTTCGGTTCTGCAGGCATATTTCCATAAGCTCCCATGGAAAGCTGAAGATATTTAAACTTAGGGTTCTCAAAATTAACATAATAGTTGTCTTTCTTCTAAATAGTGCCCAAATACTTTTAACATTAATAGGCGTATAAGCTGCTGTAAATGTTGCACTTGAACTATCTGTATTCTTTGAGAATGAACCGTCCATAGGAATCCAATCCATAACTTTAACAGGAAAACATAAAGCCTCGTTTGTATAATGTTCTACAAGTTCTGTATAAATGTTAGGGTCTAAAGAGAATGACTTTGGATGAATGAAACATTCATTAAAATCCATCTTTGTTCGAAATAGTTGCTGGGTTACAGTTGTAATAGTAACTGTTCCACTAGCTTCTACTGCCTTCGTTATCATAGTGAATGGTTCATTCCATGGAACAAATTTATTTGTCGGTGGATTTGAATCTGAAGCAAATGCAACTTTAAGAGTTGGATTGAAAGCAATGATATCATTTACAGATATAGATGTGCATTGTAAGGCGTCGCTACTGAACTTTACTTTAAGCTGAATGTTTCCTGCAAAAGCTGGAATAAATCGAATAGCTTCTAATGGAAGGAATCTTCTAACAGGAATTCTTAAACGAAGCTTAAAATCAAATGATTTTCCTGCTGTAATTGGACCACTAACAATTTGTCCTGTTCTGCATGTTCCCGAATGACTCCATACATCTTCATGTCGAGTCTTTGAGAAAACATCTACTTTCTTTATTTGTTCGGTAGTTTGTGAGTTTGAAGTTATATATGCTTCTTCTCTTGCGTTGTCTTGAGAATATACGATACGACCATTTGCAAGGATTTGATATCCAGCAACTGCATAGAAAGCGTCATCGAAACCAATCCAAAATCCTGGTGGGTTTGTTTTATTGGAACCTGAACCAATTTCTTTATCTACAATAAATTGACCTTCCATTTTATACGTAATGAATGTATTGTAAAGGTCCAACATATTTTCACCAGGAGGTGAGAGATTGAATGTTACCCATGTGTTATCTTTAGCAGTTCCAGGTTGTGATGGAATCTTTGCGTCAGAATATTTTCTATTAGTGTCACCAATTTGAACTGCATTGTCTATGATATCGAAATATGAGCGAATCTGATGAATATGCTCTGCTGGAGTAAATTCGTTTAACTGTTCGTTCTGCATGTATTTACTTCGGATAAAAATATCTATTTACTTCATTATTCTCACTCTTCTTCTTGGCATTCGTGGTGGAAGTTGTTTCTTGACATTTTCAATGAACTGTACATTCTCTTTTGTCTCAACTTCTTTCACTGGCGGGTCAGGGTTCTTTGACTCGGTTTGTTTTTCAATGAAATTCACAAACTTTGCAATAAGCTCTTGGTTCGTTATTGAAAGTACATCTGGCTTCTTTTCTTCTTGTTCTATTGACTTTTCAGTTTGAATAGAAGGCTTAACATGGGCTTCGTGGACTTCACCCTTGCCATACACCTTAATGTTGTCGCTTTCTGCATTCGCTAATGGAACCTTTCTTTTTCTTACGTATATTTTACCATCTTTACTCTGACTTACGTAATAGAAAGGATGTTGTATTCCTCTGGCGTCATTTAATATAATAGACTCTCGTCTGATTTTGACAAGCTCATTTTACATCGGTTAAAGTTTTAATTTTGTTTTTTATCTGCAGTCAAATGACTCAGACAAGCCCTACGGACAAGACCCAAGGGGTCATAGATGTTGAAGCATTGAAGAAAGAAATTCGTGAGCAAATTTTATCCGAACTGAAGGAACAAAAACAAGAACAAAAGCCAGAGAGACCAAAGAGAAAACTTAGTGAAAAACAACTTGCTGCATTAGCTGCTGGAAGACAAAAGAACCCACGTTTGCTGGCGAAGAAAGCTAGAGAAGAAGCTGAAGCAAAAGCTAAAGAAGCTGAAGCAAAGAAAGAGTAAATGGTTTATTTTTATCCGAATTAAATGTATAGACAAATACCTTTATCTGTTGCGTTCAGTAGTGAAAACCCTGACGTCAAAATAAAGGAACAGAGTAACGTTTAAGTTTCCAACAGACTGGATTGTGAACATAAATGAAGAGAAGTACATTGGCATAACATCTATGTATATAACACGTGCTTTCAGAAAGGTTGACTTTATACTTCAAGTCGAGATAGAAAATGACGAACAGTCTTTAAGCGCCCAAAACATTCACATATACAAATACTTTAAAGACGATACAACATTGTTGCAATGTATGATTTCATTTAATGAGATGTTCGAGAAAAAGTTCAACATTGAAGTACAAACTTTACAGCCTTTACGTGAGTTTCTTGCACAACTGAAGGAAGAAGGTAGTCGGCCACAACTTATAGACTTTCATTATGAATTTAATGAAAATGAAGATGGAACTCATGACTGTCAATTCATTGTATTCTCACCATTCAATGAAGTAGCTAAAAAGAAAAAAAATCCATTACGTATAAGATTTCAAATCTCTGAACCAAATGATGACTTCAAAAATGTTTTCAATTATTATGCAATGCTTCCGAGGAAAAATGAATTTTCAAAGATTGTAACACCTGGCATTTGGGATAGAAAGCAAGCTATATTATATTCAAACTTAAGTAAGGGAGTTGAAAATGAGTTCATTGGTCATACAAGAACTTCACCACTGCCAAATCCTAAGTATTACAAGCTTACTGGCTTCAATCGTGAGTTTTGGATAGACATGTTCTCCACTCATGACCATAAAGCACCTGTTTTGCTACCTCCAGACCATAAGGACTGTCTCTACATTGAAGCACAACTCTTAAACTCTACCATCGCAGTATTGTAAATGACCTCATGGGCTTCGCCCTTGCCGCTAGCGGCTTATTTTTATCACGAATGACCTCATTGCTGACAAAAATAAATGACCTCAGAACTTCAACTTACGAATAAAGCTTGTTTTAGTCGTTATTGAGAAGTTAAACTTTCGCAAATGCAGGTAGCAGACTTACATAAGTCAAATCCAATCTCTTGACCGTCATAAAGTGCTTTGTAAAGTTTCATTAAACTGAACTCAGAGTCTTTGTCAAATTTTCCTTGCGGAACCATTAAACCTTTATCTTCATCATAGAAACACTGAACAGAGTCAGGAAACATTTCATTAGCGGTTAAAGCAATAACATCTTGCTTCACGCCTTTCATTCTGCAGTGAAATGCAACTTCATTTAAATCATTCGTGAGTAAGTCTATGTAAGTCTTCTTTCCACAAAATATTGACTTGTATGCTAAACTTTGTTTTCCAGGTGTGATTTCTGCAAAGTCGCTATGAAATTGACCAAGGTTTTTACCAATGAGAACTCTTCCATAACGTTTCTCAAACTCTTCAGCTAAACGAGGGATATCTTCATTGTAGAGATGCATACTGTCGGTATCGCTATAAAAGATGTCCATTCCTAAGTCCTCAGCAGTACAGAATACTTCACACATTATTCTCTTCGACATAGACAGAATGTTAACACCAAGTGGACAGAAGTTAAAGTGTCTGCAAATACTTTTCGTTAGCTTGAAAATAGTTTTATCTGAACCATCCAAACCTTCGAACTTCACTATATGGTTGTAGTTTCTGATGGCATATCTTATAGCATCTTTGTCATTTACTATGGTTATTTTTGACTCAATAGGAGATAGAATAGTTTTGCCATAAATACTGTTCAGAATGAGCTTTATATTTTCTTGCAAAGGATTTCCTTCTTTCTTATACTTTAACCTTAACTCAAACAACTTCTTTACTTCATCTCTTATTCTAATATCTCTGTTTCCATCGTAATAGTATCCTTGCAACACTTCACATTTGACACCTTGATATTTTATGAGGTCTTGTAATGTTATATGGTCAACATACATGAGACAGCAAGTGTTTGAACTTCTGGGAACATTAAGTTCTGGATTTAGTTCAGGGTCACAAACTATTAAAGGAAAGTGTCTATGTATTCCAATCTCTGTTATCTTAATGAGAACAAAGAAGCCAGACATAAACTTTTCACCAATGGGTTCCTTTTGGTCGTCATCAAATAAATGTCTCATGAGATACTCTGTGCTTAACATTTCTTTCTTCATAACCTTTGGAATACCTTCTAAAGTATAAAGTCTTGCTATAGCGGATGGATATAATGAAACAGCGTCGAAATCAGCAATGAGTTTCTTTTCGCTCTTTTGTTTAATGTTATCTGACAACATACATCTTCCACCTTGAATACAGCGTGAAATAAATTCTCTTGGTTTATTTGAGAGGTCATATAAATTTCCATTCGGGAAGTACACTCTGTTCTCAAACAATTTGTTAGCAATAGAACAAATACTAACGTAGTCATAAACGTTTAAATCAAATTCTTTCAATATGTCATTGCGGAACTTAACAAAACCTTCTCTTAAAATTCTTACATCTTGTTTGCAATAAAATGTGCTATACTTTTCTAAGTCGAAGTGGTTCTCATCTATTCTGCAACCTTTGATGGAATCTATGTTCTTCATGAACGTATCTGCATCCTTGACAAACTTACATGCTTCAGAAATGACACCAGTTCTGTTGTCATTTGCTAACAAAACACTGCTGTAGTAGTTATATGGAAATACTTCTTTCGGTCCTGTTTGTAAGTTAAACATAGCAGGAAATAGTTTAAGTTTCTTATTTATAACACTGTAAGAGTCTTTTATAATAATTGCCCTTCCTTTATATAAGCCAGTTATTTGCATTGTTCGTGAACCTTTAATGATGGGAGTTCCTTTCACTTCTGTCATGTGTCTTAAGATGAAGTTTATATCATAACTGAGGTTATGGAAATATATTAAACTCTTGTCAGGAAGTCGTTCCAAAAATTCTGTTGCACAGTTCTGACCCCAAATGCTTTCACTCACTGAACCATCTTCACTGTCGTAACATATGTTAAAAGCTTTATGAAAGCCGTCTGTGCTGCACTCAAAGTCAGCAAAGAAAACGTGCTCAGGAATGAACTTGCACTTATTTTTATTTACTTCTTTTGACTCTGCTTTCTTCTTCAGTTGTACACAATACTTTGGAGCATATGTCAAATCTTTAAATGGTGCAAGGTTCTGTTTATATAAGTCAGTCGTATATGTGAAAAGTTCTCCATAAGAAATAGGTTCGAAATATTTGCACTCCCACAATGTTTTCATAACATCCCATAGCGGTGTAGTTCTATCATAACGAACTACATATTTGTTCTCTCTCTTTGTATATATTTTCATCTGTTTTTCAATGTTCATTCCACCACAAGCTTTGAGAATTTCTATATAGTTGCGAATGAAATATGTTGTCATTGGTAATCTTTCGTTTAGCATGTAGTGGTCTTCAACAAGAAGTAAGTCAATAGTTCTAACAGTTTCACATTCTTTTGGTATGTATCTCTTTATTTCATTATGTCTTGAGTCATTGAAATAACCAATGGTAACATTAAATGCTATACCTGTTGAATCGGAAATTTCTTGTACTTTACTTTGAGGAAAGTCTCTAACACGAATGACTTCTCTCATGTGGTCAATAGTTTCTTCATCTACTCCAGCCTGAATGCAAGCATAAACGAAACAATTGTCTTCTGTCATAAGTGCTGCAGTTCTTTTGTTCAGTTCATTGAAGATTTGGTAGCGTTCAAGATTTATAGGTAATGTGCAAAGATACTTCCAGAACTGACCGCTTCTCTTCTTATAAAACTTCTTTTCACCATTATCTTTCCAAAAGCTTTCTATAAGTGCTGGGTTTCCTGTTTGCTTAAGAGCTTCCAAAATGGCTTTCTGGTCATTTGTCAGTGTGCTTTCATCTCTATATGGTCTCTTTTTTGGTTTGCCTTTCTTTACATCTGACATCGTTAAGCCTTCATATTCTGTTAAATCATACATCTTTATTTCGGTAAGATTCTTTATGTTTGTCAAGAAGAAGTCATAGTGCATTTCAACAATACCTGCAGCATTTGCTTCTATCTCTGATATAAAGTTCTCCTTCAAGAGCTGATGTAGTAGTGTTCCAATATTATTGAGGTTTAACGTAGAACATTCATACTTTCCACCAAGTTTATGACATACCATCCATCTTTGTTGTGAGTTTATTTTAATTTTCTCTAAGAGTCTCATGAAAACCTTACCGAAATGTTTGTGTAAGTAGTCTCTGTTTGGTTCATCTAAAGCTTCGATGTTAAAGTCAATGAGTCTATTGCCTGACTTCACATTTCTCTTCCTATTCTCTTCATCTTTCTTTAACCATCTCTCACCTTCTTTTGGTTTGTCGTCAATGGAACGAATGACATCGTTAGCTTTGCGAACTTGTTCTATAGCGCTCTTAAACATCTCTCTTCTCTGTTGTTTCAGTGTGTCGTCTCTTCTTCTTGTTTCACCAACGTTTGCATTTGTTATGTCAAACATCTCTTGACGAACATCATGTGAAAGAGCTTTACGAGTATGACCAACGTTTGCATTTGTTATGTCAAACATCTCTTGACGAACATCATGAAAGAGCTTTACGAGTATGACCAACGTTTGCATTTGTTATGTCAAACATCTCTTGACGAACATCATGTGAAAGAGCTTTACGAGTATGACCAACGTTCGCATTTGTTATGTCAAACATCTCTTGACGAACATCATGAGGTATTGAACGTCTATGATATAAGTCAATAGCAACGTCATTTAAAGGAAAAGTTTTGTTATTAATGAACTCATGAATTCTATCATAACTTATTGCACCATTATAGTCTTTAATGAAGTCAGTGAGTGCTTTTTTGTTTGTTGCGTAATGCTTTGCAACATCTATATTAGCTTCTGTAAGAAGTTGTTTTATTTCCGAGTGTTCTAACTTAGACAACTTCCGATACATCTTTAGTAGGAAATAAAAAAAATATTTTTGAAAAAATTAGATTAGATTTTTTTAAGTTATTTTTCAAAATAATTTAATATTTTTATTTTAATGAAACACATGCAAGATTGCAAGTTCTTTTCATACAATGCTCTCGCTAATGCCATCAAGAATGAGTTCAATAATGCTTCAAAGTTAATGTTATCTTTAACAAGAAGTTTGTGAAAGAATCTAAGTTTGGTCAGTATGTCAGACCATTAGCTATCGTCATTGACCGCAAACGTTATACTTCACAAGAGTTAGCAGTAGTTTTGAAACAAAAGAGTTTCTTCGTGAATGTCAAAGATACTCATTATACTGTCATAAAGAACTCTAACATTGACTTCTTCAGTATTGCTATGAATCTTTCCGAACAGAAAGAATATAAGAAGGGTGAAACAAATGTGAAATATTATCCTTCATCTCTGAAGACAATAACGAACAAAGATGTTATACAGAAATTCTTACCAAAGGTTGAAGAAGCTTCAATTGACATTGACGAAGGAAGTGAAATGGTTGAAGAAATTGACCCTGAAGCTATTTAAGCAAAAATATATTTTTGGTTAGTCTTCATATGGATATTTTACAACAATTCCCCAATGTATAAACTTTTCATACGCTTTTTCATAAGCTTTATATACCTTCAGAAATTTTGCATAATCTTTAGAAGCATTTAGATATTGTTTAAATGCTTTGTATGTCTTCATAAATTTTGCATAATCTTTTACATGCTGTTCGTTCTCCTCTTCTGTCATGAGTTCCGAATATTCTAAATTCATGTTCTTTCATATGAGATAAAATTTTATAAAAAAAATAAAATTAGCTTAGATTTTCATTCTTCCTCTTTGAAGTTATCGAAATACTCTGTTATTTTTTCCTTTAACAATGGTAAGTCTTCTTTGAATGTAAGTATTGTACAACCTTTGATGTTATAGTGTGTTTGAGGAAGAGTATTTTTGACAATTTCCTTTATTTGCTCATTCGGTGTCATTGAAATCGGTAAGTTTTCACGATAGAACCAGTTTCTGTCAGATTTGTAAATCTTAGCAAGGTCATAAAAGCTTTTGTTGTTTCTTCTGACTAAATGCAACATAACCATATCTCTGTCTTCTTCATTTTCCATCTCTTCAGTATAAATCATATACTTATAGTTCTTTTCCTTTCCTTTTGGTACTGAACGCGGTATTCTTTTCTGTATGCTTTTGTCTTTGGATTCAATGACTTCATCTTTTGCTTGAAGTTTCTTTTCCATCTGTTCGCGTTCTTGTCTGTGAATTTCGTCAAGAAGTTTACAGACATACCAAGCATAACGAGGCGAAGCCCACATTGCAACAGCATTTACAAGAAGTCTATGTACATAATATCCTCTTAAATTTATTGGCAAATTTTTACGATTTTCATGTGTTTTATGCATGGCCGATAAAAGTCGGTCTAGAGAAATTTCACTGTTTTCATGAGTTTTAGGCGACCCTGAAGGAAGTCGGTCTCGCTGTTCTTCACTGTTTTCAGAAAAAAGTCGGTCTCGCTGTGCTTCACTCAAAAGTTCTTGTGTGCTTTGGTTTTTGAACCAATCGTCTGCGTGTTTAGTGTCTGGAGCAAAACATGCAGTCAAAATACTTTGCATTTGGTACATATCGTCTTTGACCGAACGAATGAGACGGAGTTGTTTGTTATACTGTATGTACTCATATTCTTCATTTATGGCTTCATGAACGATAGCAATTGTTGTGTTCTCTGATGTTGTCATTACTGTCTTTACATACAAAATAAAAAAATAAATAAAAATAAAATTAGCGTTATTTTTTCTGAGATAAACACTATTTCTTCACAACATTAAATTTTATCCTGTATGAAATGACTTTAAAAAGATTATTGACTGACTTCGAATACTATCTCATTGACGCACTGACAGACCCTCAAAACTGTGTTGAAAGTTCTTTAAGCTTTAAGATTGAAGGTACGACGCATTTTGTCTTCACTTACGTATTGAAAGAATATGACCGTTATCATAACGAAGTGAATCAAACACTAATAAAATTTGTAGATAAAAAATTGGTTAACAATGAATATTTTAAACGTGAAGACCCAAACACTGCTGGAGATGATGAAGAATACAGACAAGCTATTGAAAAAAATAACGCAAGATTAGATGCAATAGAAAAGAATTTTAATGAATGTCTTACAAACACGTATGAATATCTTATGCGGTGGGAAGCTAGATGGAAATAAATTTACGTCAAATATGCAATTTATAAAATCTTATGTCGACAGGCTACGTAGCACAGTGGTCTAAGGTGGTGTTATGGAGGGGTCAGAGTCTGTGGTTCGAACCGCGACAGCGCCGTATTTTCTTATTTTCTTTGTTTGTCTTGTTTGTCGTGAATAAAAAGTGTCATAAAAGTGCTCTATCTTCCACGGGAATAAATAAAAAATTTACTTTATTTCTTCTTTATTTCTTTGTTCCCGTGGAAGAAGGGTTTTGCTGTTTTTTCTCAGCCGAAATCAATGATTTTTTCATTTTTGGAATCCTTAGCGAATGAGGAATCTTTTCTCTCGTGGAAGCTTTGAACAAAAATATAATTTAGGTGAAGAGGTGAGATCTCACCTGTTTTTTCACCTCTTTTTTCACCCCTTGAACTTTTTATAACATTCGGTCATAACTTCATCAATTTCATTTAAATCACGATTTAAAAACTCATTGACTTCATCTTCAACCGTGTCATCTTGTAATAAGAATATTTTCTTTAGTTTCATGTCAACATCCCGAACAGCACAAAGGATAAAATCATATTCATTTCTTCCGTTAAACATACTTTTTCTTTCTCGTTCATCGTTAAATAAATTATTGAAAATATAAACAGCGGTGTAAAAGTTATGTACTGTGTTAAATGTTGAAGCTTCACCTATTTTAGATTTTAGGATTCTTTTAGTAAGTAAATTGTTATCGTTCTTTCTCTTTTCCTTATCGTTCATGTCGAATCTGTCGAACCACATATCCTGTATTTCATCGAATTTACGAACTATAGAATCCGTCATTTCCCTGGTTAATGAGGGGTAATCATTATTAATTTTTTCATATAATTTGTCCATATGATTTTCATCGACGTTTCCGGAAAGCATTTAATTAAAGCAAAAATATATTTTAGGTGAAGAGGTGAGATCTCACCTGTTTTTTCACCTCTTTTTTCACCCCAGTTTTTTCACAAGCGTTTTACATGAATTGTACGATGTATATTTGAAATCCTAAACAATTTCGTAGCTTCTATTTCTTCTGTCAGTATGTCAAAAGTTTTAACAATACCGAAGGTTTCTTTATACTTCTTCTTGACGTCAGATAGAAGGAAATCTTCTGCTGTTGGATAGTTTTTGTTCAGAAATTCTAACATGTTCATTTTATCTTCTGCTGGCTTTTCTGCTTCTTTCTTTAAGTCTGCATAGTCGTTTCTCATTCTTTCTATCTCTTTGACTGAGTAGTTATATTTCCTAATTGCTGCCTTACATTTTGAACATTGCGGGTTCATTTTTGCGTTATACATTGAAATAAAACCAGCTAAAACAACTAAGGCGTCAATTGCTCTCTTCATCTCAAACATAGCGGGTCTTATTTGTTTGTTCCATACTTTGCCTCTTCTATCTTTATCTCTTATTTCCCAAACACATTTTGCAACTAATGAAACAAAGTTATCGTAGGTCTTAAACTCCTCAGATTTATATATGTCAGAAATGTTTTTATATACCATGTCGCAATCTTTGTCCATAACCTTATGGTTGCAATGAAAACCAAGGAATTCATAATTTACTTTACGTATGAACTTCTTTATTTCTACTGAGTCAGTTGCTTTGACTTCTATTTCGTCGAATTCAGGAATAGTGAGTTTTTGTTGTTGGATTTCAGGCAATTTGGGTAAATGGTCAATAATGTCCTGCATTTCATAAAGATATTCTTCATTTTCTTCATCTTTCGCACTACAGTCTAAATTACTTGTTAAAAGTTCTTGCTTTATCTTCTGGATTTTTGTTTCGAAAGTATATGAAGAAGGAATGAAGTTTTTCATCTCTACTAACATTGACGTAGGATTCATGACTAACGAGTTTGGTGCTGTTGTTGTGGACAGAGTCCCGCCGTTCGCGGCTTGAATTGTTGTTGTGCCGATTGTTGAAATCATATCTTTTACAAAATAAAAAAATAAAAAAATAAAACTAACTTTATTTTTTCTATCTTAAGGAAATTCATGAAAATTCACGAGACCCAAAGGGTCTGAGCCGCTAAGCGGTGAGGGTGAAAAAACAGGTGAGATCTCACCTCTTCACCTAAATTATATTTTTTGGTGAATTCAATAAAAATAAATGGTTCATTTACTCACAATATTTTTTTACAAAACGACCCCAAACTTTTAACTTCTTTTCAGCTTCAAATGCTATCTTAGCGAGTTCATATTCTCTAAATTCTCTCTTTAAATCTTCTGTTCCCATTGGTCTAGTTCGTATGGAGAATCTCTATAACCATAATATATCTCACGTTCATGTTCTAATTGTTTTTCAACTACATTTTTCCAACTTTTCTTCGAACAAAGGTTTAGCATTCTCCACTGTATCTTCGAGTTTCTTCTTCATCTAACTTCTCATGAACTTTCCTTGTCTATGGAGTCCATAATATCTTTGACATATAAATGCATACTTTACAGAGCACCATTCAGCAACAAAATGAACGAGGTCAGCATGTATGTAAATACCTTTGAATTCATTCATAACGCCCTTAGTAAGCTCATAAAATGCTTGTTTTGAGGTTGAGCCACTTTTGGCTCGACCGTATTCTTTCAACCAAAACTCAAGAATTTCCTGCATTTTAGCACTATTGAGAAATCTGTTTAAATGGTTTAACTTTCTGCTTCTCTCTTGCCATCTTTGTTGCATTAATGTAACCATCCTTGTCTCTACGTAAGACTTCAATACCGTTATAAGTGCCTTTTGTGAATGTTTCACCATTAGATTTGTTCGTGAATGTTTTTGCTTCGACTGACATTATTGTCTTTACATACAAAATAAAAAATAAAAATAATTTTAAAACTAACTTTATTTTTTCTATCTTAAGGAAATTCATGAAAATTCACGAGACCCAAAGGGTCTGAGCCGCTAAGCGGTGAGGGTGAGAAAACAGGTGAAAAAACAGGTGAGATCTCACCTCTTCACCTAAATTATATTTTTGGTGTAAATTTATGACAAAAATAAATGGTACCATTAATGATATCATGACTGTTCTCATTCATGTCTGATTTACATCTAATGAAAAAGTTTAGAAGAATTTTCTTATTCTTTCTGGCATATTTTTGTCTTTCCAGTACTCCCGCTCTAATGGTCCCAGATGTGTTGGCTTCGACTCTCTCAAGTTCTTAGATGGTATAACATCTTCAACGCCTCCTTCATATCTTACTTTATAAGTGTCATCGTTTGTGTTATAGCCAAGTATTTCAATAACCACTCCTCGCTTTGCTTCGTCAATGGTTTCAGCAAGTTTGCCATTACTACTTTCGACTAATTTATGTCGAGGATAAAACGCAATAGAGTCGTCGGCAGCTTTTATAAGATATCCATTACCTTGCGTAGAGTCTACAATATAATAATTTCGACTTAACCTTAAGCGTTTCTTTGTCAACGGTTTGTCGTCAAGAACTACACGAACTTTTGTACCAGGAATGAGGGTAAATTGTGTTGAATTTCTGATATTTTGTGTTTGGCTTCGTTTCTTTTGTATATACTTTTCTTCTTGTTGTTGTGTCATTGAATTTGGTGTATGTCCTGTTGTAGAATGTGTTGAGGAATTATAATACTTCGAGAAAATGTTTCATTGTTTCTTCGGTAAAGTCTCGCTCTTGTTTAAATCTCTGAGAGTCCTTATGAAGCGGTTTATGATGCCGAGTATGTTATGGTTATGGTCTTCAGTAGTGTAGTGAGTTATGTTATGCTTAATGAGAAATTCTGTGATTTCATTGCTGAGGTATGCACTGTCTTGGTCTGATGTTAAAGTACTTGGGTTATGTTCTGCTACAAAAGTAAAACTCTTAACACTTCACGAGTTCCTTTATTTTTCATTGGATATGCATATGCTTTACGAGTGTTAACATTTATGAAGATGAGGAATGGTTTATGTCCTCCTTTTCTGCTTTGAATGAGAGTGTCAAATTGGTATGCGTCAGGAGCGTTGGAGTAAATTGGTAAAAAGTAGTCGTAAGGGTTTATTTTTGTTTGATGTACAACATTTTTGTCAAGAACCTTTTCACTTCAAGCTCTGTTAGTAAATCCCGCTCTTTGCAGCTTCATTGAACTTCTTAAATGACCTCCATGGATGTTGTTCGAATACTTCTTTCAAGCTCATTTATGTAAAGTTAAAGAGTTTAACCAACTCGTATCCAAGCGTGCATTGTTATATAAGGAGGCATATAATCTTTTCCATTACCTGCTGGGTCTGTAATACCAGCTACAACATGTGTATGATTTCCTGCGGTTCCACAGAAATACCTGTGGCTTGAATCTACTGGTCAGTTGAAATATTATCTACATTCCCTGTCTATCCGAACCCGCTGCAAGATTTGTATAACCTCTTTTTGTTATTGAATGTGAATGGTTTCCTTCCACAGATGTTCTTCCACTGAACCTATGCATATGTGAAGGAAGGTTTTCATACCTATTTTCTTTGAACCTCCCATCTTCATTGACTGCGTATTAGTGTAGAATGGAAAACTGTCAACTATTTCATACCATCTACCACCAAATAAAGTGTTTGGATTTATTGGATTCATAGACGTATAAACAGCTCCTATAGGATATATTAAATCATATATGCTCATAACTCTATAAACATATCTAAAGAACTTATGTCATTAAATACCATTTGAATGTATCTCCCGGATGAAATGTTGCATTTGTTCCACTTTTATAATGTAATGTTAGTTCAATAGAATTATCCAAGAAAAATTCAAAAGTATCTGGTTGAAGACCTCTAACAAATTCAAATGGAGTTGCTGGTTCACCATTTATAATTTCTGTTGTAAATGTCATTGTATCTGGTTTCGAAAATTTCTTTGTTAGTTCTGCATCCACATAAGTTTTATCTGCTTTCTTATCTAACATTGTTGGTAGTTCATGTGCTTCAAAGTTTCTGGCATGACTTTCAATGTTCCTGCAACTCTTATCTAAACTGTTAAGAGTATCTTTTACGCTTGTACTTGGATTTTCTAATGTGCACTTGAACCAAGGTCAAGTTCAATATTATGTCGTCTGCTCTAACAGTAGTGAAGGATTTATGTGTATGGTTCTTGTCAGCTTTACTGTCTAATGTAGCTTGAAGTTCATTTATATCGGAGATGTTGTGTTTATGAGATTTCAAAACTTTGTTCGTTGCTTCGAGTTCAACTTTGTCAGCTTTACGTTTAAATAGCATCTTCAAACGTTATTTTTGCCTTAACTCTCAAAGTAAATCTTGGTTCAACTAATACCCGTTAACATTGAAAGTAGAGGCATAAATTTCACCGGTATAACCAAATGCTTCTGGTGCTTTAGCTACATCATACTGTAAGCAGTACAGCTTATGTCATAACCTTTAGCACGAATGTATTTATATCTTTTCATTAACATTTTTTGTCTTCGCTTCATCACTTCGTGTTAAATATCCATGATAGTCCGTTATAATCTGTTCATCTGAACTTATATAATGAACATGGTTCTTGTCCGCTTTACTATTTAATGTAGCTTGAAGTTCATTTATATCGGAGATGTTGTGTTTATGAGATTTCAAAACTTTGTTCATTGCGTCAAGTTCATTTTTGTCCGCTTTACTATTTAATGTAGCTTGAAGTTCATTTATATCGGAGATATTGTGTTTATGTTCTTTATCTGCTTTTCGGTAATTTCTCTTCTATCTCATTTATTTCAAGTTCATGCCTACCACCACCTCCCGAAGAAGTATTTTTCTTCAGCTCTTGAAGAACGTCCACTTCGCCATCTTTAGTGTCAATAATGAGACTTTGTGTTAAAACCTTTCCTGTCTTAATGGATGTTTGTAAAACTTCTTCTTCACCGTGTTCGGGGTCATGGTCGTCATCATATCTTGTGAAATCAGAGATGTTGTCATACATTAAGCATATCTGTCTCAAAAAGTTCTGCTATTTGAAACTGGAACGAAAGATATACAGAACTTTCATCATCTCCTAAAGTCAAGTCTGCTTTCTTAAGTATTTCTTGAATGTATGCAATGAGAACAGAGTACCTTGAAAATATTCGAACAATATTTCATTAGCTGTTGGTTTTGGTGGTTCTTCTGGAGTTTCTGTTGTTTTCAGTTCCTTCTGTAGGTTTGTTGGAGTTTCTGCATCTCTTGACTTCAATGCTCTTGCTCTCAAAGACCTAAATGTTAGAGCACCAGGTTTTACAAAGGACTTTATAAATGCTTTAATAGTTCCTGGTAAGTTATTGTTAGCATTAAGTAAGTTCCTTATGCTTCCATCATGTACATCCATAGCACTATGTAAAAAATCTATACTTTTCTTGTAGTCAGCAATAGACTGACTGTGATTTTTTAAAGATTTGTCAATACCTTTAAGCCAATCTTCATGCATGTCTGATACTGAGCCAAGAATATCATTTGCTTCCTTTAGTGTATTTTGTGCTTCTCGTAAAGTATCCAATCCCGTACGTGCATTGTTTGCTATACGTCTTACAGTATCTATTTGACTCCTTGTTTCTTGCATCCAACCAGATAAAGTTTTAATAGTATCCGAACCATTTGAAATGAAGTTCAAAGCATTTTTAACGTCATTTAAAACTTCTTCACCAAGTACCGCCCATATCTTTCCGATTTGGTATTGAAGAACTCCATATGAAGCAGCTGTTAAACCAGTATTTATAAGGTCCCATATCCATGATTTAGCAGTTTTTCCATCCTTTCCATCCTTTCCATCCAAACCGTTTTCGCCTTGAGGTCCTTGTATTCCTTGTATTCCTTGAGGTCCTTGAGGTCCGGTGTCACCCTTCTCTCCTTTCAGTTCATCTTTATGTTCGTTATAATATTCTAATGTCATAAGGTGTACATCATTACTGCTACCAGCAACGCCGAGAATTTGTTTCTCATTCATGACTAAATTCTTTAGGCATTTAATGTTGTCGTCAAATCGAAAGCTCTTTAACAATTCAATGAGAACATTTAATACTTTCACTAATGAGGCATCTACTGTAGAATTTATATATTGCACCGTTCCATCATTTATAATAGGAACTTTGCTTGTTGTAATGAATGGGTCATAAGTGTTAAAAGTATCGAAATCAATGACTTTTTTAGTTTTTCCATCGTCAATGACTAAATCATTGCCTTCAATGGTTAAAGTTGAGTTTTCGTTTACTAGTTCATGTGCTCTTCTTGCTTCATTTGTTTCATACGCATATGCAGCAATAGTCATATTTTAATGAGAATAAAATGTTGTTCTATTTGCAAAGTACAGACCCAAACGAATATGGAACAGTAAAGCTTCAAACAAACTTAGGTCTACAGAATGAAGCACTTGCTTTCAGAGTTGTTGACTTCAATACTATCGCAACTTTTGTCATAACAGATGAAACAGATTTCATGAAGTTTGAAATAGATGGAAAGAAGCACGAAATAAGATTTCACAATAATGTAGAATATAAGATGGAAACATTAGCTGGAGTGTTAAATGCTCTCATAAATACTACAATAAACAAGGATAACGAAGAAAACTTAATGAATGTTAAACTTATTGCAGGAGTTTTGAAGTTCAGTTATGCAAAGGAGTTTAAGATAACACGAATGAGTCATAGAGTTCAATTGCTTCTGGGAGCATACCATATATGACATTTCCTTTGAAAAGTGTTGACAAAACGATTGAGATGAAATCTGTTCCATACGTATGTTATGGTAATTGTTTATACATTGAGTCAAAAATAGCTAATGTCACAGGTATTTCAGGAGTTAATAGTAAAGGTTCAGTAGAATATAAATCTTTCTGTTATGCAGTCAATTCAATGTTCATTCCAAACGTTCCTGTCATAGCAACTCATTTAGGTAAATGGGTTCGCATTAGTCCTCATAATTTGAAAGACATGCAATTCAGACTTGTTGACTTTCAAGGCGAGCCTGTAGAACTGAAGGCACCAGTGCGAATGACTGTTGAAGTTGACTTTTTAGAAAATATTAAATGCAACAGCTTACAAGAGAACTCAGAGCTAAAAATATAAAGTATGAATGTTATGTATTAGGTCATGAACTTTGGTTATTGCTGTTTGATGAAACAAATGAGTTAGTTATGTCAGTCAAGAGAACAGAAAAAGGCGTCAAAGGCGCCGAGCGCAAAGCGCTATATTGTGTTAGTGAAAACTGCACCAAGTCAATAAGATTAGGTTTGCATTATGAAGATGAGTTCGATACTGTTGAAGAAGTTTTGGACAGATATTACAAATTGCTTTAATTTACTAAAACATATTTCAAGCAAAGTTTATATTCTGTTGAAAGTTTTGTATACTCGTTCGAATATTTATACTTAAACTCAACTCCTGTAGTTCCTGGTGTTTCAATGATGCGGATGTTACCTATTTTCATGAATGGTGGCGTTTGACCACAGCATTCGATTTCAGGGTCGAGATAGTCAATGACACATTGCTTTCCTGTTATTCGTGAGATAACATTTTCAAGGTCCTCCTTTGTTAGAATTATTTGGTTCTTGCTTATAAGATTTGTCAAAAGCTTCTTATCGTCTTTGAGTAAAATTGTTTGGTATAACTGAAGAAGGTAATGGTCTACGTTATCTGAAGGATTTGTTTGAACATTTATGTAAGGATTGTCGTTGGCTTCTCTTGAAAGAATTTGGTCCAGTGGTGGATACTCTAACTTAACATCTGATGTAGCGTTAGCGTTTGAAGCTGAGTTTAAATTCACGGATTTCAGTTCTGGTTCTGGTTCTTTCAAACACTCCGAACTATAGTTCTTTATGACAATATTGTTTGTCGTTCGTGAGTCAACATTTGATGTTGGTTCAATTGGAACATTAACGGCACCAGCTAAGATGGATTTGCTTCTCATTTCATATAGAATAAAAACCTTTTATATGTATGAAATGAACAATACACTCGACAAGGGTTTGAATGTAAAGCTAACGAATGAAAATATTGTTGAATTCACTGAGACAGGAGCTGTGTATAAAGATGTAGAACTACTGAACAAAAGAGCTAAGGGAAGAAGCAGGAACATGAACAAAGGGTGGAAGCCTATAAAAATTTATGTCAATGATGGCTCAGGAGGTTCAAACATAAAGTATGCAGAAAGTTATAGAGTTTATGCTCTCAAAGGTGAAAAGCCTTCATTTAAGAACAGCTATTCTAACACATATCCTCAAAAGTTAACAGATGGAGAAGTGGATGATATGAATGACAGCAAAAATATTAACAGAAATGGCGACAGAGATGCATGGAATTTGTTTACCATCAGTCAATTGAAGGTTAAACTTTAAAACAATGTTGGTCGTTCCCATGGAATATTTTTGACTTTAATGGTATTAGTCATGATATGAATCTCAAGGTATGAACGAGGAGAGATGAGAGACTTATATGCTTCCCAAATTTCTTCAAAAGGTAATGTTATACCTGACTGTTTCCAAATGAGTTCAATATCATAACGTGAGAAACCTTGAAAGATAACGAAGTCAGTTATGAGACGTTTTATGTTTAAAGCTAAAAACCTCCATGTTTGCATAAGTATTGCTACAGTTAAATGGTAATGTCTGACTTTAGTAATGATATTAGCTAATGGTGAGTCTGGTTTTGACACTAAACCTTTTCCGGCGAAGTCGTCGCAAACTAACAAAGTATTTGAAGGATATTTTTTGAAGGGGTATTTTGAAAGTTTTGATAGAATGTAGTTTGTAAGTCGTTTCATATCGTAAACTCCTGAGTATTGACGTAAGTGGTGTTTGTCAATAATTCTTTCCATCTCCTCAGAAGTCTTTTGCATTCCTGACTGTATAAATTCAACGATGGCATAATATTTTCTCTTACGTCGAATGTAACGTTGAAGAAATTCAATGAGTTCACTGTCTGGAACTTTAACGACAGAGGCTTGAACTTTTGACATAAATGTTTTCGCTGTTGAATCCATAGAGTCTGAAGTTGCTGATATAATGATTTGGTCATAGTAAGAGTCGTTTCCTAAACGCTCTGTTATGAGTATATGACGAATTAAATTAAATGTCTTACCTGAACCCATCTTTCCACAATAGAAATACACACCATTTGAACAGAACTCATAATCTTTACTGAAAGGAAGAATAAGAGAAGAGTTAAGTTTGTCTGTAGTTTCATTCATGTCTTCATCTACGTCATGTATTAAATGCTTCATTTTATCTCCATTAAAAATGCAAGTCAGAAATATTCAGAACATAGCACCGAGTCTAACTGACAAGAGTATAAAGATATACTATGAACACGTTATGATGAAACCAACCAAAATTCAAGAAAGTCAGTATACTTATGAATATCCAAGGCACTGGGTAGAGTATGTAGGAGGTGAGAAAGCTATTGAAATCAGACAGGTTCGAAGTATTCCAGCAGGAAGAACAATATTATTGAAGAACTTTAATGTTTTGAGATATAATGATGAAACAAAGAAGCAAGATAGTTTTCCTGTTGCTGTGTATGTGAACCTAGACACAGGAGATGACATGAAAGTTTTTAACACAAAGCTTCAAATGGTAGTGAGAGAACAACTGACTGTGGAAGGACATCCATTACCTTCAGAAGTTACCATAGTATATAATTTTGAAACAAACTCAATAGATTTTAAAGTCATCTCTGCAAAGAAGTCAGGTTTTACATTTAATGAAGCAGATGTATATTCGAATGAAAACTTCAAAGCTATTGCATGGTTAGATAATGACGATTGCTTTAAGAAAATATTTAAATTCAGTGACTCAAAGATGTCAATAGATGACCTTCGTGGAATGTTACCATCGACGTTTACAGTTGAAGGCTCAGCAGGATTGCTTACAAGATTGTCAATTGGTGGTATTTGGTCTCGTGAGAACATTGTTATAAAATCCAGTATAAGTGAATTTGCTGAAGAATCTATATTATGTCTTTCAAACTACATGTATTCGCCACCGAAGCATTATAGTATAACAAACTTTGTCAGTAAGTTTAACATAAGACTTGTCGAACCTTCTTCAATGAAAGATGTTGTGCTACCTAAAGATGGAAAGGATGGACTCATTATTGAGATGATTTTAATAGCATATTAAATGAGCTTGTTCTTGAAGGTCATTCATGATGAAATAACTGTTGTAGAAGATGTTAGCAATTGTTCAGACATTTTGAAGCGTATAGATGATATAAGAAATAAGTTAGATAGACCGCAAAGCGGTGAGGGCGAAGCCCGTGAGAACGCTTATGTTTCATTGACTTTCTCCAGTAACGAGAACTTTTATGAGATAATATTGAAGAGAGATGATTTTAATATGGTGTAAATGGTAGCTTGGGCAGTTTTAGGCGCAATGGGAACAAAAGCATTAGCATTTGGAGCAAAAGCACTTGGAGCTTATGACGCAGTAAATAAAATGAGTGGAGGAAGGGTTTCGAAGACATTAGATGCAAATAAAGGGAAGATTGGAGGCTGGGTTGCAAAGAAGTTAAGATTAAATAAAATAGGGCTCATAAATAAAGCATCCAATTTGGTTGCGACTGAGTCAGAAAATGCTTTAGGAAAGGACGACGAGTTTGCAAAACACGCAAAAGACTTTAATGACCAGATGAAAGGTGAAACAATGCATTTAAATAGAGTCGATGGAACTCTTCCTCCACCAGTAGTTCTTCCGTATGGTCCCTATGGAATGTATGGAAACCCTTATGAACGACCATTTGACCCATTGACTGGTGGAAGTAACTGGTATCATTACGGACGAAGAAGAAAGACAGTCAAGTTGGAGACAGACGTGAAGAAAGCAACTAAAAAAAAATATAAAACCAAAAATAATTGTTATAATTTAAATGAAGAAGTAATTTAAAACGATTTTATTTATGATCAAATTTTATATATTTTTTTGGATCAAATCCATTTTAATAGAATTTATATACTATTCATCTATTAGTAAACACTACCGTATATTATTTTTTAAGCTATCTTATTTTTTGAACTTTTATTCAAATCTTTGGTCGCAAGAAGAATTGCATGATAAATAAAAACATTTAATCAAAGTCAATTTTATTTTTCATATTCAAATGGACTGAGTGTTAACATTTAACATTTTTTGCTAATTGTCGTCAAAAATTAGGCGTAAAGCAAAAATTGATATTTCATATGGTTTTATGATAGATAAGCATTATATTCCCACTCATTATATTCGTAAATTTTGAGGTTTATCCTTCGCTTTTAAGATCATTGATTTTGATTTTTATATAAAATAGTTATATATTAGAAAATAATATGAGTTTATGTGATATTATTTTTCAGAAGATTTTGTGTTCTTCTTCAAAATTTTATTTTTTTATTAAAAAGAATCTTTACAAAATATACATTTACTTTAATTAATATTTAAAAACGTGCTCTATCAAAAGTTCCAAAAATTCAATATTTTAGCTTTTCTGAGGTGTCACTTTTGATGAATTTCTGTTTATAACATCACTAATATGCTATAAAATGTCGTGGGCTTTTTTGATAATAAATAGTTTTACCGGTCAAAGTTGAAATTTGTCAAAATACCGAATTCTCAGATAAGATGAACTATAATGGTAATACTCAGTTTAAATATACTATACTATAGTGTATTACATAATGATATTATATACTTAAATAAAAGTATCAAAAACTCATATTGGTGGAGATATTAAAACTTTTAAAATTGAGAGGGTGGGACCGGAGCCTTAATAGGGGGCTCCAATCCAAGGTCAACAAGTGATGGCCAGGTTAAAACTGATGGAAGCGGGGGAAAACAGAACGAAGGTGGCAAGATGGGTCCTTCTTCAAAGGGCGGATGGTGGAATACAGCCACCTCAAGCTATGGAAAATTTGAAAAGGGAGGTGATGCATTAGGCGATAATCTTTGTGCTGGACTGGTGGTGGAGGTTGGTATGGAGGTGGATCAGGCAATTATCTTAATGGAGCTGGTGGTGGAGGTTCTGGATTTATTTTAACTCTTGATTCTTTTTCTTACGTTCCACCTGGATGTCTCCTTGATCAAAATTACTTCATGACAAATTGCACTTTACGATCTGGAAACGAACAATTTATATCGCCAACAGGACAAGTTGTGACAGGAAATCAAGGAAACGGTTTTATTAGAATTACTAAATTATCTAATTTTACGCAAAATGTTAAATATCAAATAATATAGGGTGTCCAAAGGTGCGTTTAGCACAGCGCTCTATATGAGACTATTAAAGGAGATATATGCTGATTATAAATATATAATAAAAAATATGAATATATGTATATGATGAGTATGTTGTATTTTGGCGCCATGCCGGGATATAAAATGAATTTTGAGACAAGAGGCGGTTTCGCGGGAAATTTTGGCGGGATTTTTTTCATTTTTTTAATGAATCATAAAGAAAACATCCTCGCTCTTGCAAAAAAATGCAAAGACTGTAAAAAAATCTACGAGACATTGGTAAAATGCTTCGGTATGGATGCTCCTAGCTATTCCACTGTAACGTATCATGTTAGGATGTATCACTTCATGAACAAAAAGGCGCCCATCATAAAAATTGACAAAAAATCGCCGGATCAAAGAAAAATCAAAGCAATTCTTCAAGCGCTAGATGACGACCCAAGAGCATCACTCAGAAGGATAGAGGAGATGACAAAGATACCACGTACAACAGTCAGTTATTATCTGCACAATTATTTGAACTACAAACTAGCGTATACACGTTGGGTTCCGCACAACCTTAATTCAGTTCAAAAAAAAATCTAGAGTCCAATCTTCGAAAGAGCTCCTCTCTATATTGGGTGCGTATCAATCCAAGAAGTTTCGCTTTTTAGTAACAGGGGACGAGTCTTGGTTTCAATATGCAACAGAAGCCAAAATCATGTGGATCCCGAAGGATGAAAATCCGCAAACATTCCCGAAGAAAAAATTGACACACCAATGATGATGTTGTCGGTTTTTTGGGGCGTGAATGGCATCATCGCAATTGATATTCTTCAAAAACCTAATACGATGAATGCTCAGTATCTAATTGACAATGTTCTTACTCAAATTATCAATTCTGATGAGTTTGAGAAATCCAAACAACAAAAACAAAAGTTTGCAATTCATTTTGATAATTCAAGAGTTCACAAAAGTCATAAGGTAATGAATTACTTGGTGGAAAACAATGTCAAAGTTGTTCCAAACCCAATTTATTCACCTGATATTGCACCCTCTGACTTTTATTTATTCGGCACGCTAAAAAAGAGAGCTGAAGGACGCGAATTCGCGAGTCCAGATGATCTTGAAAATTTTGTAAGAGAGCAATTTGAGCAATTTTCTCATGATGATTTAAAGCGTGTCTTTCAAGCCTGGATCGATCGCTGCGAACGCGTGATTGAATCCGATGGTGATTATATTTAAATAAACTTTATATATATGTAACTTGTTTATTTCTATTCGCAGTATTCAGGTTTGTGCTAAACACACCTTTGGACACCCTATATCATGCTATATTTTTAATTCCTATTTTTTAATGTTTATATCTCCTTTGACAGTTTTTGAGATTTCTGATTCTTTTTAAATTGTAAAACCATCATTTTCTAACCTAATGATGCTTATCCTTTCCGATCAATTATGTTAAGAAATTTACATAGATAGATCATTCATATTGCGCAATTTTGCCAAAAATGTGACACTGATAATTGAAGTTGAATACTGTTATAAAAAATAATGCAAACATTGGATCTTCAGAGTTGATTCAAACTTGGGTTTTCTTACAAGTGCAAAAAATGCGCAAAAACGATTATTTTACATTCAAACTGCGCAATATTTGAGCGTTTAAAAATCTATCCGCGTAAAGTAGTCAAAAGATGTAAGCGTTTTTTTTTCAAATGCGCAAAATATGCGCAGATTCAATTTTAAATAATCTTTTTTGCGCATTTTTTCCACCCCCATGTAAAACCCCAAAACTTCAGAATTTTTTACGGGTAGTATTGTACTTTTTTATCGATATCCGCTGAACATTTTTTGAAGTTCAAACATATTTATTTTTTAATTTGATGTCAAAAAATTAAGATAATGTCAGAAAGTCGTAAATTCACCCTTAACATTCTTTTTATTCATTTCTAGCATAACAATATAAAATATAATATATGAATAAGATATTGTAAATCATATGGATTATTCACGTTAGAACATATTTCATAAAATGGAAATTTCTTTAATACCCTAAAATCGAGGAATTGTATCCAAAGATCCACTTGGGTTACGCCTTTATAAATGGTGCCAGTGTGACCACAATATGGTCCTGGAATTTGATTATTCGAAATTGGCCAATAAGTATTAATCATACCATTGAAAGCATGTGTTGCATCCTTAGTTGATTCTGGACAATCATCATTAATAAAATGAATTGAAACATCTTTTGCTTGATTTGCATATAATGGAAAGTTTGATTGATTAAAATAATAATAATCGTGAGGTAATTCTTTCTCATAACGAAGTAAAATGTTGTATTTCGAGTTAATTTTGAATGTTGAATCAATAAATCCCATGACACTAATGTTGTAAACGAAAACAATAAAAACGGTTTGACAGAAAAGTAACACTTTACATGGCAAAAAATAGAGCCTTACTTTTGAGATACTTGAGATTGAAACTGAATCTTATGAGGCGGTGATCTTGAATCACTACCTCATAAGGTTCAGTTTCATATAAAATTTGTTGCAATTTGTTATTCTTTTGCAATTATTTCTTATAAGATTTTACATCTTTTAGCGGGGAATGTTTGTTATCATGTATATATTATAAATATCTACACGATAACGAACATTCCTCGCTAAATTGCTGAGAAACTTTGAGGAAATGTCGAACAATTTCCTCAAAGTTTCTCAGATTTATATAGATCACTAGAGTCCCCTAGGCACTAATTCTGGTTCAGTACCTAGGAGGCTCTAGTTCTCTAACGAACTGATAAAATGTTTTTAAATTTTTGGATATTGCTACCTGTGAAGCACTGACTTCAAGTCAGTACCTCACAGGTAGCAATTACATTGAAAGATGGGAGAAACTTTGTCCGAATGTTAAACTATTCGGACAAAGTTTCTCCCATTTGTAGTGGAGATGGAAGGCTTTGAGGTATATTATATTAATGTATACCCCAAAGCCTTCCATCTCCACTTGAAAGTTCCAAAACTTTGGGTTAATAGTTTGCAATTAACCCAAAGTTTGGACACTTTCTAGAAGGAATTGGAGGGTAAGAGATATACATTCATATGGTATATCTCTTACCCTCCAATTCCGTCTTAAAATGGGAGAAACTTTGTCCGAATGTTAAACTATTCGGACAAAGTTTCTCCCATTTTTGAAGGAATTGGAGGCTATGAGATACTGATGCAATGTCAGTAACTCATGGCTTCCAATTCCTTCCTAAAACTCATAAAAGTGGACATTACATGCATATAAAATTTGACATGTAAAGTCCACTTTTTGTGAGCGGGGATTTGACGGAGTCAAATCCCCTTTTTCGTTTACGAGACTAAAGATGTTTTTAGATTTTGTGTAGACAAGTTGTTGAAATGCAACTTCTTTATCCTTAGAAAAAAATGTACTGCCACTGATGTCATGATGAAAGATCCTAACCCATAGAAATCCATCAATATTTAAGATATCATAATTATGATATCTATAAATATGCGATAAAACTTATTAGAAATAATATTTGAATTTTGTCAATATTTTTTTATCCAACATTGGTGCAATGTCACGATATGGATAAAATGCACACATTTGCACACATTTTGACACTTTTCTGACAAGCATCATTCAAATTTGAAGAAAAACCTCTAAATTTCATTCAAATTTCTGTCAAAATGTGTGCAAAATTGAAATAGGCACACATTTTGACATACGATTATTTATATACGTTATTTTAATGGTTTCAGAGAAATCTTCGTTACACATTATTGAAGATTACTCAATATTTAAGTGAATGACTCACTACCACCTGTTTAGAAAAATGGTAGCAAAAAATCCAAATGTCACATATATTATTTCTTATTTCATACAAATAAACTTACAATTATAACCTCAACTTGTTTGCAAAGCAGAAACTCAATATAAGCAATCGATCAGTAGTGTATTTAAAAGTCGAATTTAAATTTAAAAATTTATAATCTTATTTCGGAACCAAATAGTATAAATTTAGGACAAAAAGCTACGTGGTGTTGATAACAACTATTAAAATTCAAATATTACTACCATGAACAATACAATGGCTCATATTGATAATTGATAAACGTGCATATAAATTGCATATATCATCAATGTCATTAAGTAAAATACATGTATATAAATAGATTAGAAATATTTTTCGGTTAGAATTAAAATCTATGTAATAAAAAATAAGTTATAAAAATAAATACTGAATTTTTATTTGTAATATAAACTGCTACAATATGCTAGTGTGTACAAATGTATTTGTCGTATTGATTTGAAAGATCTTCAACGTATCATGCTGAACCGTTGGGAAAAATTGAATACCCGAGGTTCAGCATACATATAAAAATGAAAGACTTAGAGCCTAGGGTTAAGCAGGAAGATAGAGGGTACATATGAGATTATCCTCAGTAACTCTCAGGCAAATCTGAGTTTTTGGTCAGATATATAAGATTATTGTGAACGAAAAATTATCTAATATAGGCCTAATTGTCATGTGCGCATATAGACATATGTATATATTATATGTTTCTTGTGTTATTATAGGTTAAATCCATAGTTTGATATGTGAGATAAATTATATCTTAACACAGAAATCGTTTTTTTATATTATCACAGTAGATCTGAGGGGTACTATATGAGTTATAATATATATTATTAGGAATAAGTATATAGATCCAAAATAATGGGAATGCATAATTTATGGCGAACTCAAAACATTTATTTTTATATTATGAGGTTATAAAATTGTTTTATTATATTATATGTGCTCTGTGCTATTGAAATGTGCTTAAAATGATTCTGCACGCGCAATCACAAAGCAAAACTTCGTAGCGAGCAACAGTTTGTGCAAGGACAGGGAATTTATATTTTTATCCTTACATAAACTTATAATGTGGTTAAAATGTTCGGTTTGCTCTCACTTTTGTTCCGCAATGTGACATCGTGAACAAAGTTTCCGATCTGAGTGCATATATGCAGGGTCTTTTCATGGCACCCTGCATACATGTACTCAGATCGGGAATATTGCCACTTTTGTTCCACGATGTGACATCGTGAACAAAGTTTCCGATCTGAGTGCATATATGCAGGGTCTTTCCATGGCACCCTGCATACATGTACTCAGATAAGAAATTTTGCTTAATTGTTTGACATGAATGTCACATTCGAAAATCGTTTCTCGAAAGGAGTTTACAATTACAATATATTGTCCTATTGTATTGTAATTGTAAACTCCTTTCGAGAAAAGCTTTCACTTTGTGGCACGAATGTCACATTCGAAAATCGTTTCTCGAAAGGAGTTTACAATTACAATATATTGTCCTATTGTATTGTAATTGTAAACTCCTTAGTTCGATTCCTTCATTTTATTAAATTATAAATATACAATTCTTTCTAATCTTCCTTTTTCATAATTCATTTCTCATTTAAATTCTAAATAATCTAACTCTACTAATCTAGATTTTTTCTAATATCAATTTTTCATATACAAACTCTTATTTTTTCTTTCAAAATTCCATTTTCCAATATTTTTTGAAAATTTTACATAATTTTATATATATTTTATTCTATTATTATTACATAATAATATTATACATATTAATTGTTTTAATTTTTGAATGCATACGATAATTTTTAATTCAATTTTTAAACGAATGTTTTGATGGGACGAGCTTACTGCTCATAGGCTCATCCCATCAAAACATTCCATTCAAAACTCTGGCCTTCATCGAGGCCAGAGCCAACAATTCATCCCCTCAGAGCCAAGTTCCTCGACGGTCGTCCTCATTAGGCCTGATCCGAGAGGAACTTGGCTTTGAACGAAAATCACAAGCTCTGGCCTCAGGAAAAGCCAGAGCTTCGCAAACAATCCTCGGGGCCGGCTTCCTCAAAGACCGCCCTGATTCGGGGCGGCCGGAGAGGAATCCAGTCCCGAGAGAACGTCCATACGAAGCTCTGGCCTTTTCCGAGGCCAGAGCTTGTAAATACAATCCGCAGGGCCGAGTTTGAGGGAGATCGTCCACATCATTGGCGATCTCCTCTCTTCTCGGCCCTGAAAGACATGCAAATACAGGCTCTGGCCATAGCAAAGGCCAGGGCATGGCTTACATTCCCCAGGGCCGGCTTTCCCAAATGCCGCCCTTATCCCGGGCGGCAGGAGTGGAATCCGGCCCTGGGAAGTAGAAAATACGAAGCTCTGGCCCAAGCAAAGGCCAGAGCCTGCAAAATTCATCCTCAGGGCCGAGTTCTGCGATGATCGTCGATCATGTCGACGGTCTCGCAGGAACTCGGCCCTGAAAGACATACAAATACAGGCTCTGGCCCAAGCAAAGGCCAGAGCCTCGCTTACAATCAAATTTGCCGAATCTCAGGAGATCGTTCAAATCACGGACGGTTTTCCCTGAGATTCGGCAAAATAAGTCAAATTACAGTTCTAGAAAGACTAGAAGGGGGCCCTGACCTTGAGAAAGGACCCCCTTCCCGGTCTTTCTGGCGAACTTTGGTTCGCATTGCGAGTGTCTGCTGCGAATCCGGGGCTGAGCAGCAGACACTCGCAATCATATGTCGCGGCAAGTGCACCTGTGGTGCCAGAATGCACTTGCCGCGACAATTGCGAAATGCAAAGATGATGCCGGAAGGAGCGGCAATACTGGCAAAAGCCACTCCTTCCGACACCAGAAAGACTAGAAGGGGCCCTGACCTTGAGAAAGGACCCCCTTCTCGGCCTTTTTTGTTAAATTTAAGATTATTTCAATTGCAAAATTATTTCAAAATTCATAATGGATAGTACCATACGAAGGTGCAAGTCATAGCAATGGTGCACCATCAATATGAGCCCCATTGCTATGACTTCACCTCGGGATAACCTCGATGGGAGGAAAAGTGGAGCAATTCGAAACATTGCTCCACTATACAAGTTCTTGTAAGGATAGGTATATAGTTACCACATCCTTACAAGAACTATTCCTCGCTTCGAGGTTTTGTCTTGTGATTGTGTGTGCTGTGCCATCCAATGGACAAACGGATAGCACAGCACACACATACTAGGCATGATAACCCTTCCTATGAATTAGGACGCGATAGCCCTGACCTCACCCCGGGATAACTTGCATTTGTACTCATATCCCGATCAATAACATAATTTATATCAAGACACACCTACCACTACATAATATAGCATTATATCAACACAATAATAATATATAATGTTAAAAACACACAAATTGATGATATTCATAATATAAATTGGGACCAAAGATCTATATTGAGACCTAACTATTATCAAACCTTTATATATAGGAAACATACATTGCACCTATAGAATATTGAATGAAAATTAGATGGTTCTAAAATTCGATATCTGATGCTGACCCAAGGTGGTCCTCATTCCTATATATGTTCATCTATACCTAATGTCCTAATATTCATCCATATACATGTTGGGTCTATCTCCATCAGAAGGGTCCATGCTGAAGTGTGGGTATTCAATTTCCACCCAACGGTTCAGCACGCCTCAAATAAGTATTTTGTAAAGTTTTCGTTTGATTTTCAAGCTTGTTGGAGAAAAATAATGAAAATAATTATTTATTTAAGCAATTTACACTAAAAATTTTTATGGAAATTGCAGTTCTAGCAATGTCTTAGAATTTAATTGTCATTTAAAGTGTGAAATGCATTGATTTGCTAGTGAATGTAAATCGGGAATACAAAATTAATATAAATGAACGAAAAATCTTCTAAGAACATCCTAAAATCAATCACCCTTTGAGTGGCTTTCATAATATATCTAGATGATAAACCAGAAATTGAACCAGCATATGGGTCCCATTAGGATAAATTGTAAACTATTCAAAAATAGTTTACAAAATTAATTTAGGTAATAATAAAATTTTTAATTGAGATAAATTAAAAAAAATCTTAGGAGAATGTTATGGATTTTCTTCATTGAACCATTCGATAAATGAGCATCTTTGCGAGCCATTTGTGTTCGAGAGTCTTGTACCATAAAGGTGGCATCTCAGCAGTTGAGCATCCCTTCAATGCATTGATATCTGTTGATGGAACAGAGTATGCGACTTCATCATTGATCATGATCCAATATGCACTTTTTTGCAAAAAGACCACGTAATGAAAATTGCAATAGGCAACAATTGCAATCAATTGATATCTTTGCCTTTCGACTGTTGGGAGTGTCAACTTTTTCGGGAAGTCAAAGATGACTTGATGAATCGAATCATTCTGCCACTCTCTCTGAATGTCGAAAGTCAAGAATTGTGGCCATGATGTGTTCCTTGTAGTTGACAAATGATATTGAATGGCATGATCGAGATCTGGTTCTCCAATTCTGGTGTGAATCGAGTAGCAATTTGTTTGTTCGTTGGCACTATCACGGTAAGTGATTCGGAAGAGTTGACCGATTCCTGGTATTTGCTCTGCGAGATCTGTGATCAATCTTGTCATCGTGTCATCACAATCTTGTGCCTCATATGTTGAGTTACCAAGTAATGTGGCAAGTTCATGGGGAACGAAGACTAATCCTTTGGACTTCAATGAATTCAAATTTGTAAAGATACTTGACATCTCTGTTACGATGGGAGAGGACTGATTGGCAACCTTCAAAACTTCTGTTCTCACTTCGGATATGTAGAACAGAACCTGTAAACATACGTTCAAATGACACGTATTTCCCATATTATGAAGACCAACAATACCACCTTTAATTGGGTAAAGGTAGTTCGCCTCTTGTGATGACTGTATGATATCGACAGCTTGATGAGCGACAGCAATGATGTTCCGCTTTGATGGTTTCATGGAGGGTGCAACAACAGCAGCGACGGTATCGCTTGAAGGAAGAACCTTTGTTGGTGTAAAATCTTCGAAAAGGAGTAACTCTTCATTATCATTCAGGGGTGATCCATCAATGTTATAATTTGTCAAACCGACTAAACCTGATATGATCAGAGGAAGTGATGTGCGCTCACCTCGAAAACCATTTTTCATGCAGGACCAGCATGACTTGAAACGTGCAAAGAAACGCTCGACAATCTGCCTGTCTTGGGCAATGGCGTTGTTGCGTTCAACGTCTGCTTCTTCGTGGCTTCTCTTCATCACCACGGCAGTAAGGTGATATTTCTGGATTCCAATATAGCCCCGGTCGGCAAGTACAGGATATTGGTAATCATCAAATCCTCGCTTTACTGTCAAAAAATCCGAGACTTTTGACAAATCGAAAATCTTCTTGTCATGGACTGCAGCCATAAACTCAACGTTTTGATGTATGGCTTTTCCATCTGGTGACACGAGGACTTGGAGCTTAATACCGTTGCAGTGGTTTTTTTCATCCCAACTATAAAGCCTCTCTTCCTTTACCGAAGGAATGTTGAAAGGAATTGTAGTGCTGTCTACAGCTGCAACAGCATCAGGGAAGTTTGTAAATTTGTTCTTCATTGAAGTTAACGGTGGACAGTGATTGGGAAGAAAATAGCTCGCAAAGATTGGAAATGCAACATTGGTAGTTCTTGTAACTAATTTGGAATAGCATGACTGGGAAATATGTAGCAACGGACATAATGCTGAATAGGGCAAGTATGTGCAGTAATATGTGAGCGTGAGGAAGAGAGACTCGATTGTTGAAAATTTGACCTTCCTTCCTCTTCTGGCCCTTCCACAGTTGGATTCAATAATGTCAGCGAGGTATTCCAACTGTTCATATGTGAAGTTGCACAATGATCGGAGCTGGAGCTTTGGATGCATCCTGATGAATATTGAAATCGAGAACCTGGGCATTGGATTGGTCAATGTCATCTCTTTTGCCTCTTCTTCATTTAATGGCTCTTCATCTGTGTCGGAATTCTCAGGTGTAACAGTAACAACAATGTTCGCCCTTCTGGATTCTTTTATCTTGGTGATGATATCTTCATCGCATGGTTCATCCATGTTGATAAATGAAGTGATTAAAAGATATAAAAATCTTATCAAATTTGAAATAGAGTTCAAAATTAATAAATAATGAAACCCAATCAATTTAATCATATCTAGATATCCTAATATATATCATTTTAAACTTGAAATTAAGAAACTGTGAAGAATTAAAAAACGTTTAAAATCTTTCATACAATTTAATCATATCTATATATTCTAGTATATATCATTTTAAACTCGAAATTAAGAAACTGTGAAGAATTAAAAAAAACGTTTAAAATCTTTTAATAGAAATAGTTTATTTAAAAAATAAAAGTTTAACTGGTGCATAAGTAAAAATTAGATTCTCGAACTTATTATTATTTTTGATTGAAATATTAAAATAGTATTCCAATCAAAAGTAATAATAAGTTCGAGAATCGTAATTTTAGAACTTTTTAACATTCTTCACGCCTGTAAAATATTCCATAATTACAGATTTTATTAATTACTACTTTTTTAGATACATTCTAAAGCTGGCGAAGCAACGCTAAAGTGATGATTAACAGTGAATCACTGCGACGACCCAACATAATATATTGAGATTAATTTTCTAGGTACGGTTGAAATGGCGGAGACCTTCTGGCTGTGCCTCAGAGCCCCTAAAATATTTCAAAAGAAATATTTCTACCATTTCGTCGAAAGATTAATCTCTGACTATGTCCGAGATAGCATCACTCAGGCGAAAGTATTACGCCGAGAATACCGATAGAAGTTTCTATCTAGTATAAGCGCCAGTATTTAGAAGAAAACATCTAAAAAATGAACTATTTGTTCCATTCAATTATCAATTTTTTTTGTGAAAAAAAGAAATTTTGAAATTATACTTATAATATTGTTAGCATATATAAAATAAACATTTTGGGAAAAATTATAAAATTTTCCAAAATTTACAATCGAAAATTTTCCCAAATATCCATCAACATTTTTCCCAAAAAATTTCACAGGAAGGTTTGCCAAAGCGGAACCCAACTAATATGTTCAATTCATGAAAATTTTATTTTAATTTACTAGGTTTATATAAACTTTTGAACCTTTTATTGTTGCATGCTAAGTTCGGTCAACGATAGAAATTGAGTGGAAATTAATCGTCGAGGAAGTACGATTATGTAAAGTAAAAAAATGTTGTGGGATTTTTAATATTATATATTATTTTATAATAAATTTTTTTGAGTCATTTTAAGAAGCACATATAATTTTTTGCATTTAAAAATTAAAGTAGTGTCAAACGAATTTATCACTTAATTTAATACTCAGATTTCTTAAAATTAATGAAAAAAAGGTTTTCTGAGAACTTTTGAGAATGGTTTTCAAATTCCATTATTGAAAATATATAGGTATTGTATGAAATTCAAACTCTATATTTATTAAAATTCTAAATTTTAATAAAATAACTTTTCAGAGGAATATGATTTTGAATGGTTGATTAATAAGTATAAAAATGTCTACGATTTTAAGGAGGGAATTGCTCCTTATGAGGTATACATCATAACTATATACCTCATAAGGAACAATTCCCTCTTGATAGCTGGGAAACTTTCTCTGAATAACTTATCATTTGGAGAAAGTTCCCCAGCTATCTATTAGGAACTAAAGGCTATGAGGCACTAATATATAATCAGTGCCTCATAGCCTTTAGTTTCCTATTAAAAACGAGAAAACTTGTTCGAAATGATAAACAATTTCGAACAAGTTTTCTCATTTTAAGGAGGGAATTGTTCCTTATGAGGTATACATCATAACTATATACCTCATAAGGAACAATTCCCTCTTGATATCCTGGATATTTTTGAATATATTTTTTAATTAAAGTTCTCAAAAGTATTATCAAGGGTGATTTTTTAAAAATATCTCCAATTAATTAACTAATTAAAAGTATTATATTTTTAAAATTAAATAGTTTTTCAATTTTTTTGAAGGAATTGAGATACTTCCCACGACAATAAAATTGAGAGGTTTACATTATGACTGATCTTAGCATGCAACATTATAATGTCTATAGCAACTCAAATCAATTGCAATTCATTAATTTATTTGTTTGAGACAAATCATTAATTTATTGATTTTTTTGAAACAAAAAAAGGACATAGGAACTATTCAATTTGTTTGTAATCCTTTTTTATCCACACTTGCTGAAAAAATAAAAAAAATTAATTGTTATATAAAATATCTTTGTATTTTGATTACATATTCTATATGTGGTATTCCGCAAATCATATTTCATATTCCAATAAAAGGCACTTAATGTGCATTTTCTAATTCAATTAGATTTGCACATTAAGTGCCTTATTATTATAATAACTTTAATATGGAATAAGTCGAGTTTATTCCAATATACGAGCTTATGCTCATATGTCGGGTTAAAATCTGGCGTTTGGCAACGTCGCAAAACACCAATATGCTAATTCCTAAAAATTTTTTATGAAAAAATTCTTTATTCGCAAAAGGTATAGTATTTGCTCATGTACGAACATATGCGAGAAATTCCCAATATTTATACAAAGCTAATATTTGAGCTATCTTCATATATTGTTGTGAATAAAAAAAATTGAATACTTTACTGGCTGGGCAAATTTGTCGCCGCCACGATATTTTGAAATTTAAATTATTTATCAAAATTAAAATTTAACTTGAAATTTATAATTATTTAGTCATATTTTGCATAATTCTAAGTAGATTTTGTAAAAAATCAAGAAAGAAAAATTTTAACGTGCTTTATTTTTTCTTTTTATAATAATACATATTTTTATATAATTAACATATTCATAATGTTTCACCCTTTCAAAAATATAATCCTCCTCCTCTCAAATAAACGTACATACGGGTGGCCTCTTTTTTCAAAAAATTAAAATTTGAAATTTTGGGCTCAAATATTAGAGATTTTTTCAACCTTCAACGATATATGTTATCTATATCAGACCTCCTTTCTTTTTGATACTTAACATTGTTCCTAAATCTTAGCCGTTAAGGCTGTTCTGAAAATATTTTTTTTTCGAAAAAATTCAAAAAAAATTCTTAAAATTCAAAAATCCCTTAATTCCCGAGGATTTTGGAAAAAAGTTTTTACATGAACATGTGTATATTATATGAAGTATATTGATAAGGTAAAAATCAAATTTTATTGCATATTCATCGAGAAAATAAACTAACGAATCCCTCAAAATTGAGAGGGTAATCCTCCTCCTCTCAAATAAACGTACATACGGGTGCACCCTTAACTTTTCTTACCATGACCTCCAAGGTCTAAGCACATTACAATTTCTGTTGTTTTTACGTTTTTCTTATAATATATTTTATTTTGATAATTAAATGCTAAAGGCATGCATATTATATTTTAAACATGCATTTTACTAAACTCTGATAATATTAAACAAATCTAAATACCAGATCGTTATATTTTGAAATTATATTTATATTATTATATAAAAATGCCATTGCTTAATGATACACTTCAAATTGGATAGAATTTACAGAAAACTATCTATCAACAATCTGAATTACAATTAAAATAGATATTTATGATGGAAATCATAATTTTAACTTTTTATTCTTTTTAAAACAAAAACATACATAATTTATTAATAAAAATCTTGGATGAAGATGAATTCATAGTAACAAGCCTAAAATAAAAGTAATTAATGAAATTCACACATAATTTGTTTTATTTTAATTCATTTTCATTATCTAATACTTATATTTTGCACTATTATACAAATGAATACTACTTATATCATTAAAAGAAGAGTATTCTATATCCTGCATGAATATGCATTTGACTGGAATCAATATATTGGTAAGTGCAATAGTTAACACCCAAAATTAAAAGAAAAATATATGTATAATAAGATTCAATGCAGTGTTCTTCAATGACACCAAAATATAGACAGAATGTATCTGATTCAATGACTAATAAATAAAAACATATGTATTTAATGATATAGATACATTGGCATAATAATACATTATCATGCTGCAAAAGGAAAATCCCGAATACTTAATTCATTATACAGAAACAAGAATTTTATATTCCAAATTTTTCTATCGTCCTTTACTGATCTACTTTCCGTATTTTTACGACGATAGAAAAAAAATCCGTAAACCCCCTAGAATATTCATAAAATAACGAGAAAAATAACTCATTGAAAGAGAGATTGCACAACAAATATAAAGAGATATTGCACAGTGACTTAGAATAAATCTGACATAGAATATGAATAATTAATGAATTAATAAAAAAATAATAGTTTTATATAAGAAACAAACAAATGAGTAATATTTATTTAAATATAAATAGTTAAACATAAAGAGATAGTCCAGTGCAAAAAAGACATGTGCCGTTAATGCAGCAGCGCTTGCAGCAATGACGTGAACATGATTGACATTGTTCTGATGAAATAGAGCCGCAGATAGGACATCGTGTTAATAGTTCGTGACGAAAATGTGGTGAAACAACACCAATAGATGTCCATAATGTAACATTAAGATCGGAGTCACCAGATGTAAAACATGTGTTGCTTCCGTGGATTTGAAGAGAAACGATTTTATGTTGGTGAGGACTTTCTAATTCTTTAAGGGTGCACCCGTATGTACGTTTATTTGAGAGGAGGAGGATTACCCTCTCAATTTTGAGGGATTCGTTAGTTTATTTTCTCGATGAATATGCAATAAAATTTGATTTTTACCTTATCAATATACTTCATATAATATACACATGTTCATGTAAAAACTTTTTTCCAAAATCCTCGGGAATTAAGGGATTTTTGAATTTTAAGAATTTTTTTTGAATTTTTTCGAAAAAAAAATATTTTCAGAACAGCCTTAACGGCTAAGATTTAGGAACAATGTTAAGTATCAAAAAGAAAGGAGGTCTGATATAGATAACATATATCGTTGAAGGTTGAAAAAATCTCTAATATTTGAGCCCAAAATTTCAAATTTTAATTTTTTTGAAAAAAGAGGCCACCCGTATGTACGTTTATTTGAGAGGAGGAGGATTATATTTTTGAAAGGGTGAAACATTATGAATATGTTAATTATATAAAAATATGTATTATTATAAAAAGAAAAAATAAAGCACGTTAAAATTTTTCTTTCTTGATTTTTTACAAAATCTACTTAGAATTATGCAAAATATGACTAAATAATTATAAATTTCAAGTTAAATTTTAATTTTGATAAATAATTTAAATTTCAAAATATCAAGTTCAGTTCGACTATGTATGTAGTAATTCCTCAATAAAGTGCCAAAACCCTATTAAAATATATGAACATTTTCAACATTTTAATGTTTTTATTTAAAAATTTGATGGAATATGAGCTTCAAACAATTATTATGTAAATAAAAATAATTAAATATATGTATTTATTCGTATTACAACCGTAGTAAGTCGATTCTTCCTTTCTTCTACTGAGGTTTGAATTTGATTTCGAATTGTAAAGAGATTCAAAGGGAAAATACTAGCGGATAAAAACTACCTCCATGAAAGGGTCATAATGGACTCAAGTTGTATTTTTTGATATTTTTTGCTTTTCGAGCCTAAATAGGTAGCCAAGATAATGCCTAAAATAAGGTTCTAAATTCTGAAGTTTACATGATCCTCTCGTGTGCACCCTTAATTTCGATGAATGAATAATCGGCGCAATATGATGTTAAAATAATATTGTCATTAACAAAACCAACTAATGAATAGCGAATAGATTCAGAATTAGATAATCGAAAAACACTAAGTGATGATGTCTTAGATTTATTGAATTCACGATGGGCGAGTGAACTACCATTGATACTATACAAATAAAGAGACATGTCCGTCAAAACCCAGACAAGACCACTAGATTCATCAAATTTGGATGTAACAATGTTTTCAGAAAGATCAACTTTACGGTGGATTGTTCCTGAAAATGCATCCCAAATAACAAATGTGGATGAATATGATGTAACAACAATACAATCATATCCACAAATGTCTGAAATAGGTTTAGATGGTAATGAAATGGCGGACAATGATGAAATCTCGGTAGGAATACCAAATTCGTATTTGATTCGGAATGAACGTGATAAACAAAATGCATAATCAACAACTAACAACAGGCCGTTCTCAGAAAGTGAAAAGCCAGTGCTGTAAACAAATGTTGGTGATGTACGTCGGAAAACAACATTACCACTGCGAATAGATGTAACAATGATAGACATGGATGAAATGTCAAGTTGGAAAATCAAATCACGTGAACATTGAAGACGATGACTCATTAATGGTGATGATCGGATACTTTCACCATCAAAGATGACGTGCTTAGCTTTAAGAGACATGACTTGTGGAGTGATGATGTTGTGGATATTACAAATTGACTTCTTGTGCGAACTTGTTACTTTAAGTTTAGCACTAAATGAAACAAATTCTGAATTTTGGAATTTCTTCAATGAATTACAAAATGAAAAAATGTGTTTAGAGTTCTTCTCGGATTCAAGTTTCTCGTTGATATGTGATGATGTCTTCATACCATATTTGAGAAGTTCTGGAATAGACATGAACAATGGACTGATACATTCTTTAGTAGGGATGCGACGGTTTTACGCCATGACCGTTTAAAAATAGAATAATACGCCATTCGGCCGAATAACAAAACAATACAAAATTATCGCCGTCCATTTTTTTTCTTTCTTTCTTTCTCTTTTTTTTCTCTCTCTTTCTTTTCTCTTTCCTCTTTTTACTCCTCTTTCTCTTTTCATCATTAAACGTAGAAAGATATATTAATATTATTTTAAAATTAAAAAAAATAAAGAAAGTATAATACGTAATTATTTAGTTTATACATGGCACGGCGGACGCAAAAAGTGACAAAATAGAATACCTATGGTGGCAAGACAAAGGAAACATTTTTGTAAGGCAAACATTATATCAAATACCTTTACTTTGTAATAAGAAATATAATTATCACGAAATTACAAATAAATATTGTTTAATATAATTAATAGCAAAATTGTTTTTTATTATTTCCCTTAAGACCTTACTTATTAAGTATACGTATAACAAGCTTGTACTGCATGTATTAGTTAATAGAACAAAAGAAAATGAGCTCAAATGAAAAAAAATTTCATGCTATTTTGGAAATATGCATATTCGAAGTATGAGAGTTGTAAACACTGAGAATTTTAAGCTTTGGTTGATGATGTTATATTTTTGTCTGCTTCAAGAACTTTCACCATTTCAGTTATACCAACTTTCTTTGCTTTATGAAAATATTTAGGTTCAGCAAAGACTGCTATTCTATAACATTTTCCATTGTTTGTGTAAAGAACTATTCTGTCAATGTATTTGTATTGTTTGTGAGTATAAACTTTGTTCTGCTTCAATTCAATAAGATATCCGAATACGTCCATCTTTTTATTCTAAGTAAAATGTCATTTCCGAAAAATAGAAGCGTAAGTGTTTCAAAAGGTTTAATGGCGGTGGCAGATGTGAAGTTAAATTCACCAACTCAAACAAACAGTCAAAGTGTTATTGTCAATGTCAAAGACAGAGATGTTGAAATGGGGAAACCATACGAAGACGAAGATGGTATAACAATTGTTCCTGTAAAAGAACCAACATATCCTGAAGTTAGCAGAGACTTAAGTTCTGTTGCAGATATTCGAAACGACTACCAACAACTGAAAGACAAACTTCAAACTCAGGAGAAGATTTGTCAAGCTTTAAGTATAATGTTAAACTTGGTCGAACACAACCCTGTAAAAGTGAACTCATATGTCATTGCACCTCATGAAGTTTTGAAAGAACTATTGAAACTTTTGACAGAGGCAGACGATATAAACATCAAAGAAATAGAACCCGACATTAGTTGCTGTGGTGTTTCATATAATGTCATTGACAAGATATACGTTATGAAAGGAGGTGAAACGTTGAACTTAAAATATAGTTTCCCAGACGATATAAAAATATTTGACGACCACAACATTTCATTAAAATTTATTTGCTAAGTAAATGGCAGAAGACATAATGGTTTATACTATTACGACTAAAAACCCTGAGTCATATAATTCTATAACAACAAACTTACAAAGTCCTCAAGGACGATATTGTAAACTAACCTTAAACACAATGACGACTAAAGCTGTTTTGCTCTTTTGACACCAGAAGACTTTATTGTTGTGAATGGTAAAAAATACTCCTTTGAAGATACTTACTCAGATATACCACCAACAGGTTTTGTTGACTTATTTAATACTTTAAGTACGGGTGTAACATGTGCTGCAACTAGAGCAGGTTTCATTATGTTTGGATGTCCGACTGAGTTTACTATAAACGATATGAGCTATAATACAAAACTTATTTCTGGTTTTTACTACCAACAGTTTCCTATAACAGGAAAAGGTGTCATACAAGGAATGTCTATTCCATTGACATTAAGCACACCAATCTTATATATTGTTTCAAACTTAGGTTCAAAGTGTTATTCGAATGTCGACAGAAACTATTATGACCAAAAGATACTTATGCGTATAAACAATACTTTCTCTGCTGGTTTGCCTATTGTTCATTCGAATGCAGAATTTTCAACCTTAGTGAACTCAAACACTTTGGCAAGTATAACGTTGACATTAGTTGACGCAAACTTTGTTCTCTGTAAAACTTTTATGTCCTATGTATTTGTCAATGACGGCAGAAAGTTTCGAATTGGAAGATGCAACTGGTGAAAGTATTGTATTACAAGAACAACTTCAACAACAAATAGCTCAAGAACAACAAATGCAACAAATGGAACAACAAAGTCAAGAATAAAAAAAATATTTTTTTTATTTTTATAAAAATGTACAGAATAGATGTTTCAGATTTTTATGACTTCCAAGCATTCAGAAATATGTGTCCATTTAGAGACTATAACAAGCAGTCGAGAATTTGAAACGTTTAGTCATTTATGTCGACTCTGCCCCAGAATGTTATGTCATGAAAGAATGGGATGTTGTCTTTAACAAACCAAGAGCAACAATAGTGTCTGAACAAGAATGTAGACAGAAACTTAAGAAAATAAAAGTTGGACAAGTTGGAATGAAGATGTTAGATGCTTGGGATATCTTATTGTCAAAGTTAGAAGATTTTTCAGTTCGAGGTATAAAGTTCTATACACCTTCTCCAAACTTCTATTCTATCTTCACTGGATATAAATATGAACAAGTAGAATGGAAAGAAAATATTATAGAAGCTTGGTTAGACCATGTCAAAGAAATTATATGCAATGGAAACGAAAAGGTTTATGAGTATATCTTATGTTGGTTTGCAAATATCTTACAACATCCAAGTGCTAAAAATGAAACTGCTCTCATTATAATTGGAAAACAAGGAACAGGTAAGAACACATTCTTTACAGATATCTTATGCAAACTGTTAGAAGGTTATTCGAATCCGAATATGACAAACTTAGAAAACATCTGTGGCAAGTTTAACTCCTCAATAGAGAATATGAAACTTATAGTTTGCAATGAACTTCAAAGTATAGATACAACAAAAGTTTTGAACTCAGATGCTTTGAAGAGTCTTATAACAGACAAAGTTGGAGTTGTTGAAAGAAAGTATAAAGACCAAAGAGTTTGTGAAAATGTTGCAAACTTCATTATGGTTTCAAACAATGTGTTCCGATGAAGTTAGAAAGTTCTGACAGAAGATATGTAGTTGTCAGAACGTCAGATTCTCATATGCAAGATACAGAATATTTTGACGACTTAGCAGAAACTTTGACATCTGACTTTTACAACCACTTGTTCTCATATTTCATGACATTAGATATTTCTAAGTTCAATCCAAGACAAATTCCACATACCGAAGAGAGACAAACATTGTTAGAAGCAAACAAGAGTGTATATGAACTGTTCATAGATGAAACTGACTTTGAGTGTTTAGATGAAAGGTCATTGTACGATTCGTATAAACAATATTGTCAAGAATATGGTTATATGGCAGCTTCTAAACGTACATTCTTGGCAAATGTCAAAAGTCTTTTAGATGTTCAGAATGGTGTATATACAAAGAAAAATTTTTCTGAGTAAATTTTAAAAAAATATTTTTTTATCCGATAGAAAAGATGACGAAATTCATCTCAGTAAATAAGTACATGACAGAAGTCAAAGATAAGTTAGCTCCATTCGCATATTTGAATGTTTACTTCTACAATTTTGAAAAGTCTACATTTGACAAAATTTGGAACATTGTACCAGTTAAGTTTGCTGTTGTTAGAAAAAGTGGTGCAACTTTTGAAGACTTATACATTGACGGTATGTTGACAGTCAAAGAAAATTTTGACAGAAAGTTCTCAAAACTCGAAGAAGGTAAAGCATACAAACTTGTTATACCTTATGAACCAAAGAAAGCAGACGACTATGAATTATTGAGTCTAAATAGTTGAAGTTCAAGGTAAGTTGGGTAAAAAGATTTTAGAGTCTAAGCCAGTGTTTACTCCTAAAGAGGAAGAGAACATTGACATTGACCCAGAAATGTTCTAAAAATAAAATTTTATTTTTACATGTCAAATTTCTTTTTCTCTGGAACTGGTTCAGGTTCTTTCTTCTCTTCTTCTACTTTCTTTTCTTTCTTTTCTCTCTTCTTCTTTTCTGGTGGAGTTATGTCAAATTTGGCGCAACCATATTTATGTAAAAGTTCTTTGTCCTTTAATAGCTCATCTATTCTGTTTTCTATTTCATCTTCAAGAACAGCGCATGTGTCTTCTTTGCATTCTAAGAACTTTTGTTGGACTTCATCTTTCCAATCGGCGTCATCTCTGTCAACAAGTCTGTCATTGACAAATTTTAAGACTGCTCTTTAATGTTTTATGGTTCTTGTCATATTCCCAGAAACAGAACTTTAGAACAAATTCACCTTTCTTGTTTACACTATGTAAGATTTTATGGTCGACAGATGTTTTGCTGTCAAAAAGTTTGTCTCGAATATAGATAGCGAAATCGCTAGACATTTTCTAAAAGATAAAAATTTTAATTTTTCTAAAAATATGTTAGAAAAAAAGTTTGCTGACATTGACAAGAAATTTGAGAATGTTTTAAACAAGAACAAGGTGAAGTTAGAAAATGCTCAGATAAAGCCTATACATGAAAAGTTCTTATTTGCTCAGAATGGTATAACAGGTCTAATTGCACCACCTGGGTCGGGTAAGACTTTCACTTATCTTAAAATGGCTGCACAACAACAAGAACTAGATGAGAAGAACCCATTCTATGAGTTAGTTGTTTTTGTTCGACTTCTGGTCAATTTGACCAAACCGTCAATTCGTTCAAAGATATTATAAAGAAGTCTAAGTTAGTATGTATAAAGGATACTGAGTTGTTAGATTGGATAAAGAAGTACCAAAGAAGAGTTTTGAAGTATAATGCTATAAATGAGTATATAAATTCTAAGTTTAAAGACCCAAATGAGGAAATGCAGAGAATATTAGAGAAGAAACACTTCAGAAACAAACAGAAAGAGATAGAATACATTTCGAAGAAATTGCAATCTTACGATTGGAAGACTACCCTCATAGATGTCTTCTTATCTTAGATGATTTCGCCTCTCATCCTTTGTTAAAGAATAGAGAACAAGACATGTGTCGAATTCTTAAGAAGCTCAGACACTTTAACATCTCAGTTGTCATTTGTGTACAGACAGCAAAGAGTTTAAGTAAGGATGTTAAAAGAATACTTACTGACATAATACTTTTCCCCGGATTGTCCGAAGACGATTTCATGGAACTTATGAAAGAGTCCATGGCAGGTAAGTTTGACAGACATGAACTATGGGAGAAGTACAAAGTCATACAAGACCCTCATACTTCTTTCAGAATTCATATCTACGCAAACAAAGTTCAAATTGTAAAAAGTCAAGCTTGAAAAATAAAGAGTGCATCTACCCTACTTGTTTGAAGTTGTCAAAATACTCTGTTATTTTTTCTTTCAGTAGCGGTAAGTCTTCTTTGAAGGTAAGTATTGTACAACCTTTCATATCATAGTATGTTTGAGGTAACGTATCTTGAACTATTTGTTTCACATCTTCATTCGGTGTCATTGAAATCGGTAAGTTTTCGCGATAGAACCAATTTCTGTCAGATTTGTAAATCTTAGCAAGGTCGTAAAAGCTTTTGTTGTTTCTTCTGACTAAATGCAACATAACCATATCTTTATCTTCTTCATTTTCCATCTCTTCAGTATAAATCATATACTTATAGTTCTTTTCCTTTCCTTTTGGTACCGAACGTGGTATTCTTTTCTGAATGCTTTTGTCTTTTGCTTCAAGCTTGTTTCCCATCTCTTCACGTTCTTGTCTATGAATTTCGTCAAGAAGTCTGTAAATATACCAAGCATAACGAGCTGAAGCCCACATTGCAACAGCATTTACAAGAAGTCTATGTACATAATATCCTCTCAAAACGTTTGGCAATTTTTCACGATTTTCATAGAGTTTTGGCGACTGGGGTTTTTCTCCCACTCGAGTTTTTGCGACTACGAGAAATCCCGTAGTCGAATTTTCAGCTTCATTTAATAGTTCAATAATGCTTTGGTTCCTAAACCAGTCTTGTGGTTTCTTATTGTCGGGTGCAAAACATGCTGTCAAAATACTTTGCATTTGGTACATATCGTCTTTGACTGAACGAATGAGACGGAGTTGTTTGTTAAACTGTATGTACTCGTATTCTTCATTTATAGCTTCATGGACTATAACTGTTGTTGTGTTCTCTGTTGTTGACATATCTGTCTTTACATACAAAATAAAAAAATAAATAAAAATAAAACTAACTTTATTTTTTCTATCTTAAGGAAATTCATGATTTTTGTGCTGAATTCAATAAAAATATATTTTAGGTGAAGCCCACATTGCAACAGCATTTACAAGAAGTCTATGTACATAATATCCTTTCAAACCAGGAGCCAAATTCTTGCGATTTTCGTACGGAATCTCTTCCCTCGGTTTTCCGAGGGAAGCAATCATATGAGGAAATTCATGATTTTTGTGCTGAATTCAATAAAAATAATGTTTAGGTGAAGAGGTGAGATTTCACCTCTTTTTTCACCTTTTTTTTCACCCCAGTTATTTTATAAACGTTTCACATGGTAAACGTTATTTTTTAAATTTTGTGAAAACTCAACGGTTTGACACATGCCCTAAAATTATTTTACTCAGAATTTTGTTGCTGAATTCAATAAAAATAATGTTTAGGTGAAGAGGTGAGATCTCACCCGTTTTCTCACCTGTTTTTTTCACCTCAAGAATACATGAATTGTACGATGTATATTTGAAATCCTAAACAATTTCGTAGCTTCTATTTCTTCTTTTAGTACATCGAATGTTTTAACGATACCGAAAGTTTCTTTATACTTCTTCTTGACGTCAGATAGAAGGAAATCTTCTGCTGTTGGATAGTTTTTGTTCAGAAATTCTAACATGTTCATTTTACTTCTACCGGCTTCTCTGCTTCTTTCTTTAGTCTGCATAGTCGTTTCTCATTCTTTCTATCTCTTTGACGGAGTAGTTATATCTCTCTCATTGCCGCTTTACATTTAGAACATTGCGGGTTCATTTTTGCGTTATATTCTGAAACCTTACCTGCTAAAACAACCAAGGCGTCAATGGTTTTCTTTAAATCTGAAGCAGTTTGTTTTATCTGTTCATTCCATACCTTACCTCTTCTGTCTTTATCTCTTATCTGCCATACACATTTTGCAGCTAATGAAACAAAGTTGTCGTATGTCTTAAACTCCCAGATTTATATATGTCAGAGATGTTCTTATATATACCATGTCGCAATCTTTGTCCATAACTTTATGGTTGCAATGAAAACCAAGGAATTCATAATTTACCTTTCGTATGAACTTCTTTATTTCTACTGAGTCAGTTGCTTTGACTTCAATTTCGTCGAATTCAGGAATAGTTAGTTTTTGCTGCTGAATTTCAGGTAGTTTAGGCAAATGGTCGATGAGGTCCTCCATTTCATAAAGATACTGTTCATTTGTTTCATCTTTCGCACTACAGTCTAAATTACTTGTTAAAAGTTCCTGCTTTATCTTCTGGATTTCTGTTTCAAAAGTATATGAAGAAGGAATGAAGCTTTTCATTTCTACTAACATAGATGTTGGATTCATGACTAACGAGTTTGGTGCTGTTGTTTTGAATTGTTGTTGTGCCGATTGTTGACATTTCTGTTTCTTTATACAAAATAAAAAATAAATAAAAATAAAACTAACTTTATTTTTTCTATCTTAAGGAAATTCATGAAAATTCAAGAGGGTGAAAAAACAGGTGAAAAAAGAGGTGAAATCTCACCTCTTCACCTAAATTATATTTTTGCTGAATTCAGCAACAAAATGAACGAGGTCAGGATGTATGTAAATACCTTTGAATTCATTCATAACACCCTTTGTAAGCTCATAAAATGCTTGTTTTGAGGTCGAGCCACTTTTGGCTCCACCGTATTCTTTCAACCAAAACTCAAGAATTTCCTGCATGAATTTTGTATAAAAAGCAACCGTCTGAATTCCGGCGGTTGCTATATTCTTCACAAAATGCCTTATAATACTCTTCCAGGACTTATTTTCCAACAACTTTCTAAAGTCTTTCCTAAACTGACTGACTGACTGACTGACTGACAGCACAAAGTGGCTTAACGAAAACATTAATATATAAAATTCATGAAAATTCAAGAGGGTGAAAAAAACAGGTGAAAAAAGAGGTGAAATCTCACCTCTTCACCTAAATTATATTTTTGGTCCGGGAACAACTTTCTCTCAATTGGAGCTGTAGCATACTCTTTGCGTAAGCGGTTCAGACCTTCTTCGAAGTCTTGGTCTCTCTTGGACTGAGATTGGAATTGCTGGGGTGGAGCTTGCTGGAACATCCAAGGGTTGGGGCAGTAAGGCATAGGCTGAGGAGGGTAGTTCGGGAAGCCTTGTGGTGGGTAGTAACCTTGAGGTGGAAATTGGTAGTAATTCGGAGGTACTTGCTGGAACTGAGGTGCAGGGGCTGGTGCTTTAGGTTCCTCTGGTTTGGGAATGGACTCGGTTGGTGGTACGTCGGACATTGTCTTGAAACAGTGCAAGTCTTGTTCTGAAGCAGTGCAAGTCTTGTTCTGAAACAGTACAAATATTGTTCTGAAGCAGTGCAAGTCTTGTTCTGAAACAGTACAAATATTGTTCTGAAGCAGTGCAAGTCTTGTTCTGAAACAGTACAAGTATTGTTCTGAAACAGTACAAGTATTGTTCTGAAAAAGTACAAGTATTGTTCTGAAAAAGTACAAGTATTGTTCTGAAACAGAAAAATTTTCTCACAAATTGAGAGCTTTTACGGGAAATTTGTTCTGAAAAAGTTCAAGTCTTGTTCTGAAAAAGTTCAAGTCTTGTTCTGAAACAGTACAAGTATTGTTCTGAAAAAGTACAAGACTAGTTCTGAAACAGTACAAGTATTGTTCTGAAAAAGTACAAGACTAGTTCTGAAACAGAACAATGGACAACATCGAGCCATTAGATGAGGCAATTTAACTTATAGAGATAAATGAAGTTGTTAAGCAGTACTTGGGCAAGGACAAAGCCAACAAGTCCCTCGGCTTCTGGTTGTCTGGAAGAGGTGCGCTGAAAATCGAAATTGAAACCGGAATTCCAATTCAAATACCAGAAAACACTCCTGTAGACGACATAAAGGAGATGAAGAAAGAAGCTCTTCTCAAGTTCTTTGCCAAGCGTCCTTGGATACAACTTCCAAACAGAGAGAGTCCAATTCCACGAATTATACAAATTCTCAGAGCACTGTCCACTTCTCGGGTCAGCCGTTCTACATAACCTCAGAAGGCGACATCCAACCAGTTCAGTAAACATCTCATTTTAACTCACTTTTTTTATGTTTTTGTGAAAGTGTCAAAAATAAATTGTTTTCATGAGTTTTCTACGATGTTAGAAAAAATGTTATTTTCTAATATCTTCACATTCAATACTTTTTCAGCACTTTTCCGTAGTTATATATGAAAGACAATTCGAGGATAAAAGTCATAGTACAATGGAATAATATGTTGCACACCATTTGTTGTGAACCAAACTTGAAAGTCAAGAAAACTGTTACTAGATGGTTCGTAGAATTTAGAAGCAAAGTCATAAAAGTCCTTATCAATACATAGAAAACTATTGTTGCTTGAACTGAAACTTGCATGACACATAACATTTTGAGGTCAAACACGTTTCTATAAACTGTCAATCTGCTGGTGGAAGTATAAATTGAAATGGACCATCTGGTGGTAATTGGTTCGTTCTGGTTTAGTAACCGAAGAAATTGGTGCCAAGAACGTTTGTCTACTTCCCAAAATAAAAACTCTGTATCTCTTGGAGGGTTAATTTCATCTTTTGAAATGAAACGGTGGAGTTCATCTTGTCATATTCTAGTTTCAGATAGTATGTTCCATTTAGTAAAGAGTCGTATTTTTTTTGAATTCCCAATAATATTTGTTTCATTTGAGTTTGAAAGTCATTTAGAGTTTTCTCAAGACTTTCGTCTGAACGAACTGTAAAGATTCTCATTTCGTCAAATTTGTCTATTAGACCATCAGAACCTTTATACTGCCCATGAAAATATACTGCGAACATAAATGCGTTAGTTCTATTTGAAAACAAAACTCTTTAAATCCTATTGCCTTTGCATCTGAAGGACTTTGAAGCAACGAATTGGATAGTCAAACCTGTATGCTCGGGATGAAATTTCTTCATCTGAAATAGTCCTACCAGCATTTGTAAAGATATAGTCTAACGGTTTTGTATCTGCTACTTTTGTTCTTTGTTTTTCAACCTGAAGCATTTAATATATGTAAAAATATATTGTTTTAAAATGGTATGCCATTTCATATTTCTCATCTAACAAACAAGTTTCCCAACGGTCTTCTCCAACAAACTCAGCGTACAGTTCAAATAAAATTTAAAAATGTCACTTTTTAAAAAATAAATTTTTTATTTCATGCAATGTTTTATTTCTGTGCCGTCTTCAAGTATGCCCCAATACTTACGCTTGGAGAGGACATGAACTTCGGAAAATACCTTATCTAGCTTAAAACAGCCCATCTTTTCACCGACCATTCCCATTTCAATGAGTTTGTTATAGCCTTCTTCGTTCGTCATGAGTGCGTCAATGTTCTCATAGTAAACCTTCACTTTGGATTTGACTTCGGAGAAGAATTTGTTGTAGTTGTCAAGTACTGCCTTTGCGAACTGAGGGTAAGACCAATGTTCGACAATAGGTTTTAATGTGGTTACTAAGCCACTTTGACCTTGAGTGAATTCGTACTTCAAAACAAAAGGAGAAAACCTTTCAACAAAGTTGTCGACCTTCTCATAATGTTTACTCTTCATCTCTTGAGGTTTCTTAATGGAATATCCCCATGTCGAATTCATAAGCAATTTGAGTGTCATTGTAAGTTTGGGGTTTGAAGCTTTCCTAATATCATACAGTTGTTGTATGACTTTTTCCAACTGTATAGTTCCTTCCCGGGAACTCACCATCTTCGTTTGGAATTCCAGTCGGAATATATTGGACAAACCTCATGTATGCAGCGTTAAGGTCGACATAGTATATCTTTTCATCTGAGTCGAACTTGTCGCAACCAATTGGTCCAGTTTGTGGAAATTCAAGTGAGTCTCTTATCTTCTGAGAAACTTCTCCTGTTATCTCATAAACATCGTCGAAGCAACCTGTTTCATAAAAACCTTCTGACCTAACTCAGATGCTCTCCAATACAATTTGACGTCAATTGGATGTCTCAATGGAAGTTTGTTTTAGCATCTTGAAGTTCTTTCAACCTCATTGGAAGTTCTTCTGGTTCAGGTTGGTATCCGAACATACCAACTCCTTGTGGAACTGTGTACTTCTTTTGTACTAGAACTTTGTCTGGAACAACTTTTGGTCTTGCTAACAATGAAAAGTTTGTTTCGTCTTTTGGTACAAAAGTTTCTGTCAGCTTGTCATCTGGAATTGGTTCCAACAAACCTTTCTCGAAAAGAATGTTTACAGCTTCTGACAATGTTGCACTTACTTTTACCAAAAGAATGGGTTTGTAAGACTTTCGTTCAACATGAAGTGGTTGTGGACAATTACAATCTTCAACCATGGTAAGTCTTTGTCAACAACATAGTCGTCATGTGAAGAACCTTTAGCTGTAGGTATGTTGACTCGGATATTGACATTTGCCAACGGTGCAATTTTTGCCAATTGACCTCTGAGAATGTACCTTGTCTTCACACATGACTCAAGATACTTCATCTTCTCATCTGTAACAAGACCAGAGTTCTGAGACATGTAAGAATGCAAGGTTCGTTGACAATTGTTTCAATTGAATTGTAAATTCCATACCTTGTCAAGTCAATGTCAGACTTATTTATGAACGGGAAGTATCCAGCAGTTGTTCTGACTGCTTGAGGGTTAGGTTGGTACCATTCGAACTTGACACTTGCAATTCCTTCAATTGCATTCAAAATGTCTGAGTCGGAGTCAACCATTTGTTCTCTCTTTGTAGTCTTGAAAGCGTCAAGAAGTTTTGCGGCTGTTTGTTCATTGCCATGTGCATAGTAAATGTGACCATCCAAATCTGTTATGGTCAATTCTGAGATTGTGTCCTTTCTTATTTCCGTCTTGTATGGCAGCAAGTACACCCATGAAGCTTCTTTGTTCTTTCCTTCGTCAAAGTTTACTGTAAAGGTTCGACCAGATGTAATTTGACTTCTAACTTCACGATACTTTTCATATGCATATCTTGTTCTTTCCATGGGAGCATGTGCGTCTTCACCTTTTCCTTTTTTCCTTCTCAAGGATGCAATTGTTCGTCATGTTTCCAGTAGAATCTGGCAAAGCCGTCGTGTCCTTCAACTTGAGGTTCACTAACATCGAAAGGCATGTCCATAAGACGTTCTTCTTCTAACCTCTCTAGTCTGTTTGGATAATTGGCACGTGCTGTTTCCAAATCCATTTCGTAGCGAAGACCAGACAATTTGTCATAGACTTTTATGGGTCTTCCCTTCCTATATTTAAAATTCTTCGAAACTCTCCAACCATATCTTTGCAATCTGCTTTTATTCTAGCAGACTTTCTATCCATTCTATATGGGGGCATTTTTATAAAAATAAAAAAATATTTTTTTCTTTACTTTACATAACCGCCTGCTGCCATAAGTCTTTGACGCCAACCCATACCAGCTAATGAAGGTTGACTTGGTTTAGTTTGGAAACTAAACTTTGGTTTTGGTTTATCTTCAGTTTTTTGGTTTTTCTTCTTCTATCGGTTTTTCGTCACTTTTCGGTTCCTCTGACTTTACTTCACTTGCAGGAACAGTTGTGTCGTCAACATCTTCATAAATATCATATGCCATTTGTTTTTGTTTTCCTTTCAACTTTTTTGTGTTTGTTGTAAAGTTTAGAATATTTCGACTCTAAGTCAATGAGATGTTCTATAATGAACTGTTGGTCAGTGAAGTAAACTTTTCCATCTGTTGTCTCGAAAGCTCCTTCAGACTTCAATATTTTATTTGTGAGAGTCTGTTTCTTTTTTGAGATACTAGCCGTTCCATTTCTATGAAAAGTGACTTTATAGTTGGGGTTTGTATTTCCAGACCTGGCACTTTCTATTATTGAATTTTTTCTCTTCATCTGTAAGTTCTTTGACAGGTTTGACAATGGTTCTGAACTTTTTGTTTGTGGTGTCAAATCTACCGTTTCAACTTCTTCGGTCATTTCATCTCAGTAAAAAATTTGAGTTTGGTTTGTTTTCAACTGGTTGTTTAGGTTTTTTAAGTCGGTCTAAAACTTCCTGAGGTATAGGAAGAACTTTACAAACCGTGGTGTAAAAGGTGGTCTTCCATGACTTATTCTGTTTAAAGCTGCATTGTTCATTTCATCTCAGTAAAAATTTTAGTTTGGTTTGTTTCAACTGGTTGTTTAGGTTTTTTAAGTCGGTCTAAAACTTCCTGAGGTATAGGAAGAACTTTACAAACACGTGGTGTAAATGCTGGAAGCCGACAAATCCATCTTGAACTCATTTGTCTCAATGCTGCATTGTTCATTTCATCTCAATAAAAAACTTTACATTCCCCACGTTTGAGGCGGTTGAGGTTGGTTATTGTTTACCCACTGTTGTGCATGGTTATATCCTCTGTTAAAGAATCTTTCACCTTGGTCCATTATAGTGTCCTGCTTGGTTATAGTAGTCATTTGCTTTGTTATAATAGTTTCCTGCTTGTCTTCCTACATTGTCCATCCATCCTTGAACTTTTCCTCTTGTTTCAGGATTTGGAATAAGATTTGTTGCATCTCGTGCTACATCCCAACCTTTCTGTACAGTTTGTATAATAGGTTGTGCTTTCTCTTTCAGTATACCTAATGTACTCAAAATCTTCTTTCCAATTCCAAATGCACCTCTGGCTATTGTTCCCACTGCGGGTAAAAATCTAGATGCAACTCCTGCTAATGCGCCAAATAAACCCATTTCTTATAGGGTAAAAAAATGACGAATCCAAACAAGGACCCCTATGTTTCTAAAGCGACAAAGAAAGCACTCATGATAAAAATCTTTAGTTCAACACCAAATGCTTGGTTTATGGATATCTTGGAAAACATTCCGAGAGTTAGAACAGATGGACCTCCATACTGGTTAATATTTTTGGTCAAAACACAAGATACTGTGAAGCCATACCATTATGGTCCAAAAATATTTTAGATGTGAAAACTGCTTTGACAATATTCGTTGACAAATACCATCCAACAAAACTGACATCTGACTGTAAAAGTTCTTTCAAATCAGATGATGTAAAAAACTATCTGCGTTCAAAAAATGTAAACCAATATTTCATTGTCGACCAAAACCATTCTGCTCTTGGTGTCATTGACGGATGTATAAAAATGTTAAGAGACTTAAACCAACCACAAGGTGGTGAAGCAAATGAAATGTCATATGACGACAAGTATAGACACTTCTCCATGGCAAAGATGAGACAATTTTAAATATTTACAATAACCGTAAACAAAAAGGTTTGGGAAACCACTCCCCCGAAGAAATGAAAAACAACCCTGACTTAGAGAAAGACTATATATTTAATAATTTAGTCAAAAGAGACAAACAAGAAAGAATGCCGGGCTTCAAACTTCAGAAAGGTGACAAAGTAAAAATAGAAATACCTAAACGCGACCCATATGAAAATACTATTGACTATGACAACAATGGGAACCCGACAGGTACTCACATTCGTGTTCGTAAAAATAGAAGAAAGTATACAAGAGAATATTATGAAGTTTTAGGCAAACATGGCAAAATGTACACACTGCAAGCAGAAGATAAAACTACTATTGCCAGACCTCGTTTCAAACTTGTCAAAGTTCAAGGTGGTATACTTTCAAAAGACAGTTCCTAACAAATATAAGACAACTCCTGACGAATATGCTAAAGAAGTTGAAAATGACGACTAAGCAATTCTATACCATGCGTAAACTGTCATGTAAGGTGCATGTATTCTTTACTTTGTCCCGTTGTTTGCGTATATCCTGAAACGAAATGTGTATGGTTTCCTTCTCCCTGAGTGTCACTCCAGTAACAATTTATAGCAAACTTAACCTCGTCTTTAACATCATATCCTTTACCTTTTGTCATTCCTGACCAATCCCAATATCTATGCTTATGCCAACCTGCTTGAGATGTACTTAAATCTATGTAGTGACTGTGTGCAGGTAAATTTTCACCTGAAATCGTTTTACTTCCACCTGTTTCCTTTGAAGAGTTTGCACAATACAAAAACCTGTCGACTATTTGTTCCCATGCACCAACACCAAACATTACTTGAGGACCTCTTGCTTCCATAGATGTATAAATAGAACCTACTGGGTTCATTAAATCAAACATATGAGATATTATAGGATTGTCTCTTTTGAACTTAAAATATAGTGCAACTATTTCAGGTTTCTTCTGGTTTGTGTCAGAATATTTTTTATAATATAATCTTATGTTTTCAGGGTAGGTAAAATCTTGACTATAATATTTATTTCTGTCATCTGTATAATAATATACTATTCTCGTTTTTTCTATTGCATTATATCTTTTATATCTATAATAATCTAAATATAATGTTAGCTTTTGTTCATCTACATGTGGTGTTCTGTCGTCATCTCCATAGTCATAATAATGTGGTGCTGGAGCTGGGTCAGGCAATGTCATATCTGCCATTTCATAAACTCTTAAATATTTCTTTTGTTCGTCTCCATATAAGTTTAAGTAGCAGTTGTTGTCTAATGGAACTTTAACTTGTGTACCATCATTCTTTTTATAGCTTACATACATTTCATTGTTATTTTTCGGAATGAGTTTATACCGTGTACCATTTTCTAAGGACTGTACCAACTGCCATCTAAAATATTTATTTTCTTCATTGACAGAAAAGTCACCAACAATAGTTTCAATATTTTTTGTTCCTATCAAACTTTGGTATATTTCATTGACATATGTTTTATCTGCTTTATTTTCAAGGCTAACGTTTAAGTCTGTTATTTCAGAAGATGTATGTGTATGTCCAACGTCACTTTTCCTGTTTAAGGTTTCTTGTAAGTTTGTAATATTTGCAATGGTATGTGTATGTCCAACGTCACTTTTCCTGTTTAAGGTTTCTTGTAAGTTTGTAATATCAGATATAGAATGTGTATGTCCAACGTCACTTTTCCTGTTTAAGGTTTCTTGTAAGTTTGTAATATCAGATATAGAATGTGTATGAGTCTTATCTGCTTTTGTCTCTAATGTTTCCTTAAGACTTGGTATTTGGTTAATATAATGTATATGAGTCTTTTTAGAATATTCGTTTTCAGCTCTTGTCACTTCACTTGACATTTTATTGTCAACATATGTTTTGTCTGCTAGTTCAGGATGAGTATGTTCTTTTGTTGCATAAGCATTGTTAGCTCTTTCTTCTTCTTTTGCTATTGCATCGTCTACATATTCTTTGTCAGCTTTGTTGTCAACATCTGCTTTCAAAAGAAGTTCATTTATAGGTTTCTCGTTTAAAGTTCCTTTTGTTGGATTTATACAGACAGTATGGTTCTTATTGTCTTGAAACAGAAACTCATCTGTCATTGGGTTTAATGTCAGTTTAAGTTTCCATCCTTCAATGACTCAGATATCTTAGAATAGTTTGAAAAGTTTGTTGTGTTCTTATTTAGAGCTTGCATAATGAGTTGTCGGTTGTGTTGTATTTCTCTCATAGACGCTGTTTCATTTGACATTTTTATTATAGATAAAATATGCTTCCAATAGAAAAAGAAAATTCTAGAGTTGCTACAACTAAACCATTAGATGAACTTTTTACTAATGTCGGTCAAAAGTTTGAGACAGATACCGTAAAGCATGAAGGCTATCGTTTTGACTACCCATTAAGATGGTTAAGAGACCCATCCGTCACAAAAGCTATTGGCTTTCGTAGAATGAAGTTCATTTCAGAAGCCATACATGGTTTCCCATTTACGGTCGGTTTTGAAGTTCGATACTATAACAAAGAAAAACGTATGTATGAGAAATTTGAACAGGGAAAACTTTTACAAGTTAGTTTGCTTATAAATTTAGAAACAACTCTTCAAGCTTTTCAAGAAAAAATAAACGATATCTATATTGAATATGCAAACCAGTATAACATTGACGAAGGAGAATACCATCTCGATATTATTTATGACAGGAAAAATGCAACTGTTAAAATCAATAAAATAGAAGACCTTGGAGAAAACGTTTATATTTCTACAAAATATAACAACTTGGCATGGTATAGATTTATGAGGATGTTAAATCAGCCTGCAGCATATCCAGTACACCCGGACTATTATGAAGTCGAAAACCCTAATGGAACATATGAAAATATTTTCGACCAAGATGCTATTATTGTTCATGCTTCATTTTCTGGCGCCCAAAACTCTTTCTTATGCTTGGCAAATGACTTTTACGAAAAACCTACAAAGTTATACGAACCACCAAGTGGAAGTATTTCAGACTTTCAAGTATGGTTTACTACAGATGGAAGAAAAAGAATAATTCCATTATACCATGCGTTTTACTTAGAACTTAGTTTCATATACAACTACTATCGAACGGTAAAAATATAATTTTTTAATACGGTTGAGGTGTTGGATTTGGTTGCCAACTAGACTGTGGTGCAGGTTCAGGCTGTTGTATAACAGGAGCTTGTTCTTCTGGTTCAGGGTCTTTAGGTATAATACCAACAAACTGACCTACTCTTTTACCAATATTTTTGACACCGTTCCAAATTCCTTTTCCGACAGATTTTATTCCATTCCATATACCTCTTCCAACTCTTCTGAAGAAGTTTCCAATACTACTGAAGAAACCCATTTTACTAGTAGTAAAAATCAAATGTCCGCCTAGTCTCTTACGTTTCCTGTTGAGTTCCATAGCATTCTTTAACTGGAGCTCATACATTCTGTTTCTCCTCTGGTAGAAAACATATTCTGGGTCAACTCCTGTGTTCGCGTCATCTGCATAAAGTTGTTTATATCCCACTTCAGGGTTTGTATAAAACTCTTTCCATCTCATATTTGCATACCATGGTGGCAAACCTAACGCAGCGTCATTTGACATGGCAGTTTGCATTTGTACATCTGTTGGCACTTGACCATAGTTTGCCATTGCAGTTTGTATTCTAACTTCATTTGGAATATTCTCTGGGTTTGGTTGTCCAGGTTGCTGTGCATTCGCTAAGTTCTGTGCGTCCATTTAATATTAGATAAAAATATCTCTTACGAGTACATATGCTGAACATTTGCAGGCATTGGTTCATCTTCATATTCTCTGTACTTTTCTGCCACGTCAAATAAATAAATGACACAATGGAAAAAACCTAAAACAAGTAGTCCTATTTCAAACCACATTTACTTACTAATAAAATTTCTTTATTGTGACACTTTCTCCGGTTTATAGGACCTCTCTCATATTCTATCTTGTCATATATAAACTCATAGTCATGTATGTCCTCTAACCATCTCATAATGGTTTCCAAACCACTTTTATCGGATGTAAAGTAAAAGCATGGATGGTTATGTATAACGTCTAAAGTTTCTAAAGAGTCTCTCAAAGTCCAGTCTACTTGGTATTGAAAATCCCATGTGTTATAGAACGGCGGGTCCACTATAAAGAAAACATTTTCCTTGTCTTTATATTTTTCATACAACTCTGTCCAATAACATCTCACAAACTCTATACCCTCAATATATTTTTCTATGTTCTCTTTGAAAACATTTGTATAGTTAAGATATAAAACTTTTGACATAAGTGTTTCAATGTCATGAACTCTTATAGAACCACTATATAATAGTCTAGCAGATATACTATCCCAGTCTATATATTCTGCTTTTTTCAAAACCTCTCTCACAATATTTTTCTTATCTAATGGTATACGTTCCATCTTACCTATAGGTATCTTTTCTTTTAACTCTTTCAATATATTGTTTGTGTCTGGTATATGTTTGAGACGGTCCATATAGTTGTCGAAGTCATTGCATATAATCTTTGAGTCTGGGAATATTGTATGACATAAATGGGATATATAGAAACTTCCACCGAACAAATCTACAAATGTTAGACCATTCGGTAGTTTCTTAAGTTCTCTCAATATAATATCTTTACATCTACTCTTATTTCCAAAGAACGGTAACGGCGGTTTTGTAAAATTCATTTATATATAATAATAAAAATGTTTTTACCCAAAAAGTGACAGAAAAGTGACAAAACATGAAAACATATATAATTTGTGAAAAGTGACACATTATATAATGTTTTCGACCCAGAAGACTAACAATTTTCCGAATAAAAACTTCATTTATACCAAACATCTTCGGGGCTAGAGGGCGCAACGCGCCTGGAAGCCCCACTACCTTTTTTTATTCTTATTATTCTACCTTATTTATTTATGATATTCATTGATGTCAAAATAAAGTCAAGTTGAAATTTTTATGTAATTTCAATGTGACAAAAAATGGTTTTAATTCTCAATGTTATATTATCATATCCTAAGGATGTCGTTTTGTCCCCCCGGGGGTTGATTGCGTCCCCCAAGTGGGGGACGCTGGGGAACAAAAATTGAGAAGCTTTGTTTGATGAAGTCAGAGTCTATTTGTAAAGTGTCAAAATAATTATTGATTACTGAAGTTCAAATATTATAATATATACAGCACCTCGTTAATATTTAAAATACATTTATCTAGTTTTTGTTGAATTTTCTTGCATTTTCAGAGAATTGATATTTAATTTTTCTTAAATTTTAGCTCTATGAGCTTTGTAATGACATGATTTTGATTTTTGTTAAAGGTAATATATTAATCATTAATAAAATCAGGAAAATAAATTTCCACCAATCCCCCAATCCCCCATGGGGGACGCGGCCAAATATACATTCAATTTTGAATGTCCCCCAGTCCCCCATGGGGGATTGGGGAACAAAAAGTGACGCTCTATGAAGAGTCGATGAAAGGCCAGGAAGGGGCTCTGTTGTTTCTATTCCAGAATTCAAACCCAATTTACTGTTATTGGTGCTTTCAGCCTGAATATTTACAAAATTTAATTTTTGAATCAGATGAAAAACTAAAGCGAATAGTAAATATCAGTATACATTATTAAGATTTATAAAAACAATACATAATTAATGCATAAATTATAAATTGCATTTTTCAAAATTGGCTTAGATATATCATTTTCATTAAAATATGAACAGCCTAAGTCATGATTAAAGAGTTATACATTTATATTTTTGACACTTTACAAATCATTTTTGACGCTTTACATGTTCCCCAGAGTTCGAAAATTATTTGGTCGAGTCCCCAAATGTCCCCCAAGCGACATCCTTACATATCCATAAAAATCATAGAAAGATATATCGAAACCAAGGTGAAAAGTGCGAGTATCAAACAGCTTACAGTGCGCCCTTTATATGAATTTTGAATGAGTTAGCTAATTCATGATAATAATTTTCCCGCAAAAAATGTCATGAATTTGATATAATTGGTCATGAATATTTGAGATTGAAATCAAATACGATTATATTTTTCGAATAATCGTAATAGAATTTTAATAATATATTTAAAGAGTTATGTGTTTAAGGGTGTAATTATTATTTTATGATATTCTTTCACATTTCCTAACAACAGTTTTATTTTATGTGTCTCTTCAGATCTGTATTGGACATTTTGAGTGAATGTCAGAAAGTGGTAAGTAATCCTTTAAAATTAGCTTATACCATAAACAATATTTTGAAAGTTGCCGGATATTCTTTGTTCAGACAAAAAAGATGAAATGAAGAATATTTGGTAAATTCTGATTTGGTGATGATAAATTATATGAGGAATATAACAATATTTCTTCAAACTGTAAAAGAAATGTTTATTAAATTACAAGATAAAAGAGAAAAATTAATATATTTTGGTTTTTCATCAATATCTGAAATATGATTTTCTTTTCCAATGATGAAGTACTTACAATAATCATTGTTAGATAATGATTTTATTAAGTTTATGATTTCAACTGATCCTGCTGTTGTTGGATTTTCTACATCAATGAAACAATTATCAACTATGATTGTGCTTCCAGTTTCTGCATAGAAATAATTCTGAGAAATGTTGTTATTTGATAAACAACAACATTTTAAAAATAGTAGTACATCCGATGTATAAATTAAAACGTAATCAGTAATATTTTGGAAATTTGTTGATTCGAAACTAATTATTGATCTTGATGATGAATAAAGAAAAGCAGGGGGAAAACTAGTTTGAGTATTATGTTTATTATCAAAAAATATTGAAAATAAAACTTTTGATTCTGATTTAAAATCTAGAAATCCAAAAATACTTCTTCCATAAACTTTTGCATGAGAAATATTTGAATTTGAAAAATTAATTTTTCCGTTATGTAGGTAAATATTATACCATCCGATGAAACTTTCTCTTCCACTTTTAGTGATTGAAGATGAAAGAATTTTGTTTTGGAATGAATCTTTGTCTGAAACATATGATAAACAATAAACTCCAGAATAATTTAATGTTAATTTGGAAGAGTCACTTATTATTCGATCTTGGACACATTCACCTTCACTGGAGAAGTATAAACATCCTCCATTTCCTGAATTACTACAATTTGTGAATTTGGTGGTGTCAATTAAGAGTTTGGTTGTTTCTTGAGATGTATCAAAACGTATGGCACCACTTGTAATATGGTCATCAAATATGCAGTTGCTGACGTAGTAATTTTGATCTCCTTCAGAAAGTTTTTCTTCTTTTTCTTCCCAATTTGCTTTGGGAGGGTTTTCTAAATAATAATCAGTCCAGCCGCAATGTAAATTGATTGTTTATAACAAGCATTTGGCACTAAAATATTATTTTTGATTATTTATCGTTCCGATCAAAACGATAAATTAAAAATTGAATAATGTCAATTTTTTTGGTATTTTTTTGATAAAAATTCCTAAATAAAACAATTTTCTGGCATTTATCATTTTTGATGACTGATTGATGTGATGACCATCAATAAGGCAATATATTGTCGCCTTCATTACAAGTAAATTTGATGATTCCTTTCATAAATTATTTTGATTTATCGAATTTGAGTTACAAAGTGTAAAGCATTGTCTATTCAATGTATATAGCATCTTTTATAACTATGTGAAGAACAATCATGTCTTATTTGTCATTTTTCCTTCTTAAATTAGGCAAAATCGCAACCGAATTTTTAAATCTCGATCGCAAAGAAAAATTTCGATTTTTTATAAAATCGCGAACTTCTGAAAAATTGCGAACAGAAAAAAATCGCGATTGTTTTTGAAATCGCGTTTTATTAGAAGTACGCGATTTTATAAAAAATCGAAATTAGATTAAAATATAGCGTCTAAAACCAAATTGCGAACAAGTTATGTATTGATTAAGAAAAATATATTTAAGATGAAGAATTGCTTGCTATGATGTACTGATTCATGATCAGTACATCATAGCAAGCAATTCTTTACATGAAGTTCGAAAACTTGGGTGCAATCAGATCTGATTGCACCCAAGTTTTCGAACTTTGTATAGGGAATTAAAGGGTGAGAGATATATAGTCTATCTATATATCTCTCACCCTTTAATTCCACCTCTGTAAGCGATAAAATTTTATCAAATATTTTATACTACGAGAAATTATGGCTTTGTTTCATAGACGTATTGAATTTACCGATTGTGTTAAAATGAGATCGCTTAATCTTTAAATTTATTAAGTTAATCAAATTTTTGATTAAACGCAACGATGTTTTGTGAAATCAAAACGATAAATATTCAATGCAAACGCACCTGAGCTATGTTCCTTTATTGCAGCCATTAAACATTTGTCTGGCTCACAATTTGAGAGCACTTCACCTAAATAATGCTATAATGAAAATTGAATTAATAAAAATCGTTTCTTCAAATAATCTTCACAAATATATTATCATTATGTGAATTTTTACTTATAAAATTAAATACATATTTAGTTTCTAGTATTTTTTTTTCTATTGTCATTCAAAATATAGCTACAAAACGAAGAACCATAATTTTGATAAACACTAAATGATAATATGATTTATAATATAAATAAAATATTTTCAAGTCCAATAAATCAAAATTGATATTTTAAAAAAAAACTAATTAAGAATTCAGTGATAATTTTATCAAATATTACAAGACAATATGATTTATAAGCAGAATAAAATGTGAATTATATCAATATGACACTTTTAACCTTTTTTAATCCGAAAAATCCAAAATACAATTTATACATATATTTAAGCAATATAATTATATATGTGATGATAGATCTCCATGATCAGAGTTTCGAGTTTTATTGAGTATTCATTGGACATCAAAGTTGAATCAAAGCAGCAAAAGTGAAATTTTCCGAGGAAATTTTGATGTAGCGAATTTTTTGTGTGAGCATTAATAGATCGAAATCACAAGAGAATATAATACCTCGCTACATATACTATTATATTATCATGTGAAATAAGAATGTTGAATCAATATCAACTGAGATATAATAGTATATAAAAAGTATTTTTATCATAGCTAAAAAAGAGATTTTTCACATGACAAAATTCTCAATGGAGAAAAACCATCTATATCCTACATATAACGTATAACGCATTGTTTTATACTTAAACACTTCTCTATGGATATATCTTGCGTAACATATATCTATCAGACTCGCTCATTTATTAAGCTATTAATAAAAATAGTATTCCATGAAAATCGTTTTTCCATTATATTATCCGTGAAGTGCGGTGTAAACTTCACAATTCTCCGCTTCGGACGGAAAGAATTGTGTAGCCACACACACTTGTCATGCATAATTGTGTATTAAGCAAAACGAAAGCATTCACGATACAAATCTGTTAATTATGAATACTTTGATTTGACATTGAATATCTCATATCGAGATTTGAGATATCAAAAGCAAATTTTGATTTTTTATTATACAATTTATATTTGTAGTCTAATTATTATAGATATCATCAAAATATTGTGAAAGCACAATTTTTGGACCAGAAATTTTATAAAATATTCAATAGCTCAATTTTTCGAAAGTATTAGATAGCTATTATATTTGACATTGAATGCAAATATACTGTATGTGATTTTTATGAATATTTGTATTAGATAATTTGCGATCTGAAAAAAAAAATTGAATTTACTAATATTTGTTCTATTTATATAATATACTCGGGCATTATATTATGATTAGAATACAATTGCTAAAATCGAGTCTAATATTTTAGAATATTTTTTTAAGATATTTGGGATTGAGTATTCATACTATGTGATTTTCATAACCAATGAATGTGCCCTACAGTATAAGTAAAAATAAGAATAATTTTTTTCAATTTGATATCTTTTTTTAAAAAAGTGTGATTTTCACAAAAAAAGTGTTATAGTAGTAGGATTATAGTCCATACAATACTATTGTAATCTCTTTTCTCGAATTTAATTTTTCAATTAGCAATTCGAGAAAAAAAATATTACTTAAAGGACGACTTATCACTCCGAAAAAGACCAAAATTAAGGACGTGATTTTTTTGAAAGTTCGCGATTTTTCAAAAAGTCGCAATTTTTTCACGAATCGCGATTTTTTAAAAAAATCGAAATTTATCGTTCAAATCGCGATTTATTAATAAATCGCGAAAAAATTCTGTTCGCGATTTTTAAAAAATCGCGATTTAAGCTAAAAATCACAATTTATCATCAAAATCTAGATTTAAAAATTCGGTTGCGATTTTGCCTATTAAATACTTCAAGTTAACATGAGCAAATTTCATCATTAATGACAATCAAATATTCATATTCTATTTATGTTTATTATTTGTCAGCGTGCAATTTCTCATACTATCTGTTATTATCTCTCATTTTATCATTATTTTTATAAAAATATATGTTTCGATTGTAAAAATCTAAATTATTACAACATTTGAGTTTCATTAAAAAGATTGATCGATTATGATACTTTGAATATATTATAAGTTCATAATTAATCTCTCTTTAATAAAATATTCATAAAATAATGAGAAAAATAACTCATTGAAAGAGAGATTGCATAACATATATAAAGAGATATTGTGTAGTGACTTAGAATAAAACTTAAGTAGAATATGAATAAATGAATTAATAAAAAATAATATTTTTATATAAGAAACAAACAAATGAGTAAAATTTATTAATATATAAATAGTTAAACATAAAGAGATAATCCAGTGCAAAAAAGACATGTGCCGTTAATGCAGCAGCGCTTGCAGCAATGACGTGAACATGATTGACATTGTTCTGATGAAATAGAGCCGCAGATAGGACATCGTGTTAATAGTTCGTGACGAAAATGTGGTGAAAGAACACCAATAGATGTCCATAATGTAACATTAAGATCGGAATCACTAGATGTAAAACATGTGTTGCTGCCGTGGATTTGAAGAGAAACGATTTTATGTTGATGAGGACTTTCTAATTCTTTAATTTCGATGAATGAATAATCGGCGCGATATGATGTTAAAATAATATTGCCATTAACAAAACCAACTAATGAATAGCGGATAGATTCAGAATTAGATAATCGAAAAACACTAAGTGATGATGTCTTAGATTTATTGAATTCACGATGGGCGAGATGACTGCCATTGATACTATACAAATAAAGTGAAATCTCGGTCAAAACCCAGACAAGACCACTAGATTCATCAAATTTGGATGTAACAATGTTTTCTGAAAGATCAACTTTACAGTGGATTGTTCCTGAAAATGCATCCCAAATAACAAATGTGGATGAATATGATGTAACAACAATACAATCATAGCCACATATGTCTGAAATAGGTTTAGATGGTAATGAAATGGCGGACAATGATGAAATCTCGGTAGGAATACCAAATTCGTATTTGATTCGGAATGAACGTGATAAACAAAATGCATAATCAACAACTAACAACAGGCCGTTCTCAGAAAGTGAAAAGCCAGTGCTGTAAACAAATGTTGGTGATGTGCGTCGGAAAACAACATTACCATTGCGAATAGATGTAACAATGATAGACATGGATGAAATGTCAAGTTGGAAAATCAAATCACGTGAACATTGAAGACGATGACTCATTAATGGTGATGATCGGATACTTTCACCATCAAAGATGACGTGCTTAGCTTTAAGAGACATGACTTGTGGAGTGATGATGTTGTGGATATTACAAATTGACTTCTTGTGCGAACTTGTTACTTTAAGTTTAGCACTAAATGAAACAAATTCTGAATTTTGGAATTTCTTCAATGAATTACAAAATGAAAAAATGTGTTTAGAGTTCTTCTCGGATTCAAGTTTCTCGTTGATATGTGATGATGTCTTCATACCAGATTTGAGAAGTTCCGGAATAGACATAAACAATGGACTGATACATTCTTTAGAAATAGTAGGAATTTTATCGATGTCATAAAATGTTGGATGCTTGATTTTCTTCTTTTTCTTCAATGAAAAAATGTCGGGAGTAGAATTACGTCGAAATATTTCTGCTTTCTTCGTGTTTTGAATAGTTTGTGGAACAATTGATTTTGAAAATGTGACTGTCGCTCTGCTTGTTGCAACTGGTGTCTTATGAAATGACAAACTAAGAATTTCTTCTGAAAATGATAAACGTGGGAAAACTGGTTGATCGTCACAATTAACAAAGAATCGACCACTTAATGCATTGTAGATCAATAGTGTGTCTGTTGCGGTGATCAACCCATTTGCGAACTTTTGGAGTGATTCTTCAATAGATTTAACACGATGAATGAATGGGAAAGGAGGAAGTGAATCTAAACACTTTTCGCTGATCTTACTGAAAAATGGACTGATTTCATCTGAATTCTGTTTACAAAATGTTAAAATAAAACTACCACATTCGAAGCCCCAAAAATATATTTTTGTTCATTCTTATGAACATAAATTAATTGTGAGTATTTGACGCTGATGACAATTCGACCAGCAAAAATGGATGTACTGCCCCAGTCACCTTGGATAGATTCGTTGATAAGATTCTTCATTTCATCATGACCTAAATCTTGAAGAATCATTTTATCATGTTGAAGTTCTGAAAATGTGACAACATCAAATGATGTTTCGAAGAAAAAAACGGAACAATGCAATTTCTGTGAAAAACGTGATAATTCGGTATTAAACTTATATAGCAAATTACCTTCGTTGTTGTGGATCTTCAAGAATAAATCGGTAATGTCGTTTCGATGTGTTGCAACTGCTTGCTTGCTGTAATAATCGTATTCGATTTCACAACGACTGAAATATGATGGGGATAACAAACGAGGGGGATAAAATGGAAATGAACGGGGACAAAGCGTGAAATAAATTGGACTGTAATCATCAATAGAACTCTTCTGGTCTTTGATTTCTGTCGAAAAACTCATCCATGATACCATTTCTTCTAAAACAATGAACTCTGAATTTAATGAACTCAAAACTTCACTCATCAACAATTCGTAAACATGTTTGTGAAAATTTGAGATTTCGCGACTCTTATGATATTCAAGACTGATTAATGGAAAGTTCTTACAAACAAAATCTTTGACATTAATAGATGAAATAACTAGACTGATTTCGATACTTTTCTGTTTGTAAAATGGTTCGAAATATGTGATGTCGCCTTTGCGTGCAAGAGAAAGAATATCACTTTCAACTTTGTTTGAGATCTTGTCAAAGAAAAGAGATGTGTTTGTATGAGATAATAATAAAATGTAAATCCATGAATAAAGTGATTTAGAATTATCAACTAAAATAGAAAATGCTTTCATGCATGAAATAATGTGACTAACAATCAATGGAACTTTGTCTTCTGATAAATGACTGAATAAATTAATCAATAAACAGTCTGTAACTGATGAAATAGAATTAATGATTTCATTATTTCCTAAAAGCAAATTAATAAATGTCAAGATGCGTAAAAAGATGTCTGTTTCGAAGCCTTCTAAATAATTAGAATTAGATAAGAATAGAAGAGATGTGAACAAATTAATGATTTGTTGTGTCTTCGGTGGATTTGTCAAGATATAGTTCAAAACATTGATAGTGAAGAATTTGATCAATGGATCATTTCTGATTTTAGAAACTGAAACAAATGAAAGAATGAAACTACAAATAAAACTTGGATTTGATAATATCAAAAAGTTGTTAATGAAATTAGAAAACTGTGTAATTTGATAAAAGTTGATATTATTGTTTTTGATATCAATAAGTTTATCAAAATATTCGATACCATTGATGTCAACTGTTTCTATCCTATATGATTTTTCTAAGACTTTGTCAATATTAATCCAGATTTTTTCATCAACTTCAATGTGAATATTTTCTGAATTACTTTTAAGAAATTTGAATTTGGTACGATCTTTCAAATAAATAATATTTAAACATAAACTCAACCATGTAGAAAGACAGATAACAAAATTCTGATTTTCACTTAATATATTGATCTTTTTCAACATAAATAATGAAAGATCATTGACGTATTTCTCTAATTGAGTGTTACCAGACCAACAGCTAATTGTACCAAAACTAATCAAAACAATGCCTAAATTATAAATATCTGGATGATGAGATTGGTCTAAAATAACAACGATATCTTTCCAAACACTGTCTGAAACAAAGCATTCAGAAACAACTTTTTGCATGATGCGTGTGGGTAAAACATAATCATTATCATATGAATTCAAGAGAGACATCAAATGAATGATTTTGATCTTCAATTCGGTGGAAACAACTAAACAAATTTCAACAAAAAAATCAAATGGACAGATAGAAAGAACAATATCATATGTGAATTTATCAATGAATTCTGTGAGTGCATTAATAATATTAGACTTCATTTCATCAGAACCAATACGTAATAAACAGTTAAGATATGGTTTCAACAATGGAACTTTATTGATATTTTTTAAGATTGCAATGATCATTTTACATAAGCCTTGGTTGTCCATGATTTTCTTAGTCAAGAAGATTTCGAAATTGGCAACAGATCGAAAATCATTTTCATTGAATTGTTCGAAAATACTTTCAACAAGGATGTCGTTGTTAACATTATCCCACATCTTCTTGTGAAGAAGAATGCTTGTCAATGCTGATTCTGATTTAGAATTCTTGGATAATGAAACTAAAAATTCTAAAAACAAATTTTTCGAAATAAATTTGTGTGAATTAGAAATAGAACCAATTAAGATCTAATAAAATGGTTCTGATTCATAATGTGTAATCTCTTGGATATTTAACAATATACGAAAAACTGAACTGAACTCTTTCTCATTATGTGAATTATGAAAACTTTCTAATAGTTTTCGTTGTGGAAAATTAGACAAAAACAACATAGGAAAGCCGAAATATGGAACTAAAACACAATTCGATGGAATATAAACATCAAAATTACCTTTCTCAAGTGAAATTGGCGTGATAATTGTTTCATCTTCATATAATGAAATAACACAACTTGCTGATGAATTAAAAAAATTCTGTGAAAATCTTAAGACTTGTTTTAAAAAATCGAATTGCAGATCCTAAAAATATTAAATCTTTCATAGCTGCACAAAATCGACAAAATGTCAAATTAGATCTCTTAGCCTTTAAATGGAATGTGAAAACAACTCAAGTTACATTCAATGCCAATGATGAACTCTAATTTTGTGTTTTTTGAACAATATCTAATTAGAATAAAGCATTTGCTCTCTTAATCTCATTCTGTTGATCATGTTTATGATTTATTTATTAAATTGAATAAAAATAAAGATGAGAAAGGTAATGCAAAGTAATGATATTTGTAACTAGGACAATCAAGGAGATAGATTTGGGTGATTCGAATGAAACCATCGCCTGAATGGCCCGTTTCGTTACCACCAAGAGGATTTGGCATATTACTTGTGCCATCAATCATGACGGTGTGATAAAATTGGATTCCACTGTAATGAATTGATGGATCAAATGATTCTGAAAACTTCAGATTTTCTTCTGATTCTGATGATTCTAAAACGGAAATACAACCTTTATGGCCACTGATGAAGGAACTCCCTCCACCTGAACCACAATTTCCTGGTAAATATGAGTTTCCACCGCCAAAATAGCCCCCGCCACCTCCTGCATTGCCATCCGGTGTATGACCATCATATCGTCGAGATTCATTTCCGGCACCGAAACCAAATCTTCCTTTAATACCTCCTTCGCCGCCTGATATTTGCGTACCACCTCGGCCATAGTTGCCAGTGCTATTATAGCCAATCAATCCACCACCAGGACCACCCATTTCGTAACAACCGTCACTTGATCCAGCGCCCGATGAAACAATAATTCGACTTTTAAGACCGGAAAAGTCGCCATAATCACCTGGAAGAAGTCGGATATCAGATGAGCCACCACCTGATATTTGGCCTGGACCTCCTCCACCATATGATGGAAAAGAGGCATTTTTATAAGCTTGTGATCCTACGTGTAGGTAAAGTTTAATGGAATGACGGAATACAACATAGCCGCTTACGTATGCACTCCTGATTGGGTTAGATAAAACTATATCGTTTCCTGAACCTCCCCATAATTCAAAAAGATAATTTCCTCGTTTGAGGAAAACTTCGTAAGGAGTTGAATGAGAAGCATTGATACCTTTATATTTATATAATGTGGATGTATTTCTCAATTATGAGTCGAATAATAAAATACTTTGTAGAAGTAAAAAAAATTAAAATTGACAGTCAAATAATTTTCAATGAAATAACCTTTTAATCAGTTCACAGAAATTTAATTGACGTCTGATTTATTTTGAAATGTTTTATGAATTATTTTTGAACTTTCAGCGACTATTCTTATTATTCTACCTTATTTATTTATGATATTCATTGATGTCAAAATAAAGTCAAGTTGAAATTTTTATGTAATTTCAATGTGACAAAAAAATGGTTTTAATTCTCAATGTTATATTATCATATCCTAAGGATGTCGTTTTGTCCCCCCGGGGGTTGATTGCGTCCCCCAAGTGGGGGACGCTGGGGAACAAAAATTGAGAAGCTTTGTTTGATGAAGTCAGAGTCTATTTGTAAAGTGTCAAAATAATTATTGATTACTGAAGTTCAAATATTATAATATATACAGCACCTCGTTAATATTTAAAATACATTTATCTAGTTTTTGTTGAATTTTCTTGCATTTTCAGAGAATTGATATTTAATTTTTCTTAAATTTTAGCTCTATGAGCTTTGTAATGACATGATTTTGATTTTTGTTAAAGGTAATATATTAATCATTAATAAAATCAGGAAAATAAATTTCCACCAATCCCCCAATCCCCCATGGGGGACGCGGCCAAATATACATTCAATTTTGAATGTCCCCCAGTCCCCCATGGGGGATTGGGGAACAAAAAGTGACGCTCTATGAAGAGTCGATGAAAGGCCAGGAAGGGGCTCTGTTGTTTCTATTCCAGAATTCAAACCCAATTTACTGTTATTGGTGCTTTCAGCCTGAATATTTACAAAATTTAATTTTTGAATCAGATGAAAAACTAAAGCGAATAGTAAATATCAGTATACATTATTAAGATTTATAAAAACAATACATAATTAATGCATAAATTATAAATTGCATTTTTCAAAATTGGCTTAGATATATCATTTTCATTAAAATATGAACAGCCTAAAAAAAGGTAGTGGGGCTTTCAGGCGCGTTGCGCCCTCTAGCCCATAAAAAATTTCTGAGGACGAGCCAGCCGGTGACTTTTTTGTAGAGCACTCAAAATAGTATAACTTTGTCCGGACAAGTAAGGGTCTATCATCGCTACAGGAAAAGTTACAGGCGTTCCAAGGAAGTATACTTTGAGAAGCCTTTTTCCCCTTATAGAATGAGATAGGACGGTTATTTTACAAAACTGACAACACTTTGACCGAGTAGTTTTTTGTGCTGAACAAAAAGTGTCATATAAACATCTGTCAAAAACCGCTTTTTAACTTCACTTAAAATGCCACGTAAGCTACGTAAGAATATACGTAAGAGGAAGGGAGCATTGAAACATCCAATAGTAAAACTGACACCACAACAACAGTTGCAACAACAAATGATGAATGACCCCACTATGTTGCAACAAATGTCAAGCAACCCTATGCTTTTAAACCGAGTTATTGGTGCACAGAGTGGAGGTTTAAGAGCGGCACTTTTAGCGAAAATGGCAGGCTATGGTGGAGCTGCAGACGGAACAGCTTATAACCCTCAAAGTCAAATGAATTTGAGTTCACTCAAAAATCAAATAACAGATGTCAAAAAGTCAAACATAGACATACAGAAACAAATAAATGAAAACGAAAAGAAACTAGAATATGACAGACAGACAAAGAAACTAAATGAGTTAAACGTAGAGAAAAAGAAGAAAGAAGAACAACTGAAAGAACTAAGTACAGAGGAATATGCGAAAAAAGTGTCAGAAAAAGCAGCGGAAGTAGCAAAAATGGAACAAGATGTTATAAATTTGAAAAACCATACTACTCAATATAAAGTACTGAAAGATGAAGAGATAAAACAAAAAGCCATGAAGACATATATGGATAGCGATGAGTATAAAAAAGAAGTTGAAGCAAATGTAAAGGCAGAAAAACTTTTACAGTTGCAAAACCAAACCGTACAGTATGAAAACTTAGCACAAGAAAGTAAAAATAACGACGCAGCCATGCAAAAGGCAATGAAAAGCGCAGAATATATAAAAGCTAATAATGACTGGTTAGATGCCCAAGCCAACACTAAAGCAGCCCAAATTATAGGGTCAATAAGGACAAAAATACAAGCGGATGAAGACAGTTCAAATGAAGCTTTAATGAATGCTGACTTTAAGAATGCCTTCGAAGCTCTTCATAGTAAGGTGAAACTAGTGAACGACTTCTCATCTGGAAAGAAACTGAAGTCTGAAGGTTTCGACAAAGAGTTAAGAGAAGTAGCACAAAATATGACGAAAATAACAGATGCAGCAACGAGACAGGCAGCTCAAAGTGCCTATGACGCCGTTAGAGCAGCTGTTGTGGAAAGTCAAGAAAAAGAGTTACAACAGACCAAAACAGACCTAGTAAATGCTTTCTTAAAAATGAAAAGTCAGGTAGGACATTATGCTGCAGATGGAACATATGTGCCAGCTGGTGGAACTTATATACCACCAAACCCTCCAAGAGAAGCACCTGCACCAGGACTACCTAAAACATTTACATCGTCACATGGACACAGACACAGGCATGCACAACAACAACAACCAACAGTTCAAAATCCAACACAGCAACCAACAGTTCAAAATCCAACACAGCAACCAACAGTTCAAAACCCTGCACAACAACAACCACAAACAGAGCAAGGACATAAAAGAAGTAGAGAAAAAGGAAACCAAGAATTCTTAAAAATGCTTAAGGAAGATTATGGTTACCCAGATACTCTTGACTTTAGTGACAGATATAAAGAAGCTATTAGAAAGTTCAAGGAAGGAAATACTGACCCGAACCTATTTAGCTTTATGGTTCAGCATAAAATCGGATATAATCTCAAACCTGGAAAATACAAGCTCGCAAAGGGATATGATTTAATAGCATATCATCCAAATGACATGAATGAATTTACTCCGAGATATTTGATGTCAGAGCTAAATGATAATTCAACTCTCTTCATGAAACGCGTAAAAAATAGAGACGGAACGAAAGAAGAAAGGGTTATGAGTCCGGATGACTTAGATAGGGAACTTGTTAAAAACGGTCTCGGAATATATGAAATGCCAGCAGATGAGGTACAAGAAACTCAACAGGAAGAAGTTCAGATACAACCAGACATGGAAGAAATAGTTCAGCAACAACAGCTAGAAGAGCCTGAAGGAAACGAACAAGTCCCTCCTTTTGAAACTAACTTCACAGAACTAGATGAAGATTTGGAACAGCCGAAAAATCTTGACCCTCAACAAGAGTATGAGGTGAATATGGAATCTTTCCAAGAGTCTAAGAAAAATTCGGCTGACATAGTAGAAGAATATCGAAAAATGTTCACCGACATACAAAAGACTCCAACATCAGATGAAAATATTCAGCATAGAATGGAAGTACTGAAAGAAAATGTACGCAAATACAATAATCCTTTTTACTTACAACCATATAACGTTCAATCTTTGGCTGAACTCGGTGAAAATAAAAGGTTTAATTTCAACAAAACATATAGAAATGAAACATTGTTTAAAGTTCATTCAGAACCTAACCAATATGGAAACAAACCTACTTTTGTTTCTGCAGACTATGGAACTACAATGAGATGGGGTCATAAAGCTAATCCGGATAGGTGGTTCATAAACTTACAACCTCAATTCCAAGAAGTTGTAGACGCAATGGAAGTGAATGGTGAACCAGATATAACGGGTATTTTCAGCGCGGCTTTAATGCCATTGAAAGATATGAAACATGCAGATATTTTGGACCAGTATGAAATGAACATGGCTGAGGGAAATATAACACCTGACGTTCTAGAACATTTATCTCAAAGAACTACACAGAACCATAGAGATGGTATATTTGGTGAAGAGTTTAGAAAGAAAGTTAGGGAGAGAGAAGGAAGAGAACCTATTGTACATGACCTTGCAAACGAAAGTTTGCAAAATGTCATAAAAACTTACTTTGCAGACAATGAACTGAGAAGGGATGAATATTTAAGAAAACTCAAATGGACAGTACCAAGTGAAATGTTAGTATTGAAAAACATGTTCCATGACAAAATAAAACTAACTACAGAAATAAATGACGCAAGACTGAAACGTTGGGTAAAAGCTTTCCCATTCACAAAAGATATTATTGGTTACATGGAAAGAAAACCAGAATGGCTACAAAAACATATATTTGAAAACGAGCTTATTCCATATGGACAACCTCTGTTTGAAGAGCTTGAACCGGAAACTCAGGAAAGAGTCATGCAAACAATAAGCGACGACTCAAATACAAACTATGACAAAATCTTTCTAGGATATAGGTTACCTGAGAGGGGCGACCAGAGCCCAAAGGCAAAAAGGACATGGGAAATTTACAACATACTAGGTGAACATAAGGCAAAGATGCTACAACTTGAAGCAGAGGGCAAGTTACCAAAAGCGACACCAAAGAAGAAGAGAAGAGTAGAACAAAGTGAAAGTAGTGAAGAAGTAACTTCATCTAGTGAAAGTAGTGGCAATGAAGGAAAAAGAAGAGTTAAAAACTCAGTCAGGAAGAAAGTAAAGCTTGGTCCGAGTGGGTTCTATTATGACATATAAATCCAACTATTCTATATTTTTACCCATATGAAATGTACGCCGCTCAGAATATAACGCCAACAGTTTTGGATGCCATGAACGGAAATGTTTCCGAATGGTATAACGAATGCGACAATGCCATTAGAAGGTCAGAAATAGTTCCTGGAACTTACGAATATACAACTGCTGTTTCTTATGGAAACGTAGGTGAGTTTGGAGAAGGTTCTTCAACAACAGTAGATATTGCTTGCGACAGGTTTCATATTATTTCTATTGACAACTCATTCTTATACGTGGAACAAGACATTGAAATAAAACCTTCTGCCAAGTTGTCTGACAAGAAAGGTTGGAATGGAATTTTCTATGTCGGATACCAATATGCTCCAGAAGTTTTCATGGGATATAAGATATATTCTAACTCTGACTTAGTTCAAACAGTAACATGGGCAAACTATGAATGGTTCGCTTTGAGAAACTCAGTACAACCACAAGCTAGAGAACAAACAGACCAGTATGCCACCATTGAGAAAATAAGAAGACTTGACCCTAACGTTCCAGGAGTTTATGTTAACCTTTCTGGACAAACTGCAGCAGCAGTAACCAAAGTAAAACTGAAACTTAGAGTTCCTTTGTCATCTTTCCTCATCTTCAGGTTTTTAAGATACTTGCCAAACTGGGCAGGAAAAATTTCTATCGAACTTACTCCAAGCAAAAATAACTTAGTCATTGCACCAACACAAGACCCATTCACTATTACAGACGTAAAGGGAACAAATCAAACGTCATTCGCCGAATTTTGCAAAGACAAAGTTGACTTAGACTTTGGTTTCTCAAACTTCAACAATGAAGTAAACTATTATTTCAATGCTGCTGGAACTGCTTGGGACCCAGTTAAGTTCACATGCGAAAAATTTGAATGCAAGAGAATAGAAAGCAGACTTGCAGTCTATATGTTGGACCCAGATATTTCAAATGCTTTAGCTGCCAAATATATTGCAGTTCCACTTATGTTCCCTATACACCAAATATCTGTCAAAGACTTTGCAGGTGAAGTTGGAAACCAAAATCCAGGAGCCGCAGGTGCAAGAACAGATATTGCTTTAACAACTGCAATGAAACATGCAGATACTATGTTTGTACTATTCAGACGAACTATAAATGACTATTCTTGTTTCTACAACCCTGGTATTAAATATCATATAAACATAGATGGCAAATATTATCCAAGAGAAGAATATTCTACAGTTGAGGATATGAGGTCATACAACCTGACATTAGATGCTATGAACTTTAACAACAACTTCACAACAACCATTAACCCTGAAATGCAAAGTTCTATTATGCCATATGTGAAAGTATGGACTCATACAGGAGGTCAAAAAACTCAATATACAAATGGAGACCGTTCAAACTTTTGGCTTGGCATTCCATTTGCTGACTCAGAAGACTTTATTGGTGGTATTTCAACTGTTGGTACAGTTCAAATACAATATACTGGTGACAGAAACGGTCCAGATGAATTGAGAGCAAAGAAGTTTACAAAACCAATAGCACTTTTCACGGAAGATGCTCTTTTGAAGATTCGTTCGATGAAACCTGCTGGGGCTCCTCAGATTGGCATAACGACAGCTTCCATCGAGCAGATTTTGGCAGCAGGTCAGTAAGTTGTTCTTGAACTGACTTCTCTCCGTCAAATATTGACAGTACGCCAGTTTTGACATAATACTGTAAGATAAACTTACCTTTAGAAATATATGTAAGTTTTGAAGTTATATTTTTGTCTGCTTCAAGAACTTTCACCATTTCAGTTATACCAACTTTCTTTGCTTTATGAAAATATTTAGGTTCAGCAAAGACTGCTATTCTATAACATTTTCCATTGTTTGTGTAAAGAACTATTCTGTCAATGTATTTGTATTGTTTGTGAGTATAAACTTTGTTCTGCTTCAATTCAATAAGATATCCGAATACGTCCATCTTTTTATTCTAAGTAAAATGTCATTTCCGAAAAATAGAAGCGTAAGTGTTTCAAAAGGTTTAATGGCGGTGGCAGATGTGAAGTTAAATTCACCAACTCAAACAAACAGTCAAAGTGTTGTTGTCAATGTTAAAGACAGAGATGTTGAAGTGGGGAAACCATACGAAGACGAAGATGGTATAACAATTGTTCCTGTAAAAGAACCAACATATCCTGAAGTTAACAGAGACTTAAGTTCTGTTGCAGATATTCGAAACGACTACCAACAACTTAAAGACAAACTTCAAACTTAGGAGAAGATTTGTCAAGCTTTAAGTATAATGTTAAACTTGGTCGAACACAACCCTGTAAAAGTGAACTCATATGTCATTGCACCTCATGAAGTTTTGAAAGAACTATTGAAACTTTTGACAGAGGCAGACGATATAAACATCAAAGAAATAGAACCCGACATTGGTTGCTGTGGTGTTTCATATAATGTCATTGACAAGATATACGTTATGAAGGGAGGTGAAACGTTGAACTTAAAATATAGTTTCCCAGACGTCATAAAAATATTTGACGACCATAACATTTCTTTGAAGTTTGTTTGCTAAGTAAATGGCAGAAAACATACTTCTGTATACTATAACAACAAAGAACCATGAGTCATATAACTCTATAACTACATATCTTCAAAGTCCTCAAGGAAGATATTGTAAACTAACCTTAAACACAATGACGACTAAAGCATGTTTTGCTCTTTTGACTCCAGATGACTATATTGTTTTAAATGGTATGAAATACTATTGGGAAGATACATATTCTGAAATACCACCAGGTGGTTTTGTAGACCTGTTTAACCAACTTTTTCCAGATAAAAATATTTTAAGTTCTATAACACATGCGGGAACTATAAACTTTACTGGAACTTTTCCTTTCATTTTAAATGACATGAGTTATAATGCAAAACTTATTTCAGGGTTTTACAACCAAACATTTCCTATAGAAGCAGAATGGAATAATGGATATTATATTGTAAAAGGTTTGTCTGTTCCGTTGACTTTAAGTACACCTATTTTATATATTGTTTCAAACTTAGGTTCAAAGTGTTATTCGAATGTCGACAGAAACTATTATGACCAAAAGATACTTATGCGTATAAACAATACTTTCTCTGCTGGTTTGCCTATTGTTCATTCGAATGCAGAGTTTTCAGCTTTAGTAAACTCAAACACTTTAGCAAACATAAACTTAACCTTAGTTGACGCAAACTTTGTTCCCGTAAAACTTTTATGTCCTATGTATATTTCTATGACAGCAGAAAGTATAGAATTGGAAGATGCAACCGGTGAAGGTATTGTATTACAAGACCAAATGCCTCAAACTCAGCAACAAATGCAAGAAATACCTCCTGAGATGCAACAAGAAATGGTTCAAGAATAAAAAATTTATTTTTTTTATTTTTATAAAAATGTACAGAATAGATGTTTCAGATTTTTATGACTTCCAAGCATTCAGAAATATGTGTCCATTTCGAGACTATAACAAAGCAGTCGAGAATTTGAAACGTTTAGTCATTTATGTCGACTCTGCCCCAGAATGTTATGTTATGAAAGAATGGGATGTTGTCTTTAACAAACCAAGAGCAACAATAGTGTCTGAACAAGAATGTAGACAGAAACTTAAGAAAATAAAAGTCGTACAAGTTGGCATGAAGATGTTAGATGCTTGGGATATCTTATTGTCAAAACTTGAAGATTTTTCAGTTCGAGGTATAAAGTTCTATACACCATCTCCAAACTTCTATTCTATCTTCACTGGATATAAATACGAACAAGTAGAATGGAAAGAAAATATTATAGAAGCTTGGTTAGACCATGTCAAAGAAATTATATGTAATGGAAACGAAAGAGTCTATGAGTATATCTTATGTTGGTTTGCAAATATCTTACAACATCCAAGTGCTAAAAATGAAACTGCTCTCATTATAATTGGAAAACAAGGAACAGGTAAGAATACTTTCTTTACAGATATTTTGTGCAAACTGTTAGAAGGTTATTCGAATCCGAATATGACAAACTTAGAAAACATCTGCGGTAAATTTAACTCCCCAATAGAGAATATGAAACTTATAGTTTGCAATGAACTTCAAAGTATAGATACAACAAAAGTTTTGAACTCAGATGCTTTGAAGAGTCTTATAACAGACAAAGTTGGAGTTGTTGAAAGAAAGTATAAAGACCAAAGAGTTTGTGAAAATGTTGCAAACTTCATTATGGTTTCAAACAATGCTGTTCCGATGAAGTTAGAAAGTTCTGACAGAAGATATGTAGTTGTCAGAACGTCAGATTCTCATATGCAAGATACAGAATATTTTGACGACTTAGCAGAAACTTTGACATCTGACTTTTACAACCACTTGTTCTCATATTTCATGACATTAGATATTTCTAAGTTCAATCCAAGACAAATTCCACATACCGAAGAGAGACAAACATTGTTAGAAGCAAACAAGAGTGTATATGAACTGTTCATAGATGAAACTGACTTTGTGTCATTAGATGAAAAGTCTTTATATGATGAATATAAACAATATTGTCAAGAATATGGTTATATGGCAGCTTCTAAACGTACATTCTTGGCAAATGTCAAAAGTCTTTTAGATGTTCAGAATGGTGTATATACAAAGAAAATTTTTTCTGAGTAAATTTTAAAAAAATATTTTTTTATCAGATAGAAAAGATGACGAAATATATTTCAGTAAACAAGTACATGTCAGGACTTAAAGAAGAACTAGACCCATTCACATATTTGAATGTTTACTTCTACCATTTTGAAAAGTCTACATTTGACAAAATTTGGAACATTGCACCAGTTAAGTTTGCTGTTGTTAGAAAAAGTGGTGCAACTTTTGAAGACTTATACATTGATGGTTTGTTAACAGTCAAAGAAAGTTTTGATAGAAGGTTCTCAAACCTTAAAGAAGGCAAAGCATACAAACTTGTTATACCTTATGAACCAAAGAAGACAGACGACTATGAATATTATGAGTCTAAAGTTGTAGAAGTTCAAGGTAAATTGGGTAAAAAGCTATTAGAGTCTAAGCCAGTGTTTACTCCTAAAGAGGAAGAGAACATTGACATTGACCCAGAAATGTTCTAAAAATAAAATTTTATTTTTACATGTCAAATTTCTTTTTCTCTGGAACTGGTTCAGGTTCTTTCTTCTCTTCTACTTTTTTCTCTTTCTTTTCTTTCTTCTTCTTCTCTGGTGGAGATATGTCAAATTTCTCAGAACCATATCTATGTAAAAGTTCTTTGTCCTTTAATAGCTCATCTATTCTGTTTTCTATTTCATCTTCAAGAACAGCGCATGTGTCTTCTTTGCATTCTAAGAACTTTTGTTGGACTTCATCTTTCCAATCGGCGTCATCTCTGTCAACAAGTCTGTCATTGACAAATTTTAAGACTGTTCTTTGTAATGTTTTATGGTTCTTGTCATATTCCCAGAAACAGAACTTTAGAACAAATTCACCTTTCTTGTTTACACTATGTAAGATTTTATGGTCGACAGATGTTTTGCTGTCAAAAAGTTTGTCTCGAATATAGATAGCGAAATCGCTAGACATTTTCTAAAAGATAAAAATTTTAATTTTTCTAAAAATATGTTAGAAAAAAAGTTTGATGACATTGACAAAAAATTTGAGAATGTTTTAAACAAGAACAAGAGGAAGTTAGAAAATGCTCAGATAAAGCCTATACATGAAAAGTTCTTATTTGCTCAGAATGGTATAACAGGTCTAATTGCACCACCTGGGTCGGGTAAGACTTTCACTTATCTTAAAATGGCTGCACAGCAACAAGAACTAGATGAGAAGAACCCATTCTATGAGTTGGTTGTTATTTGTTCGACTTCTGGTCAATTTGACCAAACCGTCAATTCGTTCAAAGATATTATAAAGAAGTCTAAGTTAGTATGTATAAAGGATACTGAGTTGTTAGATTGGATAAAGAAGTACCAAAGAAGAGTTTTGAAGTATAATGCTATAAATGAGTATGTTAATTCGAAGTTTAAAGAACCTAATGAGGAAATGCAGAGAATATTAGACAAACACCACTTCAGAAACAAACAGAAAGAGATAGAATACATTTCGAAGAAATTGCAATCTTACGATTGGAAGACTTACCCTCATAGATGTCTTCTTATCTTAGAGGATTTCGCCTCTCATCCTTTGTTAAAGAACAGAGAACAAGATATGTGTCGAATTCTTAAGAAGCTCAGACACTTTAACATCTCAGTTGTCATTTGTGTACAGACAGCAAAGAGTTTAAGTAAGGATGTTAAAAGAATACTTACTGACATAATACTTTTCCCCGGATTGTCCGAAGACGATTTCATGGAACTTATGAAAGAGTCCATGGCAGGTAAGTTTGACAGACATGAACTATGGGAGAAGTACAAAGTCATACAAGACCCTCATACTTCTTTCAGAATTCATATCTACGCAAACAAAGTTCAAATTGTGTAAATGGTCAAGCTTGAAAAATAAAGAGTTCATCTACCCTACTTGTTTGAAGTTGTCAAAATACTCTGTTATTTTTTCTTTCTGTAATGTTAAGTCTTCTTTGAATGTAAGTATTGTACAACCTTTAATATCACAGTGTGTTTGAGGTAACGTATCTTGAACTATCTGTTTAACATCTTCACTAGGTGTCATTGAAATCGGTAAGTTTTCGCGATAGAACCAATTTCTGTCAGATTTGTTAATCTTAGCAAGGTCGTAAAAGCTCTTGTTGTTTCTTCTGACTAAATGCAACATAACCATGTCACTGTCTTCTTCTTTCTCCAACTCTTCAGTATAAATCATATACTTATAACTCTTTTCCTTTCCTTTTGGTACCGAACGTGGTATTCTTTTCTGTATGCTTTTGTCTTTTGCTTCAATGACTTCATCTTTTGCATGAAGTTTCTTTTCCATCTCTTCGCGTTCTTGTCTGTGAAGTTCGTCAAGAAGTTTACAAACATACCATGAATAGCGAGCTGAAGCCCATTGTGCCACATTATTTACGAGAAGTCTATGAACATAATATCCTCTCAAACCGTTTGGCAATTTTTCACGGTTTTCATAGAGTTTTGGCGACTGGGGTTTTTTACCTACTCGCTGTTCTTCACTGTTTTCAGAAAAAAGTATGTCTCGCTGTGCTTCTCTTAAGAGTTCAATGGTGCTTTGGTTCCTAAACCAGTCTTTAGGAAGCTTAGTATCTGGAGCATAACATGCTGTCAAAATACTTTGCATTTGGTACATATCGTCTTTGACTGAACGAATGAGACGGAGTTGTTTGTTAAACTGAACCCACTCATATTCTTCATTTATAGCTTCATGGACTATAACTGTTGTTGTGTTCTCTGTTGTTGACATATCTGTCTTTACATACAAAATAAAAAAATAAATAAAAATAAAACTAACTTTATTTTTTCTATCTTAAGGAAATTCATGATTTTTGTGCTGAATTCAATAAAAATATATTTTAGGGTAGATGGTTAGATCTAACCCGATATCTACCCTCTTTTCTACCCCAGTTATTTTATAAACGTTTCACATGATATACGTTATTTTTTAAATTTTGTGAAAACTCAACGGTTTGACACATGCCCTAAAAATTATTTTACTCAGAATTTTGTTGCTGAATTCAATAAAAATATATTTTAGGTGAAGAGGTGAGATTTCACCTCTTTTTTCACCTAATTTTTCACCTCTTTTTTCACAAGCGTTTTACATGAATTGTACGATGTATATTTGAAATCCTAAACAATTTCGTAGCTTCAATTTCTTCTTTTAGTACATCGAATGTTTTAACGATACCGAAAGTTTCTTTATACTTCTTCTTGACGTCAGATAGAAGGAAATCTTCTGCTGTTGGATAGTTTTTGTTCAGAAATTCTAACATGTTCATTTTATCTTCTACCGGCTTCTCTGCTTCTTTCTTTAAGTCTGCATAGTCGTTTCTCATTCTTTCTATCTCTTTGACGGAGTAGTTATATCTCCTCATTGCCGCTTTACATTTAGAACATTGCGGGTTCATTTTTGCGTTATATTCTGAAACCTTACCTGCTAAAACAACCAAGGCGTCAATGGTTTTCTTTAAATCTGAAGCAGTTGGTTTTATCTGTTCATTCCCTACCTTACCTCTTCTATCTTTATCTCTTATCTGCCATACACATTTTGCAGCTAATGAAACAAAGTTGTCGTATGTCTTAAACTCCCCAGATTTATATATGTCAGAGATGTTCTTATATACCATGTCGCAATCTTTGTCCATAACTTTATGGTTGCAATGATATCCTAGAAACTCATAATTTACCTTTTGTATGAACTTCTTTATTTCTACTGAGTCAGTTGCTTTGACTTCAATTTCGTCGAATTCAGGAATAGTTAGTTTTTGCTGCTGAATTTCAGGTAGTTTAGGCAAATGGTCGATGAGGTCCTCCATTTCATAAAGATACTGTTTCATTTGTTTCATCTTTCGCACTACAGTCTAAATTACTTGTTAAAAGTTCCTGCTTTATTCTTTGTATTTCTGTTTCGAAAGTAAATGAAGAAGGAATGAAGCTTTTCATTTCTACTAACATAGATGTTGGATTCATGACTAACGAGTTTGGTGCTGTTGTTTGAATTGTTGTTGTGCCGATTGTTGAAATCATATCTTTTATACAAAATAAAAAAATAAATAAAAATAAAACTAACTTTATTTTTTCTATCTTAAGGAAATTCATGAAAATTCAAGAGGGTGAAAAAACAGGTGAAAAAAGAGGTGAAATCTCACCTCTTCACCTTAATTATATTTTTTGGTCCGGGAACAACTTTCTCTCAATTGGAGCTGTAGCATACTCTTTGCGTAAGCGGTTCAGACCTTCTTCGAAGTCTTGATCTCTCTTGGACTGAGATTGGAATTTGAATTGGGGTGGAGCTTGCTGGAACAACCAAGGATTAGGAAAGTAAGGCATAGGCTGAGGAGGGTAGTTCGGGAAGCCTTGTGGTGGGTAGTAACCTTGAGGTGGAAATTGGTAGTAATTTGGAGGTACTTGCTGGAACTGAGGTTGCTGTGGTTGCTGCTGGAGTTCTGCAGCTTTCGGTTCTTCTGGCTTTGGAAGGCATTCAGGAAGAGGAACGTCAGTCATCCGTTTGTGTCCTGTCGGAAGGAAAAACATTCTCTGAAGTTCGACCAAAAAGTTCTCAATTTTCGAAAATTTGAATGGTTTACGGACGGACAACTGGAAGAGTTCTTCCTGTCGTCGGGAAAAATTTTTCCCTTTGTCCGGAAAATTTTTTCCGGTTGTCGGGAAAATATTTTCCTGTCGGATGGAAGAACTTGGAATGCAAGAAAGACTTGACGAGGCAATTTACCTCATTGAACTTAACGACTGCGTAAAAGACTACTTGCGCAAGGTCATGAAGCCCAAGGTCAAGTTTACCACTATTTCTGGAAGGTCTACACTTCAGCTCGAGACTTCGACTGGAATTCCAATTCAAATACCAGACGGGACAGCCTACGATGGCATAAAGGACGCCAAAAGAGAAGCTCTTGTTAAGTTCCTAAACAAACGTCCTTGGATAAAAATACCAATCAAGGAGAACCCCCTACCCCATATGAAATTGGCAATTCAGTCTCTCCTTCACTTCTATGGTCAACCATTCTTTATAACTACAGAAGGCGACATTCAGCCAGTTCAGTAAACATCTCATTTTAACTCACTTTTTTATGTTTTTTGTGAAAGTGTCAAAAATAAATTGTTTTCATGAGTTTTCTACGATGTGAGAAAAAATGTTATTTTCTAATATCTTCACATTCAATACTTTTTCAGCACTTTTCCGTAGTTATATATGAAAGACAATTCGAGATAAAAGTCATAGTACAATGGAATAATATGTTGCACACCATTTGTTGTGAACCAAACTTGAAAGTCAGAGAAACTTTTACTAGGTGGTTCGTAGAATTTAGAAGCAAAGTCATAAAGGTCCTTACCAATACATAGAAAACTATTGTTGCTTGAACTGAAACTTGCATGACACATAACATTTTGAGGGTCAAACACGTTTCTATAAACCATCAAATCTGCTGGTGGAAGTATAAATTTAAATGGACCATCTGGTGGTAATGGTTCGTTCTGGTTTAGTAACCGAAGAAATTGTGCCCAAGAACGTTTGTCTACTTCCCAAAATAAAAACTCTGTATCTCTTGGAGGGTTAATTTCAATCTTTTGAAATGAAACGGTGGAGTTCATCTTGTCATATTCTAGTTTCAGATAGTATGTTCCATTTAGTAAAGAGTCGTATTTTTCTTGAAATTCCCAATAATATTTGTTCATTTGAGTTTGAAAGTCATCTAGAGTTTTCTCAAGACTTTCGTCTGAACGAACTGTAAAGATTCTCATTTCGTCAAATTTGTCTATTAGACCATCAGGACCTTCATACTGCCCATGAAAATATACTGCGAACATAAATGCGTTAGTTCTATTTGAAAACAAAACTCTTCTAAATCCTATTGCCTTTGCATCTGAAGGACTTTGAAGCCAACGAATTGGATAGTCAAACCTGTATGCTCGGGATGAAATTTCTTCATCTGAAATAGTCCTACCAGCATTTGTAAAGATATAATCTAACGGTTTTGTATCTGCTACTTTTGTTCTTTGTTTTTCAACCTGAAGCATTTAATATATGTAAAAATATATTGTTTTAAAATGGTATGCCATTTCATATTTCTCATCTAACAAACAAGTTTCCCAACGGTCTTCTCCAACAAACTCAGCGTACATTTCAAATAAAATAAAAAATGTCACTTTTTAAAAAATAATTTTTATTTCATGCAATGTTTTATTTCTGTGCCGTCTTCAAGTATGCCCCAATATTTCCTTTTCGATATTACATGAACTTCGGAAAATACCTTATCTAGCTTAAAAACAGCCCATCTTTTCACCGACTAAACCCATTTCAATGAGTTTGTTATAGCCTTCTTCGTTCGTCATGAGTGCGTCAATGTTCTCATAGTAAACCTTCACTTTGGATTTGACTTCGGAGAAGAATTTGTTGTAGTTGTCAAGTACTGCCTTTGCGAACTGAGGTAAGACCAATGTTCGACAATAGGTTTTAATGTGGTTACTAAGCCACTTTGACCTTGAGTGAATTCGTACTTCAAAACAAAGGAGAAAACCTTTCAACAAAGTTGTCGACCTTCTCATAATGTTTACTCTTCATCTCTTGAGGTTTCTTAATGGAATATCCCCATGTCGAATTCATAAGCAATTTGAGTGTCATTGTAAGTTTGGGGTTTGAAGCTTTCCTAATATCATACAGTTGTTGTATGACTTTTCCAACTGTATAGTTCCTTCCCGGGAACTCACCATCTTCGTTTGGAATTCCAGTCGGAATATATTGGACAAACCTCATGTATGCAGCGTTAAGGTCGACATAGTATATCTTTTTGTTTGAGTCGAACTTGTGGCAACCAATTGGTCCAGTTTGTGGAAATTCAAGTGAGTCTCTTATCTTCTGAGAAACTTCTCCTGTTATCTCATAAACATCGTCGAAGCAACCTGTTTCATATAAAACCTTCTGACCTAACTCAGATGCTCTCCAATACAATTTGACGTCAATTGGATGTCTCAATGGAAGTTTATTTATAGCATCTTGAAGTTCTTGCAACCTCATTGGAAGTTCTTCTGGTTCAGGTTGGTATCCGAACATACCACTCCTTGTGGAACTGTGTACTTCTTTTGTACTAGAACTTTGTCTGGAAAACTTTTGGTCTTGCTAACAATAAAAAGTTTGTTTCGTCTTTTGGTACAAAAGTTTCTGTCAGCTTGTCATCTGGAATTGGTTCCAACAAACCTTTCTCGAAAAGAATGTTTACAGCTCTGACAATGTTGCACTTACTTTTACCAAAGAATGGGTTTGTAAGACTTTCGTTCAACATGAAGTGGTTGTGGACAATTACAATCTTCAACCATGGTAAGTCTTTGTCAACAATAGTCGTCATGTGAAGAACCTTTAGCTGTAGGTATGCTGACTCGGATATTGACATTTGCCAACGGTGCAATTTTTGCCAATTGACCTCTGAGAATGTACCTTGTCTTCACACATGACTCAGGATACTTCATCTTCTCATCTGTAACAAGACCAGAGTTCCTGAGACATGTAAGAATGCAAGGTACGTTGACAATTGTTTCAATTGAATTGTAAATTCCATACCTTGTCAAGTCAATGTCAGACTTATTTATAAACGGGAAGTATCCAGCATGTTGTCTGACTGCTTGAGGGTTAGGTTGGTACCATTCGAACTTGACACTTGCAATTCCTTCAATTGCATTCAAAATGTCTGAGTCGGAGTCAACCATTTGTTCTCTCTTTGTAGTCTTGAAAGCGTCAAGAAGTTTTGCGGCTGTTTGTTCATTGCCATGTGCATAGTAAATGTGACCATCCAAATCTGTTATGTCAATCTGAGATTGTGTCCTTTCTTATTTCCGTCTTTGAATTGCAGCAAGTACACCCATGAAGCCTTCTTTGTTCTTTCCTTCGTCAAAGTTTACTGTAAAGGTTCGACCAGATGTAATTGACTTCTAACTTCACGATACTTTTCATATGCATATCTTGTTCTTTCCATGGGAGCATGTGCGTCTTCACCTTTTCCTTTTTTCCTTCTCAAAGGATGCAATTGTTCGTCATGTTTCCAGTAGAATCTGGCAAAGCCGTCGTGTCCTTCAACTTGAGGTTCACTAACATCGAAAGGCATGTCCATAAGACGTTCTTCTTCTAACCTCTCTAGTCTGTTTGGATAATTGGCACGTGCTGTTTCCAAATCCATTTCGTAGCGAAGACCAGACAATTTGTCATAGACTTTTATGGGTCTTCCCTTCCTATATTATAAAATTCTTCGAAACTCTCCAACCATATCTTTGTAAACTCTGCTTTTATTCTAGCAGACTTTCTATCCATTCTATATGGGGGCATTTTTATAAAAATAAAAAAATATTTTTTTTCTTTACTTTACATAACCGCCTGCTGCCATAAGTCTTTGACGCCAACCCATACCAGCTAATGAAGGTTGACTTGGTTTAGTTTGGAAACTAAACTTTGGTTTTTGGTTTATCTTCAGTTTTTGGTTTTTCTTCTTCTATCGGTTTTTCGTCACTTTTCGTTCCTCTGACTTTACTTCACTTGCAGGAACAGTTGTGTCGTCAACATTTCATAAATATCATATGCCATTTGTTTTTGTTTTCCTTTCAACTTTTTGTGTTTGTTGTAAAGTTTAGAATATTTCGACTCTAAGTCAATGAGATGTTCTATAATGAACTGTTGGTCAGTGAAGTAAAACTTTTCCATCTGTTGTCTCGAAAGCTCCTTCAAACTTCAATATTTTATTTGTGAGAGTCTGTTTCTTTTTGAGATACTAGCCGTTCCATTTCTATGAAAAGTGACTTTATAGTTAGGTTTGTATTTCCAGACCTGGCACTTTCTATTATTGAATTTTTCTCTTCATCTGTAAGTTCTTTGGACAGGTTTTGACAATGGTTCTGAACTTTTGTTTGTGGTGTCAAATCTACCGTTTCAACTTCTTCGGCCATTTTCATCTCAGTAAAAAATTTTAGTTTGGTTTGTTTTCAACTGGTTGTTGTTGTGGAGGTGGGATGGTTCCTTTAATAATATCATTCAGTTTCACATGCTGAGCCTGACTATATGGTATCGGTTTAAATGCTGGAAGCCGACAAATCCATCTTGAACTCATTTGTCTCAATGCTGCATTGTTCATTTCATCTCAATAAAAAACTTTACATTCCCCACGTTTGAGGTGGTTGAGGTTGGTTATTGTTTACCCACTGTTGTGCATGGTTATATCCTCTGTTAAAGAATCTTTCACCTTGGTCCATATAGTGTCCTGCTTGGTTATAGTAGTCATTTGCTTTGTTATAATAGTTTCCTGCTTGTCTTCCTACATTGTCCATCCATCCTTGAACTTTTCCTCTTGTTTCAGGATTTGGAATAAGATTTCTTGCATCTCGTGCTACATCCCAACCTTTCTGAGTTAGTATACATATCAAGGGTACAGAGGCACTGCGTTCCACCGTACCCATTATATGTGAATTTGACACTTTACAAAACCGTTAACGTATATTTTACAACACAAACGACAACACTAACTTAACCTTAAATATTTACAAAGCCACCAACCACTTCACCTCACTAATGTAAAAATAAACGTTCTCACTTACAAAAGTATTGCAACTCCTCCCATTGCTGTGCTTCACATAACAGCTCATAATCTTCTGACTCACTTTCTTCTTCATATAGGTCAAAATCACTGTCAAAATAAATGTTAGTAAGTTTTGACAAAGCTAATGAAACACGTTTACCGTTTGTATCTATTGCTTTTATATATCTCCCATTATGTTTGTTGTCATAAACGCTCAAACTAACTTTACCCTTTCTCCCTCGTATCTGATAGAATGTATTTTCACGAGGAACGAAGAACAAATTCTTGAACTCATGACCGTTGTAGTTTGTTATCTCAATAGTTTTCGTCATTTATATAAAAATAAAATAAAAAATAAACTTAAAAATTAATGATATCACCACCCTCACACGTATGAAAACATAGCACAAAAATATATTTAGGTGAAGTGGTGAGATCTCACCTCTTTTTTCACCTGTTTTTTCACCCTGTTGAATTCATTGCTTTATAACTCTCTTCCTTTCTCCAACTCTTCTAACTTCTTCCTAAGTTTAGCAATGTTGTCCTCATGAAGTTTAATCTTTCTCAAAATTCCTTCTTTATCTAATGGTTGCTTTATCTTTCTAAACTGAACTCTACCATCCTTCATAGTATGAATGTAAAAACCTTCTGGAATAGTTCCTGATTTAATGTATTCTACCAAAAACTTTTGTTTCATTGCTTCAGTGACTTTAGTCGTCATTTCAATCAAATAAAAATTTTAATATTAAATAAAAATAACGTTATTTTTTCAGTAAGGAAACGCAGGAGTTTTACGATTTATTTGAGGAGTAGGTTCTGGTTTAAATGTTGGAGTCGGTTTAGGAGTTGACTTTTGAACAGGAGTTTGTACTTCCATAGGTTCAGGAGTCATTGAAGGTTTTGCTTGTGAAGGTGTTGGAGTTTGTTTAACTTCAGCTACTTCAGTATTATTTACAACATTTGCTTTATTTCTTTTCAACATCATAACTGCTCCTGCTGTAGCTAGCAAACCTAGTGGGAGACCATATCTTATATAAGGACTTTACCAAATGCTATTTTGACAGGAGCTGGTGGAACACCTAACCTTGGTGAGACTGCTCTTTGCCATTGTGCAGCTCGTAAGAAATATTCAATAGGTGCTCCATAATCGTTTGGTAAAGTTTGTTTCACAGATGGTGAAGGTTCACGAGAGCTTGATGAAGAACTCATTTATAAGCTTTAAAAATAAACGTTCATCCTTTATTCCTCACCGTCGTCCGTAGCTAAGTTATAGTCATCTAATCTTATTATTGGGATTCCATTAGCACGCACCTGAATGGCAAAGCAACAATCCCTCATAAATCCAATAAGTGGCTTTGGTACGTTTTCAGTTGCTAGTTCAATAGGTCCTTTAACAGACAATTTGTATGTTATTGGAGCAGTAGATGTTTGACCTTGCTGGAAGCAAAAGTCCACTTCAGTTGGAAAACCACATAAGAAATGTGTGTTGTCATAGCTATCCCATTTATGTTCCACACTACCATCATCCACCAATGACCTCATAACATCTTCATTAAATCCTATCATATCATTGTTTGTATTGCAGGCGTTCGCAACCATTTCATAAAATACAGGTCCATATGATTTTTCGGGTTCTGCAGGCATATTTCCATAAGCTTCCATGGAAAGCTGAAGATATTTAAACTTAGGGTTCTCAAAATTAACATAATAGTTGTCTTTCTTTCTAAATAGTGCCCAAATACTTTTAACATTAATAGGCGTATAAGCTGCTGTAAATGTTGCACTTGAACTATCTGTATTCTTTGAGAATGAACCGTCCATAGGAATCCAATCCATAACTTTAACAGGAAAACATAAAGCCTCGTTTGTATAATGTTCTACAAGTTCTGTATAAATGTTAGGGTCTAAAGAGAATGACTTTGGATGAATGAAACATTCATTAAAATACATCTTTGTTCGAAATAGTTGCTGGTTTACAGTTGTAATAGTAACTGTTCCACTAGCTTCTACTGACTTCGTTATCATAGTGAATGGTTCATTCCATGGAACAAATTTATTTGTCGGTGGATTTGAATCTGAAGCAAATGCAACTTTAAGAGTTGGATTGAAAGCAATGATATCATTTACAGATATAGATGTGCATTGTAAGGCGTCGCTACTGAACTTTACTTTAAGCTGAATGTTTCCTGCAAAAGCTGGAATAAATCGAATAGCTTCTAATGGAAGGAATCTTCTAACAGGAATTCTTAAACGAAGCTTAAAATCAAATGATTTTCCTGCTGTAATTGGACCACTAACAATTTGTCCTGTTCTGCATGTTCCCGAATGACTCCATACATCTTCATGTCGAGTCTTTGAGAAAACATCTACTTTCTTTATTTGTTCGGTAGTTTGTGAGTTTGAAGTTATATATGCTTCTTCTCTTGCGTTGTCTTGAGAATATACGATACGACCATTTGCAAGGATTTGATATCCAGCAACTGCATAGAAAGCGTCATCGAAACCAATCCAAAATCCTGGTGGGTTTGTTTTATTGGAACCTGAACCAATTTCTTTATCTACAATAAATTGACCTTCCATTTTATACGTAATGAATGTATTGTAAAGGTCCAACATATTTTCACCAGGAGGTGAGAGATTGAATGTTACCCATGTGTTATCTTTAGCAGTTCCAGGTTGTGATGGAATCTTTGCGTCAGAATATTTTCTATTAGTGTCACCAATTTGAACTGCATTGTCTATGATATCGAAATATGAGCGAATCTGATGAATATGCTCTGCTGGAGTAAATTCGTTTAACTGTTCGTTCTGCATGTATTTACTTCAGATAAAAATATCTATTTACTTCATTATTCTCACTCTTCTTCTTGGCATTCGTGGTGGAAGTTGTTTCTTGACATTTTCAATGAACTGTACATTCTCTTTTGTCTCAACTTCTTTCACTGGTGGGTCAGGATTCTTTGACTCGGTTTGTTTTTCAATGAAATTCACGAACTTTGCAATAAGCTCTTGGTTCGTTATTGAAAGTACATCTGGCTTCTTTTCTTCTTGTTCTATTGACTTTTCAGTTTGAATAGAAGGTTTTATATGGGCTTCGTGGACTTCACCCTTGCCATACACCTTAATGTTGTCGCTCTCTGCATTCGCTAATGGAACCTTTCTTTTTCTTACGTATATTTTACCATCTTTACTCTGACTTACGTAATAGAAAGGATGTTGTATTCCTCTTGCGTCATTTAATATAATAGACTCTCGCTCTGATTTTGACAAGCTCATTTTACATCGGTTAAAGTTTTAATTTTGTTTTTTATCTGCAGTCAAATGACTCAGACAAGCCCTACGGACAAGACCCAAGGGGTCATAGATGTTGAAGCATTGAAGAAAGAAATTCGTGAGCAAATTTTATCCGAACTGAAGGAACAAAAACAAGAACAAAAGCCAGAGAGACCAAAGAGAAAACTTAGTGAAAAACAACTTGCTGCATTAGCTGCTGGAAGACAAAAGAACCACGTTTGCTGGCGAAGAAAGCTAGAGAAGAAGCTGAAGCAAAAGCTAAAGAAGCTGAAGCAAAGAAAGAGTAAATGGTTTATTTTTATCCGAATTAAATGTATAGACAAATACCTTTATCTGTTGCGTTCAGTAGTGAAAACCCTGACGTCAAAATAAAGGGGAACAGAGTAACGTTTAAGTTTCCAACAGACTGGATTGTGAACATAAATGAAGAGAAGTACATTGGCATAACATCTATGTATATAACACGTGCTTTCAGAAAGGTTGACTTTATACTTCAAGTCGAGATAGAAAATGACGAACAGTCTTTAAGCGCCCAAAACATTCACATATACAAATACTTTAAAGACGATACAACATTGTTGCAATGTATGATTTCATTTAATGAGATGTTCGAGAAAAAGTTCAACATTGAAGTACAAACTTTACAGCCTTTACGTGAGTTTCTTGCACAACTGAAAGAAGAAGGTAGTCAGCCACAACTTATAGACTTTCATTATGAATTTAATGAAAATGAAGATGGAACTCATGACTGTCAGTTTGTTGTATTCTCACCATTCAATGAAGTCGCTAAAGAGAAAGAAAAATCCATTACGTATAAGATTTCAAATCTCTGAACCAAGTGATGATTTCAAGAATGTTTTCAATTATGATGCAATGCTTCCGAGGAAAAATGAATTTTCAAAGATTGTAACACCTGGTATTTGGGATAGAAAGCAAGCTATATTATATTCAAACTTAAGTAAGGAGTTGAAAATGAGTTCATTGGTCATACAAGAACTTCACCACTTCCTAACCCTAAATACTATAATTAACTGGCTTCAGTCGTGAGTTTTGGATAGACATGTTTCTCCACTCATGACCATAAAGCACCTGTTTTGCTACCTCCAGACCATAAGGACTGTCTCTACATTGAAGCACAACTCTTAAACTCTACCATCGCAGTATTGTAAATGACCACATGGGCTTATTTTTATCACGAATGACCTCATTGCTGACAAAAATAAATGACCTCAGAACTTCAACTTACGAATAAAGCTTGTTTTAGTCGTTATTGAGAAGTTAAACTTTCTTCAAAGCAAGGTTGACATGAACTTACATAAGTCAAATCCAATCTCTTGACCGTCATAAAGTGCTTTGTAAAGTTTCATTAAACTGAACTCAGAGTCTTTGTCATATGTTCCTTGCGGAACCATTAAACCTTTATCTTCATCATAGAAACACTGAACAGAGTCAGGAAACATTTCATTAGCGGTTAAAGCAATAACATCTTGCTTCACGCCTTTCATTCTGCAGTGAAATGCAACTTCATTTAAATCGTTAGTGAGTAAGTCTATGTAGGTCTTCTTTCCACAAAATATTGACTTGTATGCTAAACTTTGTTTTACAGGTGTGATTTCTGCAAAGTCGCTATGAAATTGACCAAGGTTTTTACCAATGAGAACTCTTCCATAACGTTTCTCAAACTCTTCAGCTAAACGAGGGATATCTTCATTGTAGAGATGCATACTGTCCGTATCGCTATAAAAGATGTCCATTCCTAAGTCTCAGCAGTACAGAATACTTCACACATTATTCTCTCGACATAGACAGAATGTTAACACCAAGTGGACAGAAGTTAAAGTGTCTGCAAATGCTTTTCGTTAGCTTGAAAATAGTTTTATCTGAACCATCCAAACCTTCGAACTTCACTATATGGTTGTAGTTTCTGATGGCATATCTTATAGCATCTTTGTCATTACTATGGTTATTTTTGACTCAATAGGAGATAGAATAGTTTTGCCATAAATACTGTTCAGAATGAGCTTTATATTTTCTTGCAAAGGATTTCCTTCTTTCTTATACTTTAACCTTAACTCAAACAACTTCTTTACTTCATCTCTTATTCTAATATCTCTGTTTCCATCGTAATAGTATCCTTGCAACACTTCACATTTGACACCTTGATATTTTATGAGGTTTTGTAATGTTATATGGTCAACATACATTAAACAGCAAGTGTTTGAACTTCTGGGAACGTTAAGTTCTGGATTTAGTTCAGGGTCACAAACTATTAAAGGAAAGTGTCTATGTATTCCAATCTCTGTTATCTTAATGAGAACAAAGAAGCCAGACATAAACTTTTCACCAATGGGTTCCTTTTGGTCGTCATCGAATAAATGTCTCATGAGATACTCTGTGCTTAACATTTCTTTCTTCAATACTTTCGGTATACCTTCTAAAGTATAAAGTCTTGCTATAGCTGATGGATATAATGAAACAGCGTCGAAGTCAGCAATGAGTTTCTTTTCGCTCTTTTGTTTCATGTTATCTGACAGCATACATCTTCCACCTTGAATACAGCGTGAAATAAATTCTCTTGGTTTATTTGAGAGGTCATATAAATTTCCATTCGGGAAGTACACTCTGTTCTCAAACAATTTGTTAGCAATTGAACAAATACTAACGTAGTCATAAACGTTTAAATCAAATTCTTTCAATATGTCATTGCGGAACTTAACAAAACCTTCTCTTAAAATTCTTACATCTTGTTTGCAATAAAATGTGCTATACTTTTCTAAGTCGAAGTGGTTCTCATCTATTCTGCAACCTTTGATGGAATCTATGTTCTTCATGAATGTTTCAACATCTTTGACAAACTTACATGCTTCAGAAATGACACCAGTTCTGTTGTCATTCATGAGCAAAGTACTGCTGTAGTAGTTGTAAGGAAATACTTCTTTCGGTCCTGTTTGTAAGTTAAACATAGCAGGAAATAGTTTAAGCTTCTTATTTATAACACTGTAAGAGTCTTTTATAATAATAGCCCTTCCTTTATATAAACCAGTTATTTGCATTGTTCGTGAACCTTTAATGATGGGAGTTCCTTTCACTTCTGTCATGTGTCTTAAGATAAAGTTTATGTCATAGCTGAGGTTGTGAAAATATACTAAACTCTTGTCAGGGAGTCTTTCCAAAAATTCTGTTGCACGATTCTGACCCCAAATGCTTTCACTCACTGAACCATCTTCACTGTCGTAACATATGTTAAAAGCTTTATGAAAGCCATCTGTACTGCACTCAAAGTCAGCAAAGAAAACGTGCTCAGGAATGAACTTGCACTTATTTTTATTTACTTCTTTTGACTCGGCTTTCTTCTTCAGTTGTACACAATACTTTGGAGCATATGTCAAATCTTTAAATGGTGCAAGGTTCTGTTTATATAAGTCAGTAGTATATGTGAAAAGTTCTCCATAAGAAATAGGTTCGAAATATTTGCACTCCCACAATGTTTTCATAACATCCCATAACGGTGTTGTTCTATCATAACGAACTACATATTTGTTCTCTCTCTTTGTATAAATCTTCATCTGTTTCTCAATGTTCATTCCACCACACTCCTTCAAGATTTCTATATAGTTGCGAATGAAATATGTTTCATTGGTAATCTTTCGTTTAGCATGTAGTGGTCTTCAACAAGAAGTAAGTCAATAGTTCGAACAGTTTCACATTCTTTTGGTATGTATCTCTTTATTTCATTATGTCTTGAGTCATTGAAGTAACCAATGGTAACATTAAATGCTATACCTGTTGCGTCAGAAATTTCTTGTACTTTACTTTGAGGAAAGTCTCTAACACGAATGACTTCTCTCATGTGGTCAATAGTTTCTTCATCTACTCCAGCCTGAATGCAAGCATAAACAAAACAATTGTCTTCTGTCATAAGTGTTGCAGTTCTTTTGTTCAGTTCATTGAAGATTTGGTAGCGTTCAAGATTTATAGGTAATGTGCAAAGATACTTCCAGAACTGACCGCTTCTCTTCTTATAAAACTTCTTTTCACCATTATCTTTCCAAAAGCTTTCTATAAGTGCTGGGTTTCCTGTTTGCTTAAGAGCTTCCAAAATGGCTTTCTGGTCATTTGTCAGTGTGCTTTCATCTCTATATGGTCTCTTTTTTGGTTTGCCTTTCTTTACATCTGACATCGTTAAGCCTTCATATTCTGTTAAATCATACATCTTTATTTCGGTAAGATTCTTTATGTTTGTCAAGAAGAAGTCATAGTGCATTTCAACAATACCTGCAGCATTTGCTTCTATCTCTGATATAAAGTTCTCCTTCAAGAGCTGATGTAGTAATGTTCCAATATTATTGAGGTTTAACGTAGAACATTCATACTTTCCACCAAGTTTATAACATACCATCCATCTCTGTTGTGAGTTTATTTTAATTTTCTCTAAGAGTCTCATGAAAACCTTACCGAAATGTTGTGTAAGTAGTCTCTGTTTGGTTCATCTAAAGCTTCGATGTTAAAGTCAATGAGTCTATTGCCTGACTTCACATTTCTCTTCCTATTCTCTTCATCTTTCTTTAACCATCTCTCACCTTCTTTTGGTTTGTCGTCAATGGAACGAATGACATCGTTAGCTTTGCGAACTTGTTTCTATAGCGCTCTTAAACATCTCTCTTCTCTGTTGTTTCAGTGTGTTCTCTTCTTCTTGTTTCACCAACGTTTGCATTTGTTATGTCAAACATTTCTCTTCTTACTTCATCATGAGGTACTGAACGTCTATGATATAAGTCAATAGCAATGTCATTTAAAGGAAATGCTCTTGCATGGACTTCGTCCTCGCCGCGTTGCGGCTTTATGAACTCATGAATTCTATCATAAGTTATTTCACCATTATAGTCTTTAATGAAGTCAGCGAGTGTTTTTTTTGTTGCGTAATGTTTTGCTACTTCTATGTTAGCTTCTGTAAGAAGTTGTTTTATTTCCGAGTGTTCTAACTTAGACAACTTCCGTACATCTTTAGTAGGAAATAAAAAAAATATTTTTGAAAAAATTAAAATAAAAATATTAAAGTTATTTTTCAAAATAATTTAATATTTTTATTTTAATGAAACACATGCAAGATTGCAAGTTCTTTTCATACAATGCTCTCGCTACTGCCATCAAGAATGAGTTCAATAATGCTTCAAATGTTAATGTTATCTTTAACAAGAAGTTTGTGAAAGAATCTAAGTTTGGTCAGTATGTCAGACCATTAGCTATCGTCATTGACCGCAAACGTTATACTTCACAAGAGTTAGCAGTAGTTTTGAAACAAAAGAGTTTCTTCGTGAATGTCAAAGATACTCATTATACTGTTATAAAGAACTCTAACATTGACTTCTTCAGTATTGCTTTAAATCTTTCCGAACAGAAAGAATATAAGAAGGGTGAAACAAATGTGAAATATTATCCTTCATCTCTGAAGACAATAACGAACAAAGATGTTATACAGAAATTCTTACCAAAGGTTGAAGAAGCTTCTATTGACATTGACGAAGGAAGTGAAATGGTTGAAGAAATAGACCCTGAAGCTATTTAAGCAAAAATATATTTTTGAATAACTGAGTGTCACACGTCACCATGTCACCAGGTTAATTAACTTCTTTTAAAAATGATGACAACATGACATTTTGACAACACAGCAGGATTAATGCAAAAATGAATGTTATCGTTAATGTTATCGTTAATGTTATCGTTTATGTTATCGTTAATGTTATCAGTGTCGAACATAATTGACGTAGGATTCATGACTTCTTCGTAAATGAGTGTAAATATAGCACAAAAATATATTTTAGGTGAAGAGGTGAGATCTCACCCGTTTTTTCACCTCTTTTTTCACCTCATTCTCTTTTCGTTAATGTTGTCGTGACTTCATTCTTCCTCTTTGAAGTTATCGAAATATTCTGTTATTTTTTCCTTCAGTAATGTTAAGTCTTCTTTGAATGTAAGTATTGTGCAACCTTTGATGTCATAGTGTGTTTGAGGAAGAGTATTTTTGACAATTTCCTTTATTTGCTCATTCGGTGTCATTGAAATCGGTAAGTTTTCACGATAGAACCAGTTTCTGTCAGATTTATATATTTTAGCTAAGTCATAAAAGCTCTTGTTGTTTCTTCTGACTAAATGCAACATAACCATATCTTTATCTTCTTCTTTCTCCAATTCTTCAGTATATATCATATACTATAACTCTTTTCCTTTCCTTTTGGTACTGAACGCGGTATTCTTTTCTGTATGCTTTTGTCTTTGGATTCAATGACTTCATCTTTTGCTTGAAGTTTCTTTTCCATCTCTCCACGTTCTGCTTTATATAGTTCATCTAACATCATGAAAATATAACAAGCATAACGAGGTGAAGCCCACATTGCTACAGCGTTTACTAAAAGTCTATGAACATAATAACCTTTCAAACCAGGAGCCAAATTCTTGCGATTTTCATACGGAATCTCTTCTCTCGGTTTTCCGAGGGAAGCAATCATATGAGGAAATTCTTCTAAAAGTTCTTTTGTCTGTTGGTTTTCAAACCAATGATATGCTTGCTTTGTAGAACGAAGAGCATTCATTATACTTTGCATTTGGTACATGTCATCTTTGACTGAACGAATGAGACGTAACTGTTTGTTATACTGTATGTACTCGTATTCTTCATTTATGGCTTCATGAACGATAGCAGTTGTTGTGTTCTCTGATGTTGACATTACTGTCTTTACATACAAATAAAAAAATAAATAAAAATAAAACTAACTTTATTTTCTGACTTTCACAAAAGACCAAAAATAAACGCTTTACATGTATTTTTCAGCAACTTCGTCAAATAATTTTATAGCTTTATCTATCTCATCTACTTCAAACGTTTCTTTACCTTTCGTGGGAGCACCATACATTTTCTCAAAAACTTCAAGCAGTTCTGTTTCAGCAGCTCTCATATCATTAACAAACACAACCTTGACTCTATTGACTGTACTGTCATATCTTTGAGTTATATTATATGTCCTTCCTATCTTATATCTTTTTGTGTTGAAGTCCTTCGGTTTCTGAACGATGTAAAGTAAGCCTTCACTGCAACGTTCCGTATCGAATGAACCATATGTTATGAAGTTATATCCAACAACTGGGTCTAACCATAACAAAACTATTGGTATAAGACTTTTGTCTATAAGATATGCTCTTGTTCCATGAAATGCTACTGATATCATAAGCTCAGGATTTCTTGTCAAAATTTTCTGAGTTGAAGCATTTCTAACCCAGTCGTTTGTTTTCTTTCCAGATGGAGATATAATGTCTGACAAAGAATATTTGTTGTATTTCTTTGAGTATCTTACGTTTAAATCACCTATTCTAACCACTTTGGTGTCATTGTCTATCTTTCTAACTGTTTCAAACTCAATGTTTGTCATTACTGTCTTTACATACAAAATAAAAAAATAAATAAAAATAAAATTAGCGTTATTTTTCTAACTAATGAAATTCATTATTTTTGTGCTGAATTCAATAAAAATAATTTTTAGGTGAAGAGGTGAGATCTCACCTTTTTTTCACCTAATTTTTCACCTCTTTTTTCACCTCTTTTTTCACAAGCGTTTTACATGAATTGTACGATGTATATTTGAAATCCTAAACAATTTCGTAGCTTCAATTTCTTCTTTTAGTACATCGAATGTTTTAATCATGCCGAAAGTTCTTTATATTTCTTCTTGACGTCAGACAGAAGGAAATCTTCTGCAGTTGGATAGTTTTTGTTCAGAAATGTCAACATATCCATTTTATCTTCTGCTGGCTTTTCTGCTTCTTTCTTTAAGTCTGCATAGTCGTTTCGCATTCTTTCTATCTCTTTGACTGAGTAGTTATATTTTCTTATTGCTGCTTTACATTTTGAACATTGCGGATTCATTTTTGCGTTATACATTGAAATAAAACCAGCTAGAACAACTAAGGCGTCAATGGTTTTCTTTAACTCAAAAGCTGCTGGTTTTAACTGTTCATGCCATACCTTACCTCTTCTATCTTTATCTCTTATTTCCCAAACACATTTTGCAACTAATGAAACAAAGTTATCGTATGTCTTAAACTCCACCGATTTATATATGTCAGAAATTTTTTATAAACCATGTCGCAATCTTTGTCCATAACTTTATGGTTGCAATGATATCCTAGAAACTCATAATTTACTTTACGTATGAATTTCTTTATTTCTACTGAGTCAGTTGGTTTCACTTCTATTTCGTCGAATTCAGGAATAGTTAGTTTTTGCTGTTGGATTTCAGGCAATTTGGGTAAATGGTCAATAATGTCCTGCATTTCATAAAGATACTGTTCATTTGTTTCATCTTTCGCACTACAGTCTAAATTACTTGTTAAAAGTTCTTGCTTTATCTTCTGGATTTCTGTTTCAAAAGTATATGAAGAAGGAATAAAGCTTTTCATCTCTACCAACATTGACGTAGGATTCATGACTAGCGAGTTTGGTGCTGTAGTTGTTTGAATTGTTGTTGTGCCGATTGTTGAAATCATATCTTTTATACAAAATAAAAAAATAAATAAAAATAAAACTAACTTTATTTTTCTATCTTAAGGAAATTCATGAAAATTCATCTAAAATTGCTAAGCGGTGAGGGTGAAAAAAGAGGTGAAAAAACGGGTGAGATCTCACCTCTTCACCTAAAATATATTTTTGGTGTAAATTTATGACAAAAATAAATGGTACCATTAATGATATCATGACTGTTCTCATTCATGTCTGATTTACATCTAATGAAAAAGTTTAGAAGAATTTTCTTATTCTTTCTGGCTTATTTTTGTCTTTCCAGTACTCCCGCTCTAATGGTCCCAGATGTGTTGGCTTTGACTCTCTCAAGTTCTTAGATGGTATAACATCTTCAACGCCTCCTTCATATCTTACTTTATAAGTGTCATCGTTTATGTTGTAGCCAAGTATTTCAATAACCACTCCTCGCTTTGCTTCGTCAATGGTTTCAGCAAGTTTGCCATTACTACTTTCGACTAATTTATGACGAGGGTAAAACGCAATAGAGTCGTCAGCAGCTTTTATAAGATATCCATTACCTTGCGTAGAGTCTACGATATAATAGTTTCTACTTAACCTTAAACGTTTCTTTGTCAACGGTTTGTCGTCAAGAACTACACGAACTTTTGTACCAGGAATGAGGGTAAATTGTGTTGAATTTCTGATATTTTGTGTTTGGCTTCGTTTCTTTTGTATATACTTTTCTTCTTGTTGTTGTGTCATTGAATTTGGTGTATGTCCTGTTGTAGAATGTGTTGAGGAATTATATACTTCGAGAAAATGTTTCATTGTTTCTTCGGTAAAGTCTCGCTCTTGGTTTAAATCTCTGAGCGTTCTTATGAAGCGGTTTATGATGCCGAGTATGTTATGGTTATGGTCTTCAGTAGTGTAGTGAGTTATGTTATGCTTAATGAGAAAATCTGTGATTTCATTGCTGAGGTATGCACTGTCTTGGTCTGATGTTAAAGTACTTGGGCTATGTTCTGCTACAAACTTTTGTAAAACTCTTAACACTTCACGAGTTCCTTTATTTTTCATTGGATATGCATATGCTTTACGAGTGTTAACATTAATGAAGATGAGGAATGGTTTATGTCCTCCTTTTCTGCTTTGAATGAGAGTGTCAAATTGGTATGCGTCAGGAGTGTTGGAGTAAATTGGTAAAAAGTAGTCGTAAGGGTTTATTTTTGTTTGATGTACAACATTTTTGTCAAAGAACCTTTTCACTTCAGCTCTGTTAGTAAATCCCCAACTCTTTGCAGCTTCATTGAACTTCTTAAATGACCTCCATGGATGTTGTTCGAATACTTCTTTCAAGCTCATTTATGTAAAGTTAAAGATTTTATTCTAGGCTCAAGCGCGTTCATTGAACCTATACCATGCGAATACAGTCACAAATGGTGGCATATATCTGCACCCGAGCCTGTTGGATTTGTTGTGAAAGTGTGGAATGATTTCCTCCTGGTTCAGTTGGTCGAAAAATCTTTTTTGCTGCATTGTTATAAGATGGAGATAAAACGTCATGGCCAGCTTCATACTCTGAGTTGTATAATGGGTGGTCTCTTAATGAGTGGCTATGGTCGCCAGAAAAATTTGTAGTTCCTGTATGAGTGTGTGGTGGAAGGTTTGCTTCAGTAATTTTCTTCGAACCTCCTGTTTGCTTTGAAGAGTTAGCACAGTATAAGAATTTATCTACAATCTGTTCCCACGTACCAAAACCTAAAACTGTTCTGGATTTGTTGATTCATTGACGTATAAATAGAGCCAATAGGATATATGTTTGAAGAATCTGAGCCTTCATTGTTTGAAGTTCATGTTTAACATTTATAAATCCTTTTGCCATCTACAATATTTATATTGTTTGTTATTAAACCATTAGGAAAAGTAGGAGGATAAATTCTTTGTTCTTGTACAGTTTCACCGTTTCTTCCTGTTTTTGTTACTATTTCGATGCATGCTTTAATTTCTTTAATCTTGATTGTTTGAAATTCTTCATGTGTATGGTTCTTGTCGGCTTTTCCATTAAGCGCAGCATTTACTTCCGACTTCTTTGCATAATTTTCATCTACATAAGTTTTATCTGCTTTCTTATCTAACATTGCTGGTAGTTCGTATGCTTCAAAGTTTCTGGCATGACCTTCAATGTTCATACATCTGTTATCTAAATTGTTTAGTGTATCTTTTACGCTTGTACTTGGATTCTCTAAAGGTGCACTTGAACCAAGGGTATAGTTCAATATTATGTCGTCTGCTCTAACAGTAGTGAAGGATTCATGTGTATGGTTCTTGTCAGCTTTATCTAATGTAGCTTGAAGTTCATTTATATCGGAGATATTGTGTTTATGAGATTTCAAAACTTTGTTCATTGCTTCGAGTTCAACTTTGTCAGCTTTACTTTTAATAGCATCTTCAAACGTTATTTTTGCCTTAACTCTCAAAGTAAATCTTGGTTCAACTAATACACCGTTAACATTGAAACTAGAAGCATAAATTTCATCGGTATGACCAAATGCTTCTGGTGCTTTAGCTGTCATACTGTACAGTACAGCTTATGTCATAACCTTTAGCACGAATGTATTTATATCTTCTTTCATTAACATTTTTTGTCTTCGCTTCATCACTTCGTGTTAAATATCCATGGTAGTTCGTTATAATCTGTTCGTCTGAAGTTATATAATGAACGTGGTTCTTGACTTTATCACTCAGAGCTAGAAGCTCGTTTTTGTCTGCTTTTTCGGCTAATTTCTCATTCACTTCTAATTCAACTCTTCCGCCAGAACTCTTATTATCATTAATCTTTTTCATTAATTCGGTAATTACGTCATAAAGACTATATTCTGTTTTCGGTTTTGTAAATAATGAGTCAAAATTTCTTTTCATCATTACATCGCTGACATTAATGATATCACCAATTCCTTTTTCATTTATTCTCTTCATTAATTCTGCAATAATGACGAATATATAATCTGTTAATTTATTCTCTTCATCGAGGGTTATAGAATGTTTTGAAATTGAATCATTAACTCCTCTAAATAAATCAATAACTTCAGGATACACGTTTTTAATGTCTCGAATAACCCGGCCAGTATCCTGTTGTTCATGTTCTTCGTTCCCGTCGTTACGTGGTTTTATATCTCTAACCATCATCAACGCAGCCATAACCGGAGGGTTTGTTGCTATCTGTTCGAAAATCCGTCCGTTATGTACGGTATATCTAAATAATTTCTTTGTGTTTGTTAAAACATTTGAAACAAGTCTTTTAAAACCATCTACAAAATTTCCTGTTTCACCTAATGTTCTTGCAGCATTTACAAGCTCACCCATTCCCGCTTTTGACCCCAAAAACGTCCATATTGCATTTATTTCACTCTGTATAGTTGTCCATTCAGCGAAACTAACACCCGCATTCGCTAAGCTGAAAATGAAATTCAGTGGATCGAACTTAATTCCACCTTCTTTTTCAATTTCAACGAACTCACTAACATGAGATTTTAAGTATTCTTTCGTTAAAATTGTTTTCCCCGATGTTATGTCATTAACGAAACTATCACCGTCAAAAGTTAACGAATTCAATTTCGTCGTTGATGCTTTTATTTCATACACCGCTTTATCGATAGTTTTTGGCTCACCTTCTTTAGAAGCATATGAAACATTAATGAATGAATTATATGTATTCGTGAATGAGTTAAAATCAATGATTTTCATTAATGACGCCTTTAATGATTCATTTACTGTCGAATCCCTTAAAGCAATTAATGAACTGTCATTTATGAAAGGTACACTGCAAACCGTCGAGTTTGGATCAAATGCTGTAGTTGGTGCAGGAATATTAATGATATAAGTCATTAAATCATTAAGTGACGTAAATAATGTTGTCGTTTTTGATTTAATTTCTTTAGCATCTGTTATATATGGTAATTTTATTTCTGTAGTTTCTGAATTAAAGATATTCGCTAAAATGTTTTGTAAACTGTTTTGAACAGCTGTGTAAACCGTTGAATCCGGAACTCTTACGATTTCACCGTCCTTAATAAAAGGCATTGCACATGGTGTAGTGCTTGGGTCAAATCTTTTTGGGTTATGATTCAACATATATTCTAATGCTTCATAAACAGACCTATATACGGTTGTATTATCTTTTTCAATAATTTCACCGTCCTTTATAAACGGCATAGTACATGGAGTTAAAATAGGGTCAAACTTTTCATAGTCCTTCCATGTTATGTATTTCAGTATTTCCATCAGTGATAACAATATATTTGTCAGTAAGTGTGAGATATTGACCAAAATATAAACGTTTAGCTCTGTCAGCTTCATACGCATATGCAGCTATACTCATATTTTAATGAGAATAAAATGTTGTTCTATTTGCAAAGTACAGACCCAAACGAATACGGGACAGTAAAGCTACAAACAAACTCAGGTCTACAGAATGAGGCGCTTGCATTCAGAATGGTTGACTTCAATGCTATCGCTTCATTCGTTATAACAGATGAAACAGATTTCATGGAGATTGAAATAGATGGAAAGAAGCACGAAATAAGATTTCACAATAATGTAGAATATAAGATGGAAACATTAGCTGGAGTGTTAAATGCTCTCATAAATACTACAATAAACAAGGATAACGAAGAAAACTTAATGAATGTTAAACTTATTGCAGGAGTTTTGAAGTTCAGTTATGCGAAGGAGTTTAAGATAACACGAATGAGTCATAGAGTACAACTTCTTTTTGGGTGCATACCATATGACATTTCCTTTGAAAAGTGTTGACAAAACGATTGAGATGAAATCTGTTCCATACGTATGTTATGGTAATTGTTTATACATTGAGTCTAAAATAGCTAATGTCACAGGCATTTCAGGAGTTAATAGTAAAGGTTCAGTAGAATATAAATCCTTCTGTTATGCAGTCAATTCAATGTTCATTCCAAATGTTCCTGTCATAGCAACTCATTTAGGTAAATGGGTTCGCATTAGTCCTCATAATTTGAAAGACATGCAATTCAGACTTGTTGACTTTCAAGGAGAGCCTGTAGAACTGAAGGCACCAGTGCGAATGACTGTTGAAGTTGACTTTTTAGAAAATATTAAATGCAACAGCTTACAAGAAACTCAGAGCTAAAAATATAAAGTATGAATGTTATGTATTAGGTCATGAACTTTGGTTGTTGCTGTTTGATGAAACAAATGAGTTAGTTATGTCAGTCAAGAGAACAGAAAAATATTGTGTTAGTGAAAACTGCACCAAGTCAATAAGATTAGGTTTGCATTATGAAGATGAGTTCGATACTGTTGAAGAAGTTTTGGATAGATATTACAAATTGCTTTAATTTACTAAAACATATTTCAAACAAAGTTTATATTCTGTTGAAAGTTTTGTATATTCATTCGAATATTTATACTTAAACTCAACTCCTGTAGTTCCTGGTATTTCAATAATGCGGATGTTACCTATTTTCATGAATGGTGGCGTTTGACCACAGCATTCGATTTCAGGGTCGAGATAGTCAATGACACATTGTTTCCCTGTTATTCGTGATATAACATTTTCAAGGTCCTCCTTTGTTAGAATTATTTGGTTCTTGCTTATAAGATTTACCCAAAGCTTCTTATCGTCTTTGAGTAAAATTGTTTGGTATAACTGAAGAAGGTAATGGTCTACGTTATCTGAAGGATTTGTTTGAACATTTGTGTAAGGGTTGTCGTTGGCTTCTCTTGAAAGAATTTGGTCCAGTGGTGGATACTCTAACTTAACATCTGATGTAGCGTTAGCGTTTGAAGCTGAGTTTAAATTCACCGACTTAAGTTCTGGTTCTTTTTCTTTCAAACACTCCGAACTATAGTTCTTTATGACAATATTGTTTGTCGTTCGTGAGTCAACATTTGATGTTGGTTCAATTGGAACATTAACGGCACCAGCTAAGATGGATTTGCTTCTCATTTCATATAGAATAAAAACCTTTTATATGTATGAAATGAACAATATACTCGACAAGGGTTTGAATGTAAAGCTAACGAATGAAAATATTGTTGAATTCACTGAGACAGGAGCTGTGTATAAAGATTTAGAACTACTGAACAAAAGAGCTAAGGGAAGAAGCAGGAACATGAACAAAGGGTGGAAGCCTATAAAAATTTATGTCAATGATGGCTCAGGAGGTTCAAACATAAAGTATGCAGAAAGTTATAGAGTTTATGCTCTCAAAGGTGAAAAGCCTTCATTTAAGAACAGCTATTCTAACGCATATCCTCAAAAGTTAACGGATGGAGAAGTGGATGATATGAATGACAGCAAAAATATTAACAGAAATGGCGACAGAGATGCATGGAATTTGTTTACCATCAGTCAATTGAAGGTTAAACTTTAAAACAATGTTGGTCGTTCCCATGGAATATTTTTGACTTTAATGGTATTAGTCATGATATGAATCTCAAGGTATGAACGAGGAGAGATGAGAGACTTATATGCTTCCCAAATTTCTTCAAAAGGTAATGTTATACCTGACTGTTTCCAAATGAGTTCAATATCATAACGTGAGAAACCTTGAAAGATAACGAAGTCAGTTATGAGACGTTTTATGTTTAAAGCTAAAAACCTCCATGTTTGCATAAGTATTGCTACAGTTAAATGGTAATGTCTGACTTTAGTAATGATGTTAGCTAATGGTGAGTCTGGTTTTGAAACTAAACCTTTTCCGGCGAAGTCGTCGCAAACGAGCAGAGTGTTTGAAGGATATTTTTTGAAGGGGTATTTTGAAAGTTTTGATAGAATGTAGTTTGTCAGTCGTTTCATATCGTAAACTCCTGAGTACTGACGTAAGTGGTGTTTGTCAATAATTCTTTCCATCTCCTCAGAAGTCTTTTGCATTCCTGACTGTATAAATTCAACGATGGCATAATATTTTCTCTTACGTCGAATGTAACGTTGAAGAAATTCAATGAGTTCACTGTCTGGAACTTTAACGACAGAGGCTTGAACTTTTGACATAAATGTTTTCGCTGTTGAGTCCATAGAGTCTGAAGTTGCTGATATAATGATTTGGTCATAATATGAGTCATTTCCTAAACGTTCTGTTATGAGTATATGACGAATGAGGTTAAATGTCTTACCTGAACCCATCTTTCCACAATAGAAATACACACCATTTGAACAGAACTCATAATCTTTGCTGAAAGGAAGAATAAGAGAAGAGTTAAGTTTGTCTGTAGTTTCATTCATGTCTTCATCTACGTCATGTATTAAATGCTTCATTTTATCTCCATTAAAAATGCAAGTCAGAAATATTCAGAACATAGCACCGAGTCTAACTGACAAGAGTATAAAGATATACTATGAACATGTTATGATGAAACCAACCAAAATTCAAGAAAGTCAGTATACTTATGAATATCCAAGACACTGGGTAGAGTATGTAGGAGGTGAGAAAGCTATTGAAATCAGACAGGTTCGAAGTATTCCAGCAGGAAGAACAATATTATTGAAGAACTTTAATGTTTTTGAGGTATAATGATGAAACAAAGAAGCAAGATAGTTTTCCTGTTGCTGTGTATGTGAACTTAGATACAGGAGATGACATGAAAGTTTTTAACACAAAGCTTCAAATGGTATTGAAAGAACAACTTATAGCAGAAGGACACCCATTACCTTCAGAAGTTACCATAGCATATAATTTTGAAACAAATGCAATAGATTTTAAAGTCATCTCTGCAAAGAAGTCAGGTTTTACATTTAATGAAGCAGATGTATATTCGAATGAAAACTTCAAAGCTATTGCATGGTTAGATAATGACGATTGCTTTAAGAAAATATTTAAATACAGTGACTCAACGATGTCAATAGATGACTTCGTGGAATGTTACCATCGACGTTTACAGTAGAAGGTTCAGCAGGATTGCTTACAAGATTGTCAATTGGTGGTATTTGGTCTCGTGAGAACATTGTTATAAAATCCAGTATAAGTGAATTTGCTGAAGAATCTATATTATGTCTTTCAAACTACATGTATTCGCCGCCGAAGCATTATAGTATAACAAACTTTGTCAGTAAGTTTAACATAAGACTTGTCGAACCTTCTTCAATGAAAGATGTTGTGCTACCTAAAGATGGAAAGGATGGACTCATTATTGAAATGATTTTAATAGCATATTAAATGAGTTTGTTTTTGAAGGTCATTCATGATGAAATAACTGTTGTAGAAGATGTTAGCAATTGTTCAGACATTTTGAAGCGTATAGATGAGATAAGAAAGAAGTTAGATAGACCGCAAAGCGGTGAGGGCGAAGCCCGTGAGAACGCTTATGTTTCATTGACTTTCTCCAGTAACGAGAACTTTTATGAGATAATATTGAAGAGAGATGATTTTAATATGGTGTAAATGGTAGCTTGGGCAGCTTTAGGCGCAATGGGAACAAAAGCATTAGCATTTGGAGCAAAAGCACTTGGAGCTTATGACGCAGTAAATAAAATGAGTGGAGGTAGGGTTTCGAAGACATTAGATGCAAATAAAGGGAAGATTGGAGGCTGGGTTGCAAAGAAATTAAGATTAAATAAAATAGGGCTCATAAATAAAGCATCCAATTTGGTTGCGACTGAGTCAGAAAATGCTTTAGGAAAGGACGATGAGTTTGCAAAACACGCAAAAGACTTTAATGACCAGATGAAAGGTGAAACAATGCATTTAAATAGATTCGATGGAACTAAAGAAAATGTTTCTTCTCCACCAGTGGTTTATCCATACGGACCTTATGGAATGTATGGAAACCCTTATGAACGACCATTTGACCCATTGACTGGTGGAAGTAACTGGTATCATTATGGACGAAGAAGAAAGACAGTCAAGTTGGAGACGGACGTAAAGAAAGCAACTAAAAAGAAACCAAGGAAGAGAGTTATAAAGCAATGAATTCAACAGGGTAAAAAAAGAGGTGAAAAAAGAGGTGAGATCTCACCACTTCACCTAAATATATTTTTGTGCTATGTTTTCATACGTGTGGGAGTGGTGATATCATTAATTTTTAAGTTTATTTTTTTATTTTATTTTTATATAAATGATGAAAACTATTGAGATAACAAACTACAACGGTCATGAGTTCAAGAATTTGTTCTTCGTTCCTCGTGAAAATACATTCTATCAGATACGAGGGAGAAAGGGTAAAGTTAGTTTGAGCGTTTATGACAACAAACATAATGGGAGATATATAAAAGCAATAGATACAAACGGTAAGCGTGTTTCATTAGCTTTGTCAAAACTTACATACATTTATTTTGACAGTGACTTTGACCTATATGAAGAAGAAAGTGAGTCAGAAGATTATGAGCTGTTATGTGAAGCACAGCAATGGGAGGAGTTGCAATACTTTTGTAAGTGAGAACGTTTATTTTTTCATTAGTGAGGTGAAGTGGTTGACGGCTTTGTAAATATTTAAGGTTAAGTTAGTGTTGTCGTTTGTGTTGTAAAATATACGTTAACGGTTTTGTAAAGTGTCAAATTCACATATAATGGGTACGGTGGAACGCAGTGCCTCTGTACCCTTGATATGTATACTAACTTTCTGTACAGTTTGTATAATAGGTTGTGCTTTCTCTTTAAGTATACCTAATGTACTCAAAATCTTCCTTCCAACTCCAAATACACCTCTGGCTATTGTTCCCACTGCGGGTAAAAATCTAGATGCGACTCCTGCTAATGCGCCAAATAAACCCATTTCTTATGGGTTAAAAAATGACGAATCCAAACAAGGACCCCTATGTTTCTAAAGCGACAAAGAAAGCACTCATGATAAAAATCTTTAGTTCAACACCAAATGCTTGGTTTATGGATATCTTGGAAAACATTCCGAGAGTTAGAACAGATGGACCTCCATACTGGTTAATATTTGTTGGTCAAAACACAAGATACTGTGAAGCCATACCATTATGGTCCAAAAATATTTTAGATGTGAAAACTGCTTTGACAATATTCGTTGACAAATACCATCCAACAAAACTAACATCTGACTGTGAAAGTTCTTTCAAATCAGATGATATTAAAAACTATCTGCGTTCAAAAAATGTAAACCAATATTTCATTGTCGACCAAAACCATTCTGCTCTTGGTGTCATTGACGGATGTATAAAAATGTTAAGAGACTTAAACCAACCACAAGGTGGTGAAGCAAATGAAATGTCATATGACGACAAGTATAGACACTTCTCCCAGGCAAAGATGAGACAAGTTTTAAATATTTACAATAACCGTAAACAAAAAGGTTTGGGAAACCACTCCCCGAAGAAATGAAAAACAACCCTGACTTAGAGAAAGACTATATATTTAATAATTTAGTCAAAAGAGACAAACAAGAAAGAATGCCGGGCTTCAAACTTCAGAAAGGTGACAAAGTAAAAATAGAAATACCTAAACGCGATCCATATGAAAATACTATTGACTATGACAACAATGGGAACTCGACAGGTACTCACATTCGTGTTCGTAAAAATAGAAGAAAGTATACAAGAGAATATTATGAAGTTTTAGGCAAACATGGCAAAATGTACACACTGCAAGCAGAAGATAAAACTACTATTGTCAGACCTTGTTTCAAACTTGTCAAAGTTCAAGGTGGTATACTTTCAAAGACAGTTCCTAACAAATATAAGACAACTCCTGACGAATATGCTAAAGAAGTTGAAAATGACGACTAAGCAATTCTATACCATGCGTAAACTGTCATGTAAGGTGGCATGTATTCTTTACTTTGTCCCGTTGTTTGCGTATATCCTGAAACGAAATGTGTATGGTTTCCTTCTCCCTGAGTGTCATCCCAGTAACAATTTATAGCAAACTTAACGTCGTCTTTAACATCATATCCTTTACCTTTTGTCATTCCTGACCAATCCCAATATCTATGCTTATGCCAACCTGCTTGAGATGTACTTAAATCTATGTAGTGACTGTGTGCAGGTAAATTTTCACCTGAAATCGTTTTACTTCCACCTGTTTCCTTTGAAGAGTTTGCACAATACAAAAACCTGTCGACTATTTGTTCCCATGCACCAACACCAAACATTACTTGAGGACCTCTTGCTTCCATAGATGTATAAATAGAACCTACTGGGTTCATTAAATCAAACATATGAGACATTATAGGATTGTCTCTTTTGAACTTAAAATATAGTGCAACTATTTCAGGTTTCTTCTGGTTTGTGTCAGAATATTTTTTATAATATAATCTTATGTTTTCAGGGTAGGTACAGTCTTGACTATAATATTTATTTCTGTCATCTGTATAATAATATACTATTCTCGTTTTTTCTATTGCATTATATCTTTTATATCTATAATAATCTAAATATAATGTTAGCTTTTGTTCATCTACATGTGGTGTTCTGTCGTCATCTCCATAGTCATAATAATGTGGTGCCGGAGCTGGGTCAGGTAATATCATATCCACCATTTCATAAACTCTTAAATATTTCTTTTGTTCGTCTCCATATAAGTTTAGGTAGCAGTTGTTGTCTAATGGAACTTTAACTTCTGTACCATCATTCTTTTTATAGCTTACATACATTTCATTGTTATTTTTCGGAATGAGTTTATACCGTGTACCATTTTCTAAGGACTGTACCAACTGCCATCTAAAATATTTATTTTCTTCATTGACAGAAAAGTCACCAACAATAGTTTCAATATTTTTTGTTCCTATCAAACTTTGGTATATTTCATTGACATATGTTTTATCTGCTTTATTTTCAAGGCTAACGTTTAAGTCTGTTATTTCAGAAGATGTATGTGTATGTCCAACGTCACTTTTCCTGTTTAAGGTTTCTTGTAAGTTTGTAATATTTGCAATGGTATGTGTATGAGTCTTATTTGCTTTTGTCTCTAATGTTTCCTTAAGACTTGGTATTTGGTTAATATAATGTATATGAGTCTTTTTAGAATATTCGTTTTCAGCTCTTGTCACTTCACTTGACATTTTATTGTCAACATATGTTTTGTCTGCTAGTTCAGGATGAGTATGTTCTTTTGTTGCATAAGCATTGTTAGCTCTTTCTTCTTCTTTTGCTATTGCATCGTCTACATATTCTTTGTCAGCTTTGTTGTCAACATCTGTTTTCAAAAGAAGTTCATTTATAGGTTTCTCGTTTAAAGTTCCTTTTGTTGGATTTATACAGACAGTATGGTTCTTATTGTCTTGAAACAGAAACTCATCTGTCATTGGGTTTATTGTCAGTTTTAAGTTTCCTTCTTTCAATGACTCAGATATCTTAGAATAGTTTGAAAAGTTTGTTGTGTTCTTATTTAGAGCTTGCATAATGAGTTGTCGGTTGTGTTGTATTTCTCTCATAGACGCTGTTTCATTTGACATTTTTATTATAGATAAAATATGCTTCCAATAGAAAAAGAAAATTCTAGAGTTGCTACAACTAAACCATTAGATGAACTTTTTACTAATGTCGGTCAAAAGTTTGACTTAGATACCGTAAAGCATGAAGGCTATCGTTTTGACTACCCATTAAGATGGTTAAGAGACCCATCTGTCACAAAAGCTATTGGCTTTCGAAGAATAAAGTTCATTTCAGAAGCCATACATGGTTTCCCATTTACGGTCGGTTTTGAAGTTCTGTAATGCATGAAAAATAGCGTGACTTCATTTTTGACAGTTTACAAATGTAAAGTGTTGCATCCTTAAAAACTTGGAAATATATACATTCATGAATTATCTTGTATATTAATTGAAAATCCATAAAACCCTAACAATATTTTTTCTTAAAAAAAATATAAAAATATAAATAAAATTAATCGTTAAATAAAAATATTTGATATTAGAATTTTATTGGAAAAATAAAAAACTTAATATTTTAAAGAAATACTTAAATACTTGAATGTTTTAACTTTTACATTATCATATAGACTCTCAAATTATTGATTGGAAACAGTTTGAGGGTTATCAATTTAAAAAAATTGTGAGTTTTTTAGATTTTTGGCAATGTGTTTTAAAAATTTGTGAGTGAAAATGTGTGTTGATGCTTGGCACTTTGAAGGGAAGATGTTCTGGGTTCAAAATTATTAATGAAATAAATAAAATGATTATAAATATAATATATTAGAAAATAATTTGCAAAATCTCTCCATTTTTATAAATTTAATAATAGAAGTTGATCTATATAGAAAGAGCGTTTTATCTATTAAGTTTTTGGCTTTTGCCTTCAAATCATTAATATAATTTTTTCAAAAAAAATTGTTTTATTTAAAATAAACAAATTTTATCAAATAACTAGTATTTTTAAATTATCTTTTGAAAAATTGAAAAATTTACAAATTAAAAAATGGAAGACATCTTGGTTCGTCTCGAAAACCCAGAAGATCTTAAAACTTTTCAACTCCCAACCGTTCCCGCCGATCAGGTTCTCAACGTAATTGAAGAAAAATATCAAGAATACATTAATAATCCAAATGTAACTCTCGAAGATACGGCAAAAACACTTTCAATAGGAAAAGAACGTTTGAAAAAAATTTTCGTACTACTCGGCTATCCAATAAAAGAAAGAGGAAGACCAAAGAAAAAAATTTTTGAGGAAGATGTATACAAAATTTTGGAAATTAAAGCACAATATGACATTGGATACAAAAGGATCAAAGAATCATATTTCGAAAAAGTCGAAAGATTTACATTCAACGATGCTTTCAAAATTTTCAATCAACAACATTTGTTTACATTTCACAGGCATCAGAAAATCGACGAACATCCACATGAATACGTTGCTCAATATGTTAATCAATTGTGGCATACTGATTTGAAATTTCTGAAGGACGATAACGGTAACCTTCAATATTTAATTTCATTTCTTGATGACAGAAGCAGATACATTATTTGCTGGGATGTTTTCGATACAAAAGAAATGAAAAATACTGCCAGAGTATTTCGTCACGCAATTGATTTAGTCAAATTAGTTCCACATGGAATTCTCACAGATAATGGAACAGAATTCATTGGAAAAGATTTTGAAGCGGTTTGCCAAGAATTCAATATAAAACATTTCAAAACTCATCCGTACTCTCCAGAGGAAAATGGAAAAATTGAAAGGAGTTGGGAGACTCTTTTCAAGACAAACCCTGGAGTGAACGTCTTTGAGTTCATCCCCAATGTTGTTTCCCAGTATAATAGGGTATGGAAACACTCCGCATTATTCAAACTCTTTGGGGAGAAATTGACTCCATTTGAGGCCTGGGAAAGAGGCCCCAAATGGACAAAAGATCTCTGCGCTGAACCAGGCTTCGAAAAAAATCTTAGAGATTAACAAATAATTTCAAAAACAAGAAAATTCAAAAAATCACAAAAAGGAAGTTAAGGAATAAACACTTACATTTATTACATTTGGATTTTTTTAAATTCAGTATTATTTTTAGAAATAAGATAATATAGTTCTAAATAAAACAAAGAATGTTAAGAATGAAGAAGGAATTAGCGGATGCAGCCGAAGCACGCTCACAAATTACTCTCAATATCCACTCAAATCATACAAAGTTTTGTCGAATAGTTTGATATAAAGACAAAAAATTTACAATTTTTAATTAAATCCGAACAATCTTACATATGCAGCTGAAGCACACTCACAAATTACTCTCAATATCCACTCAAATCATACAAAGTTTTGTCGAATAGTTTGATATAAAGACAAAAAATTTACAATTTTTAATTAAATCCGAACAATCTTACATATGCAGCTGAAGCACACTCACAAATTACTCTCAATATCCACTCAAATCATACAAAGTTTTGTCGAATAGTTTGATATAAAGACAAAAAATTTACAATTTTTAATTAAATCCGAACAATCTTACATATGCAGCTGAAGCACACTCACAAATTACTCTCAATATCCACTCAAATCATACAAAGTTTTGTCGAATAGTTTGATATAAAGACAAAAAATTTACAATTTTTAATTAAATCCGAACAATCTTACATATGCAGCTGAAGCACACTCACAAATTACTCTCAATATCCACTCAAATCATACAAAGTTTTGTCGAATAGTTTGATATAAAGACAAAAAATTTACAATTTTTAATTAAATCCGAACAATCTTACATATGCAGCTGAAGCACACTCACAAATTACTCTCAATATCCACTCAAATCATACAAAGTTTTGTCGAATAGTTTGATATAAAGACAAAAAATTTACAATTTTTAATTAAATCCGAACAATCTTACATATGCAGCTGAAGCACACTCACAAATTACTCTCAATATCCACTCAAATCATACAAAGTTTTGTCGAATAGTTTGATATAAAGACAAAAAATTTACAATTTTTAATTAAATCCGAACAATCTTACATATGCAGCTGAAGCACACTCACAAATTACTCTCAATATCCACTCAAATCATACAAAGTTTTGTCGAATAGTTTGATATAAAGACAAAAAATTTACAATTTTTAATTAAATCCGAACAATCTTACATATGCAGCTGAAGCACACTCACAAATTACTCTCAATATCCACTCAAATCATACAAAGTTTTGTCGAATAGTTTGATATAAAGACAAAAAATTTACAATTTTTAATTAAATCCGAACAATCTTACATATGCAGCTGAAGCACACTCACAAATTACTCTCAATATCCACTCAAATCATACAAAGTTTTGTCGAATAGTTTGATATAAAGACAAAAAATTTACAATTTTTAATTAAATCCGAACAATCTTACATATGCAGCTGAAGCACACTCACAAATTACTCTCAATATCCACTCAAATCATACAAAGTTTTGTCGAATAGTTTGATATAAAGACAAAAAATTTACAATTTTTAATTAAATCCGAACAATCTTACATATGCAGCTGAAGCACACTCACAAATTACTCTCAATATCCACTCAAATCATACAAAGTTTTGTCGAATAGTTTGATATAAAGACAAAAAATTTACAATTTTTAATTAAATCCGAACAATCTTACATATGCAGCTGAAGCACACTCACAAATTACTCTCAATATCCACTCAAATCATACAAAGTTTTGTCGAATAGTTTGATATAAAGACAAAAAATTTACAATTTTTAATTAAATCCGAACAATCTTACATATGCAGCTGAAGCACACTCACAAATTACTCTCAATATCCACTCAAATCATACAAAGTTTTGTCGAATAGTTTGATATAAAGACAAAAAATTTACAATTTTTAATTAAATCCGAACAATCTTACATATGCAGCTGAAGCACACTCACAAATTACTCTCAATATCCACTCAAATCATACAAAGTTTTGTCGAATAGTTTGATATAAAGACAAAAAATTTACAATTTTTAATTAAATCCGAACAATCTTACATATGCAGCTGAAGCACACTCACAAATTACTCTCAATATCCACTCAAATCATACAAAGTTTTGTCGAATAGTTTGATATAAAGACAAAAAATTTACAATTTTTAATTAAATCCGAACAATCTTACATATGCAGCTGAAGCACACTCACAAATTACTCTCAATATCCACTCAAATCATACAAAGTTTTGTCGAATAGTTTGATATAAAGACAAAAAATTTACAATTTTTAATTAAATCCGAACAATCTTACATATGCAGCTGAAGCACACTCACAAATTACTCTCAATATCCACTCAAATCATACAAAGTTTTGTCGAATAGTTTGATATAAAGACAAAAAATTTACAATTTTTAATTAAATCCGAACAATCTTACATATGCAGCTGAAGCACACTCACAAATTACTCTCAATATCCACTCAAATCATACAAAGTTTTGTCGAATAGTTTGATATAAAGACAAAAAATTTACAATTTTTAATTAAATCCGAACAATCTTACATATGCAGCTGAAGCACACTCACAAATTACTCTCAATATCCACTCAAATCATACAAAGTTTTGTCGAATAGTTTGATATAAAGACAAAAAATTTACAATTTTTAATTAAATCCGAACAATCTTACATATGCAGCTGAAGCACACTCACAAATTACTCTCAATATCCACTCAAATCATACAAAGTTTTGTCGAATAGTTTGATATAAAGACAAAAAATTTACAATTTTTAATTAAATCCGAACAATCTTACATATGCAGCTGAAGCACACTCACAAATTACTCTCAATATCCACTCAAATCATACAAAGTTTTGTCGAATAGTTTGATATAAAGACAAAAAATTTACAATTTTTAATTAAATCCGAACAATCTTACATATGCAGCTGAAGCACACTCACAAATTACTCTCAATATCCACTCAAATCATACAAAGTTTTGTCGAATAGTTTGATATAAAGACAAAAAATTTACAATTTTTAATTAAATCCGAACAATCTTACATATGCAGCTGAAGCACACTCACAAATTACTCTCAATATCCACTCAAATCATACAAAGTTTTGTCGAATAGTTTGATATAAAGACAAAAAATTTACAATTTTTAATTAAATCCGAACAATCTTACATATGCAGCTGAAGCACACTCACAAATTACTCTCAATATCCACTCAAATCATACAAAGTTTTGTCGAATAGTTTGATATAAAGACAAAAAATTTACAATTTTTAATTAAATCCGAACAATCTTACATATGCAGCTGAAGCACACTCACAAATTACTCTCAATATCCACTCAAATCATACAAAGTTTTGTCGAATAGTTTGATATAAAGACAAAAAATTTACAATTTTTAATTAAATCCGAACAATCTTACATATGCAGCTGAAGCACACTCACAAATTACTCTCAATATCCACTCAAATCATACAAAGTTTTGTCGAATAGTTTGATATAAAGACAAAAAATTTACAATTTTTAATTAAATCCGAACAATCTTACATATGCAGCTGAAGCACACTCACAAATTACTCTCAATATCCACTCAAATCATACAAAGTTATATATTTTCATTTTATTGTTTCTTAATAAAGAATTTACTTTAATATTCTTTTTTGTTTTTTTTTTCTTTTTTATATTTAATTTTTGATATATATTTTAAAAAACTTATACAAATTCGAGTCAGCTAATAATTTAATTGAAAAAATAAAAAGAAAACATATAATTTTTAATCCGTCTAATTGAATAAGCAATATTATAAATATTATGTTAAACGGTTAATTTTTTCTCAAAAAAAATTATTTCGAATTTCCGAAATTTTTGACATTTTGGCTGGGAACTATGGTTTGCGAGGTACATAGATAGAATCAGTACCTCGCAGACTATAGTTCTCTATATAGCGCCGAAAAATTTTTGGTGAAATGCGACGACATTTCACCAAAAATTTTTCGGCGCCATAGGAAGAATTGGAGGGTGTGAGATACTATTACATGCTATAGTACTCACACCCTCCAACTCCCAATCAAAATCGCATAAAATTTGCTACTTATCTTCAGATTACCTCCCATTATAAAATATATCATTGCTATCTCATCGTACTATATTTCCACCCTATTGTATTTAAAAATTTAAAATTTTTTGATAATATATTTTTATATCTTGAATTTTCAAACAATATATTCACAGATAATATAATGGGAAATCTATCTCAACCTAGCCTTAAAGTACCAAACTCCTGCTTGCATTCTCACTCACAAATATTAAACATCCATCTCCAAAAAACTAAATTCTTCACAATTTTTTTAAAATTGAGAACATAAAAAACGTATGCATTCAATAATTTAAGATACTAACAAATATTAAAAACTTCAAAATATCAGATATTAACGTTTTTCAATTAAAAAAATATCATTTTGCTTTTCAATTTGAACATAAATCTTAAATATTTTTAATTAATATCTGATTTACAGCATTATTATCCATTTATAAATCTGACAAATAAATGACAAAACCATCATAAATACTGTCACTTTTTGTCAAAAGTGAAGTCGCGCTATTTTTCATGCACAACATCGGTTTTGAAGTTCGATACTATAACAAAGAAAAACGTATGTATGAGAAATTTGAACAAGGAAAACTTTTACAAGTTAATTTGCTTATAAACTTAGAAACAACTCTTCAAGCTTTTCAAGAAAAAATAAACGATATCTATATTGAATATGCAAACCAGTATAACATTGACGAAGGAGAATACCATCTCGATATTATTTATGACAGGAAAAATGCAACTGTTAAAATCAATAAAATAGAAGACCTTGGAGAAAACGTTTATATTTCTACAAAATATAACAACTTGGCATGGTATAGATTTATGAGGATGTTAAATCAGCCTGCAGCATATCCAGTACACCCGGACTATTATGAAGTCGAAAACCCTAATGGAACATATGAAAATGTTTTCGACCAAGATGCTATTATTGTTCATGCTTCATTTTCTGGCGCCCAAAACTCTTTCTTATGCTTGGCAAATGACTTTTACGAAAAACCTACAAAGTTATACGAACCACCAAGTGGAAGTATTTCAGACTTTCAAGTATGGTTTACTACAGATGGAAGAAAAAGAATAATTCCATTATACCATGCGTTTTACTTAGAACTTAGTTTCATATACAACTACTATCGAACGATAAAAATATAACTTTTTAATATACCGGTTGTGGTTGCCAACTTGACTGTGGTGCAGGTTCAGGCTGTTGTATTACAGGAGCTTGTTCTTCTGGTTCAGGGTCTTTAGGTATAATACCAACAAACTGACCTACTCTTTTACCAATATTTTTGACACCGTTCCATACTCCTCTTCCGACAGATTTTATTCCATTCCATATACCTCTTCCAACATTTCGAAAGAAGTTTCCTATCTTACTGAAGAAACCCATTTTACTATATGTAAAAAATCTAATGTCCGCCTAGTCTCTTACGTTTCCTGTTGAGTTCCATAGCATTCTTTAACTGGAGCTCATACATTCTGTTTCTCCTCTGGTAGAAAACATATTCTGGGTCAACTCCTGTGTTCGCGTCATCTGCATAAAGTTGTTTATATCCCACTTCAGGGTTTGTATAAAACTCTTTCCATCTCATATTTGCATACCATGGTGGCAAACCTAACGCAGCGTCATTTGACATAGCAGTTTGCATTTGTACATCTGTTGGCACTTGACCATAGTTTGCCATTGCAGTTTGTATTCTAACTTCATTTGGAATATTCTCTGGGTTTGGTTGTCCAGGTTGCTGTGCATTCGCTAAGTTCTGTGCGTCCATTTAATATTAGATAAAAATATCTCTTACGAGTACATATGCTGAACATTTGCAGGCATTGGTTCATCTTCATATTCTCTGTACTTTTCTGCCACGTCAAATAAATAAATGACACAATGGAAAAAACCTAAAACAAGTAGTCCTATTTCAAACCACATTTACTTACTAATAAAATTTCTTTATTGTGACACTTTCTCCAGTTTATAGGACCTCTCTCATATTCTATCTTGTCATATATAAACTCATAGTCATGTATGTCCTCTAACCATCTCATAACGGTTTCCAAACCACTTTTATCGGATGTAAAGTAAAAGCATGGATGGTTATGTATAACGTCTAAAGTTTCTAAAGAGTCTCTCAAAGTCCAGTCTACTTGGTATTGAAAATCCCATGTGTTATAGAACGGCGGGTCCACTATAAAGAAAACATTTTCCTTGTCTTTATATTTTTCATACAACTCTATCCAATGACATCTCACAAACTCTATACCCTCAATATATTTTTCTATGTCCTCTTTGAAAACATTTGTATAGTTAAGATATAAAACTTTTGACATAAGTGTTTCAATGTCATGAACTCTTATAGCACCACTATATAATAGTCTAGCAGATATACTATCCCAGTCTATATATTCTGCTTTTTTCAAAACCTCTCTCACAATATTTTTCTTATCTAATGGTATACGTTCCATCTTACCTATAGGTATCTTTTCTTTTAACTCTTTCAATATATTGTTTGTGTCTGGAATATGTTTGAGACGGTCCATATAGTTGTCGAAGTCATTGCATATAATCTTTGAGTCAGGAAATACGGTATGGCACAAATGGGATATATAGAAACTTCCACCGAACAAATCTACAAATGTTAGACCATTCGGTAGTTTCTTAAGTTCTCTCAATATAATATCTTTACATTTACTCTTATTTCCAAAGAACGGTAACGGCGGTTTTGTAAAATTCATTTATATATAATAATAAAAATGTTTTTACCTGAAAAGTGACAGAAAAGTGACAAAACATGAAAACATATATAATTTGTGAAAAGTGACACACAAAGTGATATTTAAAAAAGTGACACCATTAATATGATGTAAATAACAACGGTTTTGGTTTTGTCACCGGCTGGTCGGCTGGAGTTCGGTCCTCCTCTTGGGTCTTGGGCAAAATTTCTTATGGGCTAGAGGGCGCAACGCGCCTGGAAGCCCTCCGAATAAAAACTTCATTTATACTAAACATCTTCGGGGCTAGAGGGCGCAACGCGCCTGGAAGCCCTCCGAATAAAAACTTCATTTATACTAAACATCTTCGGGGCTAGAGGGCGCAACGCGCCTGGAAGCCCCACTACCTTTTTTTTTCCTAAGTCATGATTAAAGAGTTATCCATTTATCAGACACAATAATAAATTATCTTCATACATTTATATTTTTTGACACTTTACAAATCATTTTTGACGCTTTACATGTTCCCCAGGGTTCGAAAATTATTTGGTCGAGTCCCCAAATGTCCCCCAAGCGACATCCTTACATATCCATAAAAATCATAGAAAGATATATCGAAACCAAGGTGAAAAGTGCGAGTATCAAACAGCTTACAGTGCGCCCTTTATATGAATTTTGAATGAGTTAGCTAATTCATGATAATAATTTTCCCGCAAAAAATGTCATGAATTTGATATAATTGGTCATGAATATTTGAGATTGAAATCAAATACGATTATATTTTTTGAATAATCGTAATAGAATTTTAATAATATATTTAAAGAGTTATGTGTTTAAGGGTGTAATTATTATTTTATGATATTCTTTCACATTTCCTGACAACAGTTTTATTTTATGTGTCTCTTCAGATCTGTATTGGACATTTTGAGTGAATGTCAGAAAGTGGTAAGTAATCCTTTAAAATTAGCTTATACCATAAACAATATTTTGAAAGTTGCCGGATATTCTTTGTTCAGACAAAAAAGATGAAATGAAGAATATTTGGTAAATTCTGATTTGGTGATGATAAATTATATGAGGAATATAACAATATTTCTTCAAACTGTAAAAGAAATGTTTATTAAATTACAAGATAAAAGAGAAAAATTAATATATTTTGGTTTTTCATCAATATCTGAAATATGATTTTCTTTTCCAATGATGAAGTACTTACAATAATCATTGTTAGATAATGATTTTATTAAGTTTATGATTTCAACTGATCCTGTTGTTGTTGGATTTTCTACATCAATGAAACAATTATCAACTATGATTTCGCCTTCATTCATTGCATAGAAATACTGCTCAAAAATCTTGTTATTTGATAAACAACAATATTTTAAAAATAGTGGTACATTGTTTGTATGAATTAAAATGTAATCAGTAATATTTTGGAAATTTGTTGATTCATAACTAATTGTTGATGTTGATGATGAACGAAGATAAGCAGAGAGACCATAAGTTGAAGAATCATCTTTATTATCAAAAAATATTGAAAATAAAACTTTTGATTCTGATTTAAAACCTAGAAATCCAAAAATACTAAGTGCATGAACTTTTGCATGAGAAATATTTGAATTTGAAAAATTAATTTTTCCGTTATTTAGGTAAATATTATACCATCCGATGAAACTTTCTCTTCCACTTTTAGTGATTGAAGATGAAAGAATTTTGTTTTGGAATGAATCTTTGTCTGAAACATATGATAAACAATAAACTCCAGAATAATTTAATGTTAATTTGGAAGAGTCACTTATTATTCGATCTTGGACACATTCACCTTCACTGGAGAAGAATAAACATCCTCCATTTCCTGAATTACTACAATTTGTGAATTTGGTGGTGTCAACTAAGAGTTTGGTTGTTTCTTGAGATGTTTGAAAACATATGGCACCACTTGTAATATGGTCATCAAATATGCAGTGGCTGACGTAGTAATTTTGATCACGTTCAGAAAGTTTTTCTTCTTTTTCTTCCCAATTTGCTTTGGGAGGGTTTTCTAAATAATAATCAGTCCAGCCGCAATGTAAATTGATTGTTTATAACAAGCATTTGGCACTAAAATATTATTTTTGATTATTTATCGTTCCGATCAAAACGATAAATTAAAAATTGAATAATGTCAAATTTTTTGGTATTTTTTTGATAAAAATTCCTAAATAAATCAATCTTCGGTCATTTATCATTTTTGATGACTGATTGATGTGATGACCATCAATAAGGCAATATATTGTCGCCTTCATTACAAGTAAATTTGATGATTCCTTTCATAAATTATTTTGATTTATCGAATTTGAGTTACAAAGTGTAAAGCATTGTCTATTCAATGTATATAGCATCTTTTATAACTATGTGAAGAACAATCATGTCTTATTTGTCATTTTTCCTTCTTAAATTAAATACTTCAAGTTAACATGAGCAAATTTCATCATTAATGACAATCAAATATTCATATTTTGTTTATATTTATTTGTTGTCAATGTGCAATATCTCATAATATCTGTTATTATCTCTCATTTTATCTTTATTTTTATAAAAATATGTTGTGCATGAAAATTCGGTTCACTTCACTTCTGACAAAAGTGACAAGTTTACATGGCAAAAATAGTTTACATGGTAAAAATATATAGGGTATTTTTTAAAAAAGTAGTTATCTTTATATATAAAAATAAAACTTTTGATATATTTGAGTAAATGATTTATTAATTTATTTATTTATTTTTTTTAAATCAAATCATATAAATATATATATATATAATAGTGAAATAGAACAAGAGATAATTATTGATGATTAAATTGTAGACGAGGATAAAAGTTTAGATAAATTAATAAAATTAGTGTGGAATCAGACAAATTTCGGGTTGTTTGCGAAGGAATTGTTGGCTATGATGTACTGATTCATGATCAGTACATCATAGCCAACAATTCCTTATACAAAGTTCAAAAACTTGGGTGCAATCAGAACTGATTGCACCCAAGTTTTTGAACTTTCTCGAGGGAATGGAAGGGTAAGAGGTATACATTATGAATATATGCCTCTTACCCTTCCATTCCCTCTCTGACAGCGGGAAACTTTGTCTGAATGTTAAACTATTCAGACAAAGTTTCCCGCTGTTTGCGAAGGAATTGTTGGCTATGATGTACTGATTCATGATCAGTACATCATAGCCAACAATTCCTTATACAAAGTTCAAAAAACTTGGGTGCAATCAGTTCTGATTGCACCCAAGTTTTTGAACTTTCTCGAGGGAATGAAAGGGTAAGAGGTATACATTATGAATATATACCTCTTACCCTTCCATTCCCTCTCTGACAGCGGGAAACTTTGTCTGAATGTTAAACTATTCAGACAAAGTTTCCCGCTGTTTGCGAAGGAATTGTTGGCTATGATGTACTGATTCATGATCAGTACATCATAGCCAACAATTCCTTATACAAAGTTCAAAAACTTGGGTGCAATCAGTTCTGATTGCACCCAAGTTTTTGAACTTTCTCGAGGGAATGAAAGGGTAAGAATTATACATTAGACACAATCACTGGCTCATATGCTCCTATTCTGAATCTAACACTATGCAAATTTATACAATTTCTCCACAAATCTTACATTTATTTTAATTTCAACGACCATTATTACCACAAAGAATCTTACCTTCCCCTACAAAATCTAACTATCTATCAATTTAAAAAATGTTACAAAATATTAAATGAATTTTTTTCTATACGTAATTTAAAGTTCTTAAACTCTCAGCATCAGAATATCCTTACATAGCTTAGCTATATATCGTATTACTTTATGAATAAAAAAATTATTTAAATTATAATAAAATGTTTATTCGTATTTTTACTTTATTTTTAGTTACGAGGCTGTATTTCGAACTCAGGATTTGGGTTTAAGTCCTTTGTCCATTTAGGACCCTGGTCCCAAATTGATTTTGGAGTAGGTTTTCCACCGAAAAGATCTTTAAGAGCTGTATGAACCCATACTGTGTTGTATTCTTCTATTGCGTTTTATACGAACTTTTATAATATAATTCTTAGATAATACATCCGATATGTAAAGTGTCAAAAATGAAGTGAACCGAATTTTCATGCATTACAATTTTTATAAAAATATATGTTTCGATTGTAAAAATCTAAATTATTACAACATTTGAGTTTCATTAAAAGATTGATCGATTATGATACTTTGAATATATTATAAGTTCATAATTAATCTATCTTTAATAAAATATTCATAAAATAATGAGAAAAATAACTCATTGAAAGAGAGATTGCATAACATATATAAAGAGATATTGTGTAGTGACTTAGAATAAAACTTAAGTAGAATATGAATAAATGTAATAATAATAAAAAAATAATATTTTTATATAAGAAACAAACAAATGAGTAAAATTTATTAATATATAAATAGTTAAACATAGAGAGATAATCCAGTGCAAAAAAGACATGTGCCGTTAATGCAGCAGCGCTTGCAGCAATGACGTGAACATGATTGACATTGTTCGGATGAAATAGAGCCGCAGATAGGACATCGTGTTAATAGTTCGTGACGAAAATGTGGTGAAAGAACACCAATAGATGTCCATAATGTAACATTAAGATCGGAGTCACTAGATGTAAAACATGTGTTGCTGCCGTGGATTTGAAGAGAAATGATTTTATGTTGGTGAGGACTTTCTAATTCTTTAATTTCGATGAATGAATAATCGGCGCGATATGATGTTAAAATAATATTGCCATTAACAAAACCAACTAATGAATAGCGAATAGATTCGGAATTAGATAATCGAAAAACACTAAGTGATGATGTCTTAGATTTATTGAATTCACGATGGGCGAGATGACTGCCATTGATACTATACAAATAAAGTGAAATCTCGGTCAAAACCCAGAGAAGACCACTAGATTCATCAAATTTGGATGTAACAATGTTTTCAGAAAGATCAACTTTACAGTGGATTGTTCCTGAAAATGCATCCCAAATAACAAATGTAGATGAATATGATGTAACAACAATACAATCATATCCACATATGTCTGAAATAGGTTTAGATGGTAATGAAATGGCGGACAATGATGAAATCTCGGTAGGAATACCAAATTCGTATTTGATTCGGAATGAACGTGATAAACAAAATGCATAATCAACAACTAACAACAGGCCGTTCTCAGAAAGTGAAAAACTGGTGCTGTAAACAAATGTTGGTGATGTACGTCGGAAAACAACATTACCACTGCGAATAGATGTAACAATGATAGACATGGATGAAATGTCAAGTTGGAAAATCAAATCACGTGAACATTGAAGACGATGACTCATTAATGGTGATGATCGGATACTTTCACCATCAAAGATGACGTGCTTAGCTTTAAGAGACATGACTTGTGGAGTGATGATGTTGTGGATATTACAAATTGACTTCTTGTGCGAACTTGTTACTTTAAGTTTAGCACTAAATGAAACAAATTCTGAATTTTGGAATTTCTTCAATGAATTACAAAATTAAAAAATATGTTTAGAGTTCTTCTCGGATTCGAGTTTCTCGTTGATATGTGATGATGTCCTCATACCAGATTTGAGAAGTTCCGGAATAGACATGAACAATGGACTGATACATTCTTTAGAAATAGTAGGAATTTTATCGATGTCATAAAATGTTGGATGCTTGATTTTCTTCTTTAAAAAAAATCGAATTGCAGATCCTAAAAATATTAAATCTTTTGTAGCTGCACAAAATCGACAAAATGTCAAATTAGATCTCTTAGCCTTTAAATGGAATGTGAAAACAACTCAAGTTACACTCAATGCCAATGATGAACTCTAATTTTGCGTTTTTTGAACAATATCTAATTAGAATAAAGCATTTGCTCTCTTAATCTCATTCTGTTGATCATGTTTATGATTCATTTATTAAATTGAATAAAAATAAAGATGAGAAAGGTAATGCAAAGTAATGATATTTGTAACTAGGACAATCAAGGAGATAGATTTGGGTGATTCGAATGAAACCATCGCCTGAATGGCCCGTTTCGTTACCACCAAGAGGATTTGGCATATTACTTGTGCCATCAATCATGACGGTGTGATAAAATTGGATTCCACTGTAATGAATTGATGGATCAAATGATTCTGAAAACTTCAGATTTTCTTCTGATTCTGATGATTCTAAAACGGAAATACAACCTTTATGGCCACTGATGAAGGAACTCCCTCCGCCTGAACCACAATTTCCTGGTAAATATGAGTTTCCACAGTTAGTATACATATCATGTGTACGGAGGCACTGCGCGCCTCCTTACCCATGATATGTGAATTTGACACTTTACGAAACCGTTAACGTATATTTTTACAACACAAACGACAACACTAACTTAACCTTAAATATTTACAAAGCCACCAACCACTTCACCTCACTAACGTTTTCACAAACGACTTCACTACTGTAAAAAATAAACGTTCTCACTTACAAAAGTATTGCAACTCCTCCCATTGCTGTGCTTCACACAATACTTCATATTCTTCAGTATCGCTGCTGTCGCTCCAATCGTCAGAGTCAAAATCACTGTCAAAATAAATGTTAGTAAGTTTTGACAAAGCTAATGAAACACGCTTACCGTTTGTATCGTATGCTTGTATAAACTTTCCATTCTTCATTCCTTCATAAACGCTCAAACTAACTTTACCCTTTCTCCCTCGTATCTGATAGAATGTATTTTCACGAGGAACGAAGAACAAATTCTTGAACTCATGACCGTTGTAGTTTGTTATCTCAATAGTTTTCGTCATTACATCCAAATAAAATTTTCAGTAAAAATAAAACTAATGAAATATTTTATTCCTCACTGTCGTCTGCTTTCTCCAACTCTTCTAGCTTCTTCCTAAGTTCAGCAATGTTGTCCTCATGAAGTTTAATCTTTCTCAAAATTCCTTCTTTATCTAATGGTTGCTTTATCTTTCTAAACTGAACTCTACCATCCTTCATAGTATGAATGTAAAAACCTTCTGGAATAGTTCCTGATTTAATGTATTCTACCAAAAACTTTTGTTTCATTGCTTCAGTGACTTTAGTCGTCATTTTACTCTAAGGTGAAGCTAGCACAGCGATAATGGATTTCATGACTTTTAGTATTTCATGCAATCTTAACAGATAGCCTTACAAGTACTTCCAGTGTCCCTAGCTGTCCCTCCTTTTTATATAACTCCATGACATTTATAATCTCGCGAAACTTAACAGGTAGCATAACAGATTAAAATCAGATGAGGTTTTGAACCAAAATTTCTAAGCAACGTTGTCAAGGATTTTGAGGAACTAGGGACAGAGTGTGGCAAAGTCCAAGATTTAATTTATCTTCATCTGTTTCATCAGCTATCTCATCTAATATGCCAATATTTTATTCATAACTCGTGGCAAACTCACTAACTTTCATTATGTTCATCTGCATGCTTCATCTGATAGAAAGTATGACTTTCATTAACTCTGTGAGATAATGAAAACTACTAGGGACAGAGACCATGGCAAAGTTCATGATTTAATTTATTCTCTCACTAACAACAAATACAAAACTCCAACACTAACGACAAAAATAAATGTCCTCACTTCTTAACAAAGTAATATGTGCTTCTTACACCACCATAGCTCAAACGTTTCTTTTCAAACATCGATTGAAACTTATTTTGAGCCATTGGCTTTAGTCTCTTTTTCTTCAAATACGCCAAGAAATCTTCTTCACATCTTTTCACTTCATAGCCTTCTTTAAACTCCTCCTTGTTAAGTTCTATGAAATCCTTTATCTCATTCTTTGTTGCAATGGCTTCTTCACGAACGACATCGTGAACTATTTCATCATTGCATTCATGTATGACCTCCTTACTGTTCTCATGAACTATTTCAACACTGTTCTCATGTATGACCTCCTCACTGTTCTCATGAACTATTTCATCATTGCATTCATGTATGACCTCCTCACTGTTCTCATGAACTATTTCATCATTGCATTCATGTATGACCTCCTCACTGTTCTCATGAACTATTTCATCATTGCATTCATGTATGACCTCCTCACTGTTCTCATGAACTATTTCATCATTGCATTCATGTATGACCTCCTCACTGTTCTCATGAACTATTTCATCATTGCATTCATGTATGACCTCCTCACTGTTCTCATGAACTATTTCATTATTGCATTCATGAACGACCTCCTTACTGTCTTTCATAAGCGTTTCAAAGTCTCCTTTACTCATTACTTCAATCTCATGCTGTTCACAGTAGTACTTAAACTCACTGTATATGTCTTTGTTGTATGTTATATTGCTTCCCATGTACTCCATGAATTTTTCAAGCACTTCCTCATAATTCACTGTTTCTTTCTTTCCACGACCTTCTAATATCATACTTGCTTCGTAAATATAACTTCTTGCAGAACCGTCTCGCTTTCTACTTCTCTTCACAAATTCTCTCATCTTGCCGCCAAATACATTTGAATATAGATCCGTATTTTTCCCAAGTGAGCGGGGTATCTCCAATCCCAGCCCTATCGTCCTCCCAGTGTCAGTTTTCAATATAAAATCCAAATTTTTTTTGAAAATAAAAATTTCGAGAAATTTTTCTGATTTTTTTTCTTTGATTTCAATAATTCAAAATAAATTTGGGAGTAAAAAGACACTATTTAATGAAATTCATATGAGTGAATGTGGATAAATACTCTCAAAACATACAATTTATCTATTTTTCTTTTATATTATCAACTAATTAGTGATAATTTTTTTTGAATCAGATTTTTTTTCATTAAAAACATAATATATAACACAACAATGATGCACACATACGTATCTACACATCAAAATATAAAGCTTGTTTTGGTCTGGGCATCCCAACCCAAAATTCTTTAAAAATTGAATAAAATTGAATACTTGGGGCTGGGATGCCCATCCCAAAACCGAATTGAATTTTTTGAATTAAAGAATATATTTATGTATTTATAATATACATGTGATGTCTATAAAAAATACTAAATTCTAAAAAAAATTCAATTTATTCAAAACGTATACTAAGTGATCACTTCATTAGTAGGATCAGCAATCCTACTAAATGGTGAGAACGCCACTAACTAAAAAAGGAGTCCTTGGAGCTCTTGATCTCTTGTCAGTAGAGTTCATAATGAGGCATGGCATCTACTGATTAGAGATCAGAGCAATCCTACCTTACCTTCAGGAGCTACAAAGCTCCTAATCGTTACGAGAGGGAGTCTTGGAGCTCCTGAAGCTCATCAGCAGAGGCTATTTACCATTTGGGCCTCTTCTGATGAAAGATGCGAAACACGTCTACGAACCAGGAGCTTCAAAGCTTCTAATCCTTACTAAAGGGAGCTTTGGAGCTCCTGAGTCTCCATCAACAGAGTCCCAGATGGTAAATGTCCTTTGCTGATGAAAGATGCGAAACACATCTACGAACCAGGAGCTCCAAAGCTCCTAATCCTTACGAAAGGGAGCTTTGGAGCTCCTGAAACTCCTTTTACTATAAAATATGACAGTTTTCTTCTGAGGTTCTCATCAAATCTAAGACTTCAGAAGAAAGCTGTCCTATCAATGTATACTTACACTCTCATGGACTACAAGTGTACAATTTTAAGGCAGAGATTATCCGAGGCCTCTCATCAAATGAGGGACCTCGGATAATCTCTACCTTAAGTAGTCAAATAACTTTTCTCACTATTTAGGAACAAAAGAACAAGAGTTGGAGTACTTTAAGGCAAGATTCTTCCGAAATCTCTCATCGAATGAGAGACTTCGGAAGGACCTTGCCAAATCCTTGAACGCCAATATCCTTGGAACTGAGCTAGAACCAGGGAGAAGTAGCATACTATAGAGCACGATGGTAATCTCGGAAATACTTATATCGCCCCAAGCACAATATTTAAGAAGTCTAACTCATATATACAAGAAGTCAGGCTGAATAGATATTGTGCATATGGTTTGCAGAACTCTCATGATATTTAAAATTCATGTTATCCCAAAAAAGGTGACACTTTGGGTGTATCGTCCATCCCAGGGATGCAAAAATCACATCACCTTGGATCTATACATTTGAACTACATGCAAAGAATTCATTCTCCTTCGCAAATTCTTTATATCTTCTGTAGCACTCTGTACAATTCCATCCGGATACAAACTTTTCATAGAACTCCTCGTAAAACATTTGGTAAGGTGTTTTGTTCATTTCGATGAGTTCTTGTTTAGCCCTGGTGAATGGTATCTTCCTTACATCAAATTCACTTAAATCTTTCTTCATGAAGTACGTCAGTAAGTTTGAATAAAACTCTTCATTAAAGCTTTCAATGAGATTTGAGAAATATTCGTAATTTCCTTTGTATCTGCTGCTTACGTCAATGACAACAAATCTTCTGTCGTCTTTGTCAATCTTTACTGAGTTGAAGTTGTTAGATATCATGATGATATTACAAACATTCTCTATCTTTCTTACTGGCTGACACTTCTGATTTAAGTCCAACTGAGTCTCTGTTACTATTGACTTTAGTGCGTCGTGGTTCATGACCTTAGACGTATCGCATGAGCTTAGTTCATTGCATACGATGAGCTTCATGTTCTCAATAGCAGCATTGAATCTACCAACCACATTCTCTATTGCCGTTATATTATTGTTGGCGTACTTGCTAATGAGCTCGCATAGAACATTACTAAGTACATTCTTACCAGTTCCTTGCTTTCCTATTAACAAAAGTACTGTTCCAGTCTTTCCACAAGGATTTTGAACGATGTAGGCGAACCAGTTCAAAACATACTCATAAAGCTCTTCATCCTCATTACATATGACATCGTGAACATGTTTCAAATATCCTTCAATAACGTTCTCATCTACTTCATTCAGTACCTCATACTCATATCCTCTGAAATAGCTGTAAATGTCATCTCTTTCGTCAAAGAATCTCATGCCTGACTTCATAAGATAGTTCTTGTTCTGACCCGCTTCATAAATCATCAGTGCGTTCACATCCTTCTCCTCAATACGTCCTACATAAATACTCTTCATGAGCTTATTGAATTCCTTGCTATCTACTGACACAAGTGTTGTTGTGTCTCGTATTCCATCATAATCTTTCACTAGATATGTCATACGTGCTCCGTCAATAACGACAACACATCTTCTTAAGTCATTTATAACACTAGCTATGTCAATACCGTCCTCACTCATGTACTTATTTTTCCTCAAGTCCTTTAGTGTGAAAGTGTCTCTAAGTTCTATTTCAAGCAATTCATTTACACATCCTTTGCAATACTTCTCTATAAAATATTTCTGTCGTTCTTTACTAAGTTTCTTAACAGCTCTGAAGAACCATGTGTTTTGACTCAAACATCCTTCACAACTTCTCTCATTCATTCCTAGTTCTTTCATGTCATTATCTTCAACCTCTATGGTCTCATTGACTAAGGTCAAAGGGTTCTTAGTCATTGCTGGTCTTATCTGAAACAATGTTTGTGCAACAGGTTTAACTATTCAGCAACGTCCTTCCTTAATATGAATAGCTGTTTCCACTCATCTTTGCTAACAGTTCTTTCATAACCACTGACAGTAATGATTTCATTTGCTGACCTTAGACACTTATGTTCTATCATTTGTATTGCTTTTGTGTAAGGCTTTCGTGAGCATAGGTTGTATATGTCATTCCTGCAATGTTCATTCATGCCAATAGTACTAAATCCTTTCTTTGCTGTTGAGTGCATAATATCCATTAGTTCCTGTGTTCGTATTGCTGTCTCATAAAATACAACAAGACCTTTGTCATCTATGACGTACTTACCGAAAACATTGCTTATATTCTTTAACCATGAAATAACATCCTCATTCATGCTGTCAAACATGAAGTAAGGTCTTACATACTCTTCACTTATAAGATACTCCACAAATACTTGTTAAGCTCTATGTCCTCGTGAGCGATTTCATTAGGTTTGATATTAGTTCCTTTTGTCATTGCTGTCATGTACTTCACTCTCATAGTTCCTTTCAATAGCGTAAAAATACTTCATTGTTTCATAACTGCTCTAAATTCTGTTCAAAATTCGTACAACATAACTTTTTAACATTAGTGAAAGAACATGAGCGAAACAACAACATCTAACATTACAGAAGAAGTCAATGACAATGCCGATGAAAACATTACAGAAGGAGCTAGTGAAAATATTGACGAGTTCAGTGAGGAAGAAGATATTGAGGACGTCAATGAGAACGTTAGTGGGGAACAAACTCAATGGGAAACATTGAGAAATCATGAAGATTATGAGATTTGTACGACATATCCTTTTACTATTCGTCGAAAAAAAACAAACATATTAAGAGTGAATGCTTAAATAATCATGGTTATATTGAGCTTAGTTTAAACAACAAAACACATTTAAAGCATAGAATTATTGCAGAACAGTGGATTGAAAATCCAAACAATTTGAAAGAAATAGACCATATAAATCATGATAGAACGGACAACAGAATCTCAAACCTTCGTTGGTGTTCTAAATCTGAAAACAATAGAAATAAAAGCAAGTATGGCGATATAGTTTATGAGTTCGTTGATGAAATATCTGACGAAGCTGTTGAAATAACAGATTATGGTAAGCATTCGTTTGAGTTCTACTACTATGTTGAGAATGAGGACGCATTCTATTATTATACAGGTCTTAACTATCGAAAACTTCATATAAACTTTACAAAAACAGGTGCTGCTTATGTTTGTATGATAGATACAGAAAACAAGAGAGTAATCTTATGCATAAACAAATTCAAACGCTTGTACGGCTTCATGTAGGACAAACATTATTTTTCAACACTAACGCCAACACGTAGGACAAACATTCATGACTAACATTACTGTATAACATAAATGTTTTGTCATGATTTCATCGTAAATGTTTTGTCATGATTTCATCGTAAATGATTTGTCAAACATGAACGTATATGTTTTGTCATGATTTCATCGTAATGAGTGTAAATGACCCAAAAATAATGTTTATGTTAGAATGTTAGATCTAACCTCATTTCTACCCTCTTTTCTACCCTCTTGAATTTTCATACGGAATCTCTTCTCTCGGTTTTCCGAGGGAAGCAATCATATGAGGAAATTCTTCTAAAAGTTCTTTTGTCTGTTGGTTTTCAAACCAATGATATGCTTGCTTTGTAGAACGAAGAGTATTATAAGGCATTTTGTGAAGAATATAACAACCGCCTGAATTCAGACGGTTGGTTTTTATACAAAATTCACGCAGGAAAATTCTTGAGTTTTGGTTGAAAGAATACGGTGGAGCCAAAAGTGGCTCGACCTCAAAACAAACATTTTATGAGCTTACTAAGGCATTTATGAATGAATTCAAAGGTATTTGCATACATCCTGACCTCGTTCATTTTGTTGTTGAATTCAGCAAAAATAATGTTTAGGGTAGATGGTTTTTAGGTGTCACTACGTCACCATGTGTCACTCGGTTAATGAACTTCTCTTAAAATTACTGACAACATGACATTTAGACAACAGTCCAGGAAATAAACTTCTTCGTACATGTTTTGTCGAAACTAAACGTATATGTTTTGTCGAAACTAAACGTATATGTTTTGTCATGATTTCTTCATCGTACATGTTTTGTCGAAACTTCTTCTTCGTAATGAGCGTACATGTTTTGTCATGATTTCTTCATCGTAATGAGCGTACATGTTTTGTCAAGGTTTCATCGTACATGTTTTGTCGAAACTTCTTCTTCGTAAATGTTTTGTCAAGACTTCTTCGTACATGTTTTGTCATGATTTCTTCATCGTAATGAGCGTACATGTTTTGTCAAGGTTTCATCGTACATGTTTTGTCGAAACTTCTTCATCGTATATGTTTTGTCATGATTTCTTCGTAAATGATTTGTCGAAACTAAACGTATATGTTTTGTCATGATTTCTTCGTTTATGTTTTGTCATGATTTCTTCATCGTAATGAGTGTAAATGTTTTGTCAAGACTTCTTCATCGTAATGAGCGTAAATGACCCAAAAATAATGTTTATGTTAGAATGTTAGATCTAACACCTTTTCTAACATGTTTTCTCACCTCATGAATTTTCATGACTTCTTCATCGTAATGAGCGTACATGATTTGTCGAAACTTCTTCATCGTAATGAGCGTACATGTTTTGTCGAAACTAAACGTATATGTTTTGTCGAAACTTCATCGTACATGATTTGTCGAAACTTCTTCTTCGTACATGTTTTGTCATGATTTCTTCATCGTAATGAGTGTAAATGTTTTGCAATATGTACCAAATGCAAAGTATTTTGACAGCATGTTTTGTCGAAACTTCATCGTACATGATTTGTCGAAACTTCTTCATCGTAATGAGCGTACATGATTTGTCGAAACTTCTTCATCGTAAATGTTTTGTCATGATTTAATCGTAAATGTTTTGTCATGATTTCATCGTTTATGTTTTGTCAAGGTTTCTTCGTATATGTTTTGTCATGATTTAATCGTATATGTTTTTGTCAAACATGAACGTAAATGTTTTGTCATGATTTAATCGTAATGAGTGTAAATGACCCAAAAATAATGTTTAGGTGAAGAGATGAGATCTCACCTCTTTTCTCACCTCTTTTCTCACCTCATGAATTTTCATGATTTCTTCGTAAATGATTTGTCAAACATGAACGTAAATGTTTTGTCATGATTTCTTCATCGTAATGAGTGTAAATGTTTTGGCAAACATGAACGTAAATGTTTTGTCATGATTTCATCGTTTATGTTTTGTCATGATTTAATCGTAATGAGTGTAAATGACCCAAAAATAATGTTTAGGTGAAGAGATGAGATCTCACCTCTTTTCTCACCTCTTTTCTCACCTCATGAATTTTCATGATTTCTTCATCGTAATGAGCGTATATGTTTTGTCATGATTTCTTCATCGTATATGTTTTGTCATGATTTAATCGTATATGTTTTGTCATGATTTCTTCGTAAATGATTTGTCGAAACTAAACGTATATGTTTTGTCAAACATGAACGTATATGTTTTGTCAAACATGAGTGTAAATGATTTGTCATGATTTCTTCGTAAATGTTTTGTCATGATTTCTTCATCGTAATGAGCGTAAATGACCCAAAAATAATGTTTAGGTGAAGAGATGAGATCTCACCTCTTTTCTCACCTCTTTTCTCACCTCATGAATTTTCATACGGAATCTCTTCGTAAATGTTTTGTCATGATTTCTTCATCGTAATGAGCGTAAATGTTTTGTCATGATTTCTTCATCGTACATGTTTTGTCGAAACTAAACGTATATGTTTTGTCGAAACTAAACGTATATGTTTTGTCATGATTTCTTCGTTTATGTTTTGTCGAAACTAAACGTATATGTTTTGTCGAAACTTCATCGTACATGAATTTTCATACGGAATCTCTTCGTAAATGATTTGTCGAAACTAAACGTATATGTTTTGTCATGATTTCTTCGTTTATGTTTTGTCAAGGTTTCATCGTAAATGATTTGTCGAAACTTCTTCATCGTAATGAGCGTATATTGCTTTGTCGAAATTTCTTCATCGTAATGAGCGTAAATGTTTTGTCATGATTTCTTCATCGTACATGTTTTGTCGAAACTTCTTCATCGTAATGAGCGTAAATGATCCAAAAATAATGTTTAGGGTAGATGGTTAGATCTAACCTCTTTTCTCACCTCTTTTCTACCCTCATTGAATTTTCATGATTTCTTCATCGTACATGTTTTGTCGAAACTAAACGTAAATGATTTGTCGAAACTAAACGTATATGTTTTGTCATGATTTCTTCATCGTAAATGATTTGTCATGATTTCTTCATCGTAATGAGCGTAAATGTTTTGTCATGATTTCTTCATCGTACATGTTTTGTCGAAACTAAACGTATATGTTTTGTCGAAACTAAACGTATATGTTTTGTCATGATTTCTTCGTTTATGTTTTGTCGAAACTAAACGTATATGTTTTGTCGAAACTTCATCGTACATGAATTTTCATACGGAATCTCTTCGTAAATGATTTGTCGAAACTAAACGTATATGTTTTGTCATGATTTCTTCGTTTATGTTTTGTCAAGGTTTCATCGTAAATGATTTGTCGAAACTTCTTCATCGTAATGAGCGTATATTGCTTTGTCGAAACTTCTTCATCGTAATGAGCGTAAATGTTTTGTCATGATTTCTTCATCGTACATGTTTTGTCGAAACTAAACGTATATGTTTTGTCGAAACTAAACGTATATGTTTTGTCATGATTTCTTCGTTTATGTTTTGTCGAAACTAAACGTATATGTTTTGTCGAAACTTCATCGTACATGAATTTTCATACGGAATCTCTTCGTAAATGATTTGTCGAAACTAAACGTATATGTTTTGTCATGATTTCTTCGTTTATGTTTTGTCAAGGTTTCATCGTAAATGATTTGTCGAAACTTCTTCATCGTAATGAGCGTATATTGCTTTGTCGAAACTTCTTCATCGTAATGAGCGTAAATGTTTTGTCATGATTTCTTCATCGTACATGTTTTGTCGAAACTTCTTCATCGTAATGAGCGTAAATGATCCAAAAATAATGTTTAGGGTAGATGGTTAGATCTAACCTCTTTTCTCACCTCTTTTCTACCCTCATTGAATTTTCATGATTTCTTCATCGTACATGTTTTGTCGAAACTAAACGTATATGTTTTGTCGAAACTTCTTCGTACATGTTTTGTCATGATTTCTTCGTAAATGATTTGTCGAAACTTCTTCATCGTAATGAGCGTATATTGCTTTATCGAAACTTCTTCATCGTAATGAGCGTAAATGTTTTGTCATGATTTCTTCATCGTACATGTTTTGTCGAAACTAAACGTATATGTTTTGTCGAAACTAAACGTATATGTTTTGTCATGATTTCTTTGTTTATGTTTTGTCGAAACTAAACGTATATGTTTTGTCGAAACTTCATCGTACATGAATTTTCATACGGAATCTCTTCGTAAATGATTTGTCGAAACTAAACGTATATGTTTTGTCATGATTTCTTCGTTTATGTTTTGTCAAGGTTTCATCGTAAATGATTTGTCGAAACTTCTTCATCGTAATGAGCGTATATTGCTTTGTCGAAACTTCTTCATCGTAATGAGCGTAAATGTTTTGTCATGATTTCTTCATCGTAAATGATTTGTCATGATTTCTTCATCGTAATGAGCGTAAATGATCCAAAAATAATGTTTAGGGTAGATGGTTAGATCTAACCTCTTTTCTCACCTCTTTTCTACCCTCATTGAATTTTCATGATTTCTTCATCGTACATGTTTTGTCGAAACTAAACGTAAATGATTTGTCGAAACTAAACGTATATGTTTTGTCATGATTTCTTCGTAAATGATTTGTCGAAACTTCTTCATCGTAATGAGCGTATATTGCTTTATCGAAACTTCTTCATCGTAATGAGCGTAAATGTTTTGTCATGATTTCTTCATCGTACATGTTTTGTCGAAACTTCTTCATCGTAATGAGCGTAAATGACCCAAAAATAATGTTTATGTTAGAATGTTAGATCTAACACCTTTTCTACCCTCATTTCTACCCTCATTGAATTTTCATGATTTCTTCTTCGTACATGTTTTGTCATGATTTCTTCATCGTAAATGTTTTGTCATGATTTCTTCATCGTAATGAGTGTAAATGTTTTGTCAAGACTTCTTCATCGTACATGTTTTGTCGAAACTTCATCGTAAATGTTTTTGTCATGATTTCTTCATCGTAATGAGTGTAAATGTTTTGTCAAGACTTCTTCGTACATGTTTTGTCATGATTTCTTCATCGTAAATGATTTGTCATGATTTCTTCATCGTAATGAGCGTAAATGTTTTGTCATGATTTCTTCATCGTACATGTTTTGTCGAAACTTCTTCATCGTAATGAGCGTAAATGACCCAAAAATAATGTTTATGTTAGAATGTTAGATCTAACACCTTTTCTAACATGTTTTCTCACCTCATGAATTTTCATGACTTCTTCATCGTAATGAGCGTACATGATTTGTCGAAACTTCTTCATCGTAATGAGCGTAAATGACCCAAAAATAATGTTTATGTTAGAATGTTAGATCTAACACCTTTTCTAACATGTTTTCTAACATGGAGGATTTCATTAGATATAAATATTATTTGGTGAAAGTATCCTAAAAATATTTGATGGACTTTAACTAAAATAATGTTTAGGGAAGAATGTTTATATCAGATGAAACAGTAAAGTATTATATCTATTAAATCGTCTATGATGTAAATTGTGTATAGAATGAAATGAAGGAAGAATGTGTATATCTAATGAAACAGTAAAGTATTATATCTATTAAATCGTCTATGATGTAAATTGTGTATAGAATGAAATGAAGGAAGAATATTTATATCTAATGAAATCCTCCATGTTAGAAAACATGTTAGAAAAGGTGTTAGATCTAACATTCTAACATAAACATTATTTTTGGGTCATTTACGCTCATTACGATGAAGAAGTTTCGACAAAACATGTACGATGAAGAAATCATGACAAAACATTTACGCTCATTACGATGAAGAAATCATGACAAATCATTTACGATGAAGAAATCATGACAAAACATGTACGAAGAAGTCTTGACAAAACATTTACACTCATTACGATGAAGAAATCATGACAAAAACATTTACGATGAAGAAATCATGACAAAACATGTACGAAGAAGTCTTGACAAAACATTTACACTCATTACGATGAAGAAATCATGACAAAAACATTTACGATGAAGTTTCGACAAAACATGTACGATGAAGAAGTCTTGACAAAACATTTACACTCATTACGATGAAGAAATCATGACAAAACATTTACGATGAAGAAATCATGACAAAACATGTACGAAGAAGAAATCATGACAAAACATTTACGCTCATTACGATGAAGAAATCATGACAAAACATTTACGATGAAGAAATCATGACAAAACATGTACGATGAAGAAATCATGACAAAACATTTACGCTCATTACGATGAAGAAATCATGACAAATCATTTACGATGAAGAAATCATGACAAAACATGTACGAAGAAGTCTTGACAAAACATTTACACTCATTACGATGAAGAAATCATGACAAAAACATTTACGATGAAGTTTCGACAAAACATGTACGATGAAGAAGTCTTGACAAAACATTTACACTCATTACGATGAAGAAATCATGACAAAACATTTACGATGAAGAAATCATGACAAAACATGTACGAAGAAGAAATCATGAAAATTCAATGAGGGTAGAAATGAGGGTAGAAAAGGTGTTAGATCTAACATTCTAACATAAACATTATTTTTGGGTCATTTACGCTCATTACGATGAAGAAGTTTCGACAAAACATGTACGATGAAGAAATCATGACAAAACATTTACGCTCATTACGATGAAGAAGTTTCGATAAAGCAATATACGCTCATTACGATGAAGAAGTTTCGACAAATCATTTACGAAGAAATCATGACAAAACATATACGTTTAGTTTCGACAAATCATTTACGTTTAGTTTCGACAAAACATGTACGATGAAGAAATCATGAAAATTCAATGAGGGTAGAAAAGAGGTGAGAAAAGAGGTTAGATCTAACCATCTACCCTAAACATTATTTTTGGATCATTTACGCTCATTACGATGAAGAAGTTTCGACAAATCATTTACGAAGAAATCATGACAAAACATATACGTTTAGTTTCGACAAATCATTTACGTTTAGTTTCGACAAAACATGTACGATGAAGAAATCATGAAAATTCAATGAGGGTAGAAAAGAGGTGAGAAAGAGGTTAGATCTAACCATCTACCCTAAACATTATTTTTGGATCATTTACGCTCATTACGATGAAGAAATCATGACAAATCATTTACGATGAAGAAATCATGACAAAACATATACGTTTAGTTTCGACAAATCATTTACGTTTAGTTTCGACAAAACTGTGTACGATGAAGAAATCATGAAAATTCAATGAGGGTAGAAAAGAGGTGAGAAAAGAGGTTAGATCTAACCATCTACCCTAAACATTATTTTTGGATCATTTACGCTCATTACGATGAAGAAGTTTCGACAAAACATGTACGATGAAGAAATCATGACAAAACATTTACGCTCATTACGATGAAGAAGTTTCGACAAAGCAATATACGCTCATTACGATGAAGAAGTTTCGACAAATCATTTACGATGAAACCTTGACAAAACATAAACGAAGAAATCATGACAAAACATATACGTTTAGTTTCGACAAATCATTTACGAAGAGATTCCGTATGAAAATTCATGTACGATGAAGTTTCGACAAAACATATACGTTTAGTTTCGACAAAACATAAACGAAGAAATCATGACAAAACATATACGTTTAGTTTCGACAAAACATATACGTTTAGTTTCGACAAAACATGTACGATGAAGAAATCATGACAAAACATTTACGCTCATTACGATGAAGAAATCATGACAAAACATTTACGAAGAGATTCCGTATGAAAATTCATGAGGTGAGAAAAGAGGTGAGAAAAGAGGTGAGATCTCATCTCTTCACCTAAACATTATTTTTGGGTCATTTACACTCATTACGATTAAATCATGACAAAACATTTACGTTCATGTTTGACAAAACATTTACGTTCATGTTTGACAAAAACATATACGATTAAATCATGACAAAACATTTACGATGAAGAAGTTTCGACAAATCATGTACGATGAAGTTTCGACAAAACATGCTGTCAAAATACTTTGCATTTGGTACATATTGCAAAACATTTACACTCATTACGATGAAGAAATCATGACAAAACATGTACGAAGAAGAAGTTTCGACAAATCATGTACGATGAAGTTTCGACAAAACATATACGTTTAGTTTCGACAAAACATGTACGCTCATTACGATGAAGAAGTTTCGACAAATCATGTACGCTCATTACGATGAAGAAGTCATGAAAATTCATGAGGTGAGAAAACATGTTAGAAAAGGTGTTAGATCTAACATTCTAACATAAACATTATTTTTGGGTCATTTACGCTCATTACGATGAAGAAGTCTTGACAAAACATTTACACTCATTACGATGAAGAAATCATGACAAAACATAAACGAAGAAATCATGACAAAACATATACGTTTAGTTTCGACAAATCATTTACGAAGAAATCATGACAAAACATATACGATGAAGAAGTTTCGACAAAACATGTACGATGAAACCTTGACAAAACATGTACGCTCATTACGATGAAGAAATCATGACAAAACATGTACGAAGAAGTCTTGACAAAACATTTACGAAGAAGAAGTTTCGACAAAACATGTACGATGAAACCTTGACAAAACATGTACGCTCATTACGATGAAGAAATCATGACAAAACATGTACGCTCATTACGAAGAAGAAGTTTCGACAAAACATGTACGATGAAGAAATCATGACAAAACATATACGTTTAGTTTCGACAAAACATATACGTTTAGTTTCGACAAAACATGTACGAAGAAGTTTATTTCCTGGACTGTTGTCTAAATGTCATGTTGTCAGTAATTTTAAGAGAAGTTCATTAACCGAGTGACACATGGTGACGTAGTGACACCTAAAAACCATCTACCCTAAACATTATTTTTGCTGAATTCAACAACAAAATGAACGAGGTCAGGATGTATGCAAATACCTTTGAATTCATTCATAAATGCCTTAGTAAGCTCATAAAATGTTTGTTTTGAGGTCGAGCCACTTTTGGCTCCACCGTATTCTTTCAACCAAAACTCAAGAATTTTCCTGCGTGAATTTTGTATAAAAACCAACCGTCTGAATTCAGGCGGTTGTTATATTCTTCACAAAATGCCTTATAATACTCTTCGTTCTACAAAGCAAGCATATCATTGGTTTGAAAACCAACAGACAAAAGAACTTTTAGAAGAATTTCCTCATATGATTGCTTCCCTCGGAAAACCGAGAGAAGAGATTCCGTATGAAAATTCAAGAGGGTAGAAAAGAGGGTAGAAATGAGGTTAGATCTAACATTCTAACATAAACATTATTTTTGGGTCATTTACACTCATTACGATGAAATCATGACAAAACATATACGTTCATGTTTGACAAATCATTTACGATGAAATCATGACAAAACATTTACGATGAAATCATGACAAAACATTTATGTTATACAGTAATGTTAGTCATGAATGTTTGTCCTACGTGTTGGCGTTAGTGTTGAAAAATAATGTTTGTCCTACATGAAGCCGTACAAGCGTTTGAATTTGTTTATGCATAAGATTACTCTCTTTTTTCTGTATCTATCATACAAACATAAGCAGCACCTGTTTTTGTAAAGTTTATATGAAGTTTTCGATAGTTAAGACCTGTATAATAATAGAATGCGTCCTCATTCTCAACATAGTAGTAGAACTCAAACGAATGCTTACCATAATCTGTTATTTCAACAGCTTCGTCAGATATTTCATCAACGAACTCATAAACTATATCGCCATACTTGCTTTTATTTCTATTGTTTTCAGATTTAGAACACCAACGAAGGTTTGAGATTCTGTTGTCCGTTCTATCATGATTTATATGGTCTATTTCTTTCAAATTGTTTGGATTTTCAATCCACTGTTCTGCAATAATTCTATGCTTTAAATGTGTTTTGTTGTTTAAACTAAGCTCAATATAACCATGATTATTTAAGCATTCACTCTTAATATGTTTGTTTTTCTTTCGACGAATAGTAAAAGGATATGTCGTACAAATCTCATAATCTTCATGATTTCTCAATGTTTCCCATTGAGTTTGTTCCCCACTAACGTTCTCATTGACGTCCTCAATATCTTCTTCCTCACTGAACTCGTCAATATTTTCACTAGCTCCTTCTGTAATGTTTTCATCGGCATTGTCATTGACTTCTTCTGTAATGTTAGATGTTGTTGTTTCGCTCATGTTCTTTCACTAATGTTAAAAAGTTATGTTGTACGAATTTTGAACAGAATTTAGAGCAGTTATGAAACAATGAAGTATTTTTACGCTATTGAAAGGAACTATGAGAGTGAAGTACATGACAGCAATGACAAAAGGAACTAATATCAAACCTAATGAAATCGCTCACGAGGACATAGAGCTTAACAAGTACTTTGTGGAGTATCTTATAAGTGAAGAGTATGTAAGACCTTACTTCATGTTTGACAGCATGAATGAGGATGTTATTTCATGGTTAAAGAATATAAGCAATGTTTTCGGTAAGTACGTCATAGATGACAAAGGTCTTGTTGTATTTTATGAGACAGCAATACGAACACAGGAACTAATGGATATTATGCACTCAACAGCAAAGAAAGGATTTAGTACTATTGGCATGAATGAACATTGCAGGAATGACATATACAACCTATGCTCACGAAAGCCTTACACAAAAGCAATACAAATGATAGAACATAAGTGTCTAAGGTCAGCAAATGAAATCATTACTGTCAGTGGTTATGAAAGAACTGTTAGCAAAGATGAGTGGAAACAGCTATTCATATTAAGGAAGGACGTTGCTGAACTAGTTAAACCTGTTGCACAAACATTGTTTCAGATAAGACCAGCAATGACTAAGAACCCTTTGACCTTAGTCAATGAGACCATAGAGGTTGAAGATAATGACATGAAAGAACTAGGAATGAATGAGAGAAGTTGTGAAGGATGTTTGAGTCAAAACACATGGTTCTTCAGAGCTGTTAAGAAACTTAGTAAAGAACGACAGAAATATTTTATAGAGAAGTATTGCAAAGGATGTGTAAATGAATTGCTTGAAATAGAACTTAGAGACACTTTCACACTAAAGGACTTGAGGAAAAATAAGTACATGAGTGAGGACGGTATTGACATAGCTAGTGTTATAAATGACTTAAGAAGATGTGTTGTTGTTATTGACGGAGCACGTATGACATATCTAGTGAAAGATTATGATGGAATACGAGACACAACAACACTTGTGTCAGTAGATAGCAAGGAATTCAATAAGCTCATGAAGAGTATTTATGTAGGACGTATTGAGGAGAAGGATGTGAACGCACTGATGATTTATGAAGCGGGTCAGAACAAGAACTATCTTATGAAGTCAGGCATGAGATTCTTTGACGAAAGAGATGACATTTACAGCTATTTCAGAGGATATGAGTATGAGGTACTGAATGAAGTAGATGAGAACGTTATTGAAGGATATTTGAAACATGTTCACGATGTCATATGTAATGAGGATGAAGAGCTTTATGAGTATGTTTTGAACTGGTTCGCCTACATCGTTCAAAATCCTTGTGGAAAGACTGGAACAGTACTTTTGTTAATAGGAAAGCAAGGAACTGGTAAGAATGTACTTAGTAATGTTCTATGCGAGCTCATTAGCAAGTACGCCAACAATAATATAACGGCAATAGAGAATGTGGTTGGTAGATTCAATGCTGCTATTGAGAACATGAAGCTCATCGTATGCAATGAACTAAGCTCATGCGATACGTCTAAGGTCATGAACCACGACGCACTAAAGTCAATAGTAACAGAGACTCAGTTGGACTTAAATCAGAAGTGTCAGCCAGTAAGAAAGATAGAGAATGTTTGTAATATCATCATGATATCTAACAACTTCAACTCAGTAAAGATTGACAAAGACGACAGAAGATTTGTTGTCATTGACGTAAGCAGCAGATACAAAGGAAATTACGAATATTTCTCAAATCTCATTGAAAGCTTTAATGAAGAGTTTTATTCAAACTTACTGACGTACTTCATGAAGAAAGATTTAAGTGAATTTGATGTAAGGAAGATACCATTCACCAGGGCTAAACAAGAACTCATCGAAATGAACAAAACACCTTACCAAATGTTTTACGAGGAGTTCTATGAAAAGTTTGTATCCGGATGGAATTGTACAGAGTGCTACAGAAGATATAAAGAATTTGCGAAGGAGAATGAATTCTTTGCATGTAGTTCAAATGTATTTGTGGCAAGATGAGAGAATTTGTGAAGAGAAGTAGAAAGCGAGACGGTTCTGCAAGAAGTTATATTTACGAAGCAAGTATGATATTAGAAGGTCGTGGAAAGAAAGAAACAGTGAATTATGAGGAAGTGCTTGAAAAATTCATGGAGTACATGGGAAGCAATATAACATACAACAAAGACATATACAGTGAGTTTAAGTACTACTGTGAACAGCATGAGATTGAAGTAATGAGTAAAGGAGACTTTGAAACGCTTATGAAAGACAGTAAGGAGGTCGTTCATGAATGCAATATGAAATAGTTCATGAGAACAGTGAGGAGGTCATACATGAATGCAATGATGAAATAGTTCATGAGAACAGTGGAGTCATACATGAATGCAATAATGAAATAGTTCATGAGAACAGTGAGGAGGTCATACATGAATGCAATGATGAAATAGTTCATGAGAACAGTGAGGAGGTCATACATGAATGCAATGATGAAATAGTTCATGAGAACAGTGAGGAGGTCATACATGAATGCAATGATGAAATAGTTCATGAGAACAGTGAGGAGGTCATACATGAGAACAGTGTTGAAATAGTTCATGAGAACAGTAAGGAGGTCATACATGAATGCAATGATGAAATAGTTCACGATGTCGTTCGTGAAGAAGCCATTGCAACAAAGAATGAGATAAAGGATTTCATAGAACTTAACAAGGAGGAGTTTAAAGAAGGCTATGAAGTGAAAAGATGTGAAGAAGATTTCTTGGCGTATTTGAAGAAAAAGAGACTAAAGCCAATGGCTCAAAATAAGTTTCAATCGATGTTTGAAAAGAAACGTTTGAGCTATGGTGGTGTAAGAAGCACATATTACTTTGTTAAGAAGTGAGGACATTTATTTTTGTCGTTAGTGTTGGAGTTTTGTATTTGTTGTTAGTGAGAGAATAAATTAAATCATGAACTTTGCCATGGTCTCTGTCCCTAGTAGTTTTCATTAAGTTCTGGAAATAATGAAAGTCATAAACTTTGCCATGGTCTCTGTCCCTAGTAGTTTTCATTATCTCACAGAGTTAATGAAAGTCATACTTTCTATCAGATGAAGCATGCAGATGAACATAATGAAAGTTAGTGAGTTTGCCACGAGTTATGAATAAAATATTGGCATATTAGATGAGATAGCTGATGAAACAGATGAAGATAAATTAAATCTTGGACTTTGCCACACTCTGTCCCTAGTTCCTCAAAATCCTTGACAACGTTGCTTAGAAATTTTGGTTCAAAACCTCATCTGATTTTAATCTGTTATGCTACCTGTTAAGTTTCGCGAGATTATAAATGTCATGGAGTTATATAAAAAGGAGGGACAGCTAGGGACACTGGAAGTACTTGTAAGGCTATCTGTTAAGATTGCATGAAATACTAAAAGTCATGAAATCCATTATCGCTGTGCTAGCTTCACCTTAGAGTAAAATGACGACTAAAGTCACTGAAGCAATGAAACAAAAGTTTTTGGTAGAATACATTAAATCAGGAACTATTCCAGAAGGTTTTTACATTCATACTATGAAGGATGGTAGAGTTCAGTTTAGAAAGATAAAGCAACCATTAGATAAAGAAGGAATTTTGAGAAAGATTAAACTTCATGAGGACAACATTGCTGAACTTAGGAAGAAGCTAGAAGAGTTGGAGAAAGCAGACGACAGTGAGGAATAAAATATTTCATTAGTTTTATTTTTACTGAAAATTTTTATTTGGATGTAATGACGAAAACTATTGAGATAACAAACTACAACGGTCATGAGTTCAAGAATTTGTTCTTCGTTCCTCGTGAAAATACATTCTATCAGATACGAGGGAGAAAGGGTAAAGTTAGTTTGAGCGTTTATGAAGGAATGAAGAATGGAAAGTTTATACAAGCATACGATACAAACGGTAAGCGTGTTTCATTAGCTTTGTCAAAACTTACTAACATTTATTTTGACAGTGATTTTGACTCTGACGATTGGAGCGACAGCAGCGATACTGAAGAATATGAAGTATTGTGTGAAGCACAGCAATGGGAGGAGTTGCAATACTTTTGTAAGTGAGAACGTTTATTTTTTACAGTAGTGAAGTCGTTTGTGAAAACGTTAGTGAGGTGAAGTGGTTGGTGGCTTTGTAAATATTTAAGGTTAAGTTAGTGTTGTCGTTTGTGTTGTAAAAATATACGTTAACGGTTTCGTAAAGTGTCAAATTCACATATCATGGGTAAGGAGGCGCGCAGTGCCTCCGTACACATGATATGTATACTAACCTCCACCGCCAAAATAGCCCCCACCACCTCCTGCATTGCCATCCGGTGTATGACCATCATATCGTCGAGATTCATTTCCGGCACCGAAACCAAATCTTCCTTTAATACCTCCTTCGCCGCCTGATATTTGCGTACCACCTCGGCCATAGTTGCCAGTGCTATTATACCCAATTAATCCACCACCAGGACCACCCGTTTCGTAACAACCGTCACTTGATCCAGCGCCCGATGAGACAATAATTCGACTATTAAGACCGGAAAAGTCGCCATAATCACCTGGAAGAAGTCGGATATCAGATGAGCCACCACCTGATATTTGGCCTGGACCTCCTCCACCATATGATGGAAAAGAGGCATTTTTATAAGCTTGTGATCCTACGTGTAGGTAAAGTTTAATGGAATGACGGAATACAACATAGCCGCTTACGTATGCACTCCTGATTGGGTTAGATAAAACTATATCGTTTCCTGAACCACCCCATAATTCAAAAAGATAATTTCCTCGTTTGAGGAAAACTTCGTAAGGAGTTGAATGAGAAGCATTGATACTGTTGTAAACAGAAATTCATCAAAAGTGACACATCAGAAAAGCTAAAATATTGAATTTTTGGAACTTTTGATAGAGCACGTTTTTAAATATTAATTAAAGTAAATGTATATTTTGTAAAGATTCTTTTTAATAAAAAAATAAAATTTTGAAGAAGAACACAAAATCTTCTGAAAAATAATATCACATAAACTCATATTATTTTCTAATATATAACTATTTTATATAAAAATCAAATTCAATGATCTTAAAAGCGAAGGATAAACCTCAAAATTTACGAATATAATGAGTGGGAATATAATGCTTATCTATCATAAAACCATATGAAATATCAATTTTTGCTTTACGCCTAATTTTTGACGACAATTAGCAAAAAATGTTAAATGTTAACACTCAGTCCATTTGAATATGAAAAATAAAATTGACTTTGGTTAAATGTTTTTATTTAAAAAAAAAAGGTAGTGGGGCCTCCAGGCACTTCGTGCCCTCTAGCCCTGAAGATGTTTAGTATAACTTTGTCCGGACAAGTAAGGGTCTATCGTCGCTACAGGAAAAGTTACAGGTGTTCCAAGGAAGTATACTTTGAGAAGCCTTTTCTCCATTTTAAAACAAGATAGGACGGTTATTTTACAAAACTGACAACACTTTGACCGAGTAGTTTTTTGTGCTGAACAAAAAGTGTCATATAAACATCTGTCAAAAACCGCTTTTTAACTTCACTTAAAATGCCACGTAAGCTACGTAAGAATATACGTAAGAGGAAGGGAGCATTGAAACATCCAATAGTAAAACTGACACCACAACAACAGTTGCAACAACAAATTATGAATGACCCCACTATGTTGCAACAAATGTCAAGCAACCCTATGCTTTTAAACCGAGTTATTGGTGCACAGAGTGGAGGTTTAAGAGCGGCACTTTTAGCGAAAATGGCAGGCTATGGTGGAGCTGCAGACGGAACAGCTTATAACCCTCAAAGTCAAATGAATTTGAGTTCACTCAAAAATCAAATAACAGATGTCAAAAAGTCAAACATAGACATACAGAAACAAATAAGTGAAAACGAAAAGAAACTAGAATATGACAGACACACAAAGAAACTCAATGAGTTAAACGTAGAGAAAAAGAAGAAAGAAGAACAACTGAAAGAACTAAGTACAGAGGAATATGCAAAAAAAGTGTCAGAAAAAGCAGCAGAAGTAGCAAAAATGGAACAAGATGTTATAAATTTGAAAAACCATACTACTCAATATAAAGTACTGAAAGATGAAGAAATAAAACAAAAAGCCATGAAGACATATATGGATAGCGATGAGTATAAAAAAGAAGTTGAAGCAAATGTAAAGGCAGAAAAACTTTTACAGTTGCAAAACCAAACCGTACAGTATGAAAACTTAGCACAAGAAAGTAAAAATAACGACGCAGCCATGCAAAAGGCAATGAAAAGCGCAGAATATATAAAAGCTAATAATGACTGGTTAGATGCCCAAGCCAACGCTAAAGCAGCCCAACTTATAGGGTCAATAAGGACAAAAATACAAGCGGATGAAGACAGTTCAAATGAAGCTTTAATGAATGCTGACTTTAAGAACGCCTTCGAAGCTCTTCATAGTAAGGTGAAACTAGTGAACGACTTCTCATCTGGAAAGAAACTGAAGTCTGAAGGTTTCGACAACGAGTTAAGAGAAGTAGCACAAAATATGACGAAAATAACAGATGCAGCAACGAGACAGGCAGTTCAAAGTGCCTATGACGCCGTTAGAGCAACTGTTGTGGAAAGTCAAGAAAAAGAGTTACAACAGACCAAAACAGACCTAGTAAATGCTTTCTTAAAAACGAAAAGTCAGGTAGGACATTATGCTGCAGATGGAACATATGTGCCAGCTGGTGGAACTTATATACCAGCTGGTGGAACTTATATACTAGCTAGTGGAACTTATATACCACCAAACCCTCCAAGAGAAGCACCTGCACCAGGACTACCTAAAACATTTACATCGTCACATGGACACAGACACAGGCATGCACAACAACAACAACCAACAGTTCAAAATCCAACACAGCAACCAACAGTTCAAAATCCAACACAGCAACCAACAGTTCAAAACACTGCACAGCAAACAACAGTTCAAAACCCTGCACAACAACAACCACAAACAGAGCAAGGACATAAAAGAAGTAGAGAACAAGGAAACCAAGAATTCTTAAAAATGCTTAAGGAAGATTATGGTTACCCAGATACTCTTGACTTTAGTGACAGATATAAAGAAGCTATTAGAAAGTTCAAGGAAGGAAATACTGACCCGAACCTATTTAGCTTTATGGTTCAGCACCAAATGGGATATAATTTCAAACCTGGAAAATACAAGCTCGCTAAGGGATATGATTTAATAGCATATCATCCAAATGACATGAATGAATTTACTCCGAGATATTTGATGTCAGAGCTAAATGATAATTCAACTCTCTTCATGAAACGCGTAAAAAATAGAGACGGAACGAAAGAAGAAAGGTTTATGAGTCCGGATGACTAGTCATGTGATTTTATCCCAAGCATATGGGGATTCTAAATTTTTGTCCCTATCGTTATCCCAATTGAATTTTTTTTGGAATTTAAAATTTTTTTTTCTCCATGTAAACTTAAATTTTAATTTTTACCACTAAAATGCAATATTTCAACAAATTAATGAGTAATAATATTTTAATTTATAATAAATATTATAAATCTCCTCAATTTAATGTAATTATTGTATTAATTTTTGTTGAAAATATAAAATCTTCAAGTAAATGATGTGAATTTAATATTTTTAGAATGTTGTTTAATTGTACTATATTATGCATGTAAAATTTTGTTACAATACATTTTATATGGGATCCCCATTGCCCAATTGAGAGAAAATTGAGAGGTGGGATTGGGCTAGCCCAATTCAAAATATCCCAGGTGGAAATAAAAAAATTAACAATTCAACATAAAAAAGCATCTTAAATAATAATGATAAAAAGAAATTTTGTATGAATTTCAATCAAATTTGTTTTTATTCAACTTAAGAAATCACTTCATTAATGAAAGAAGTCGGGTTCACAACATATCCCGATCTTGAAACGAAACAACATGTTTTTTTGATGCCCTAAACGGGGGGTCGCCAGCAAAAAAAAGATGTCAAAATTTATCCCAAAAATTTAAAAAAAATCGAAGAAAGTGCATCCCAGGGATTATAAAATTTAAGTTTTCACATCTCTACGGATGACTTAAATAGGGAACTTGTTAAAAACGGTCTCGGAATATATGAAATGCCAGCAGATGAGGTACAAGAAACTCAACAGGAAGAAGTTCAGATACAACCAGACATGGAAGAAATAGTTCAGCAACAACAGCTAGAAGAGCCTGAAGGAAACGAACAAGTCCCTCCTTTGGAAACTAACTTCACAGAACTAGATGAAGATTTGGAACAGCCGAAAAATCTTGACCCTCAACAAGTGTATGCGGGGAATATGGAATCTTTCCAAGAGTCTAAGAAAAATTCGGCTGACATAGTAGAAGAATATCGAAAAATGTTCGCCGACATACAAAAGACTCCAACATCAGATGAAAATATTCAGCATAGAATGGAAGTACTGAAAGAAAGTGTACGCAAATACAACAATCCTTTTTACTTACGACCATATAACGTTCAATCTTTGGCTGAACTCGGTGAAAATAAAAGGTTAAATTTCACCAAAACATATAGAAATGAAACATTGTTTAAAGTTCATTCAGAACCTAACCAATATGGAAACAAACCTACTTTTGTTTCTGCAGACGATGGAACTACAATGAGATGGGGTCATAAAGCTAATCCGGATAGGTGGTTCATAAACTTACAACCTCAATTCCAAGAAGTTGTAGACGCAATGGAAGTGAATGGTGAACCAGATGTAGCTGGTATTTTCAGCGCGGCTTTAATGCCATTGAAAGATATGAAACATGCAGATATTTTGGACCAGTATGAAATGAACATGGCTGATGGAAATATAACACCTGACGTTCTAGAACATTTATCTCAAAGAACTACACAGAACCATAGAGATGGTATATTTGGTGAAGAGTTTAGAAAGAAAGTTAGGGAGAGAGAAGGAAGAGAACCTATTGTACATGATCTTGCAAACGAAAGTTTGCAAAATGTCATAAAAACTTACTTTGCAGACAATGAACCGAGAAGGGATGAATATTTAAGAAAACTCAAATGGACAGTACCAAATGAAATGTTAGTATTGAAAAACATGTTCCTTGACAAAATAAAACCAACTACAGAAATAAATGACGCAAGACTGAAACATTGGGTAAAAGCTTTCCCATTCACAAAAGATATTATTGGTAACATGGAAAGAAAACCAGAATGGCTACAAAAACATATATTTGGAAACGAGCATATTCCATATGGACAAGCTATATTTGAAGAGCTTGAACCGGAAACTCAGGAAAGAGTCATGCAAACAATACGCGAAGACTCAAATACAAACTATGACAAAATCTTTCTAGGATATAGGTTACCTGAGATGGGCGACCAGAGCCCAAAGGCAAAAAGGACATGGGAAATTTACAACATACTAGGTGAACATGAGGCAAAGATGCAACAACTTGAAGCAGAGGGCAAGTTACCAAAAGCGACACCAAAGAAGAAGAGTAGAACAAAGTGAAAATAGTGAAGAAGTAACTTCATCTAGTGAAAGTAGTGGCAATGAAGGAAAAAGAAGAGTTAAAAACTCAGTCAGGAAGAAAGTAAAGCTTGGTACGAGTGGGTTCTATTATGACACATAAATCCAACTATTCTATATTTTTACCCATATGAAATGTACGCCGCTCAGAATATAACGCCAACAGTTTTGGATGCCATGAACGGAAATGTTTCCGAATGGTATAACGAATGCGACAATGCCATTAGAAGGTCAGAAATAGTTCCTGGAACTTACGAATATACAACTGCTGTTTCTTATGGAAACGTAGGTGAGTTTGGAGAAGGTTCTTCAACAACAGTAGATATTGCTTGTGACAGGTTTCATATTATTTCTATTGACAACTCATTCTTATACGTGGAACAAGACATTGAAATAAAACCTTCTGCCAAGTTGTCTGACAAGAAAGGTTGCAATGGAATTTTCTATGTCGGATACCAATATGCTCCAGAAGTTTTCATGGGATATAAGATATATTCTAACTCTGACTTAGTTCAAACAGTAACATGGGCAAACTATGAATGGTTCGCTTTGAGAAACTCAGTACAACCACAAGCTAGAGAACAAACAGACCAGTATGCAAATATTGAGAAAATAAGAAGACTTGACCCTAACGTTCCAGGAGTTTATGTTAACCTTTCTGGTTCAGATGGAAATGCTGCCACTAAAGTAAAAACTGAAACTTAGAGTTCCTTTGTCATCTTTCCTCATCTTCAGGTTTTTAAGATACTTGCCAAACTGGGCAGGAAAAATTTCTATTGAACTTACTCCAAGCAAAAATAACTTAGTCATTGCACCAACACAAGACCCATTCACTCTTACAGACGTAAAGGGAACAAATAAAACGTCATTCGCCGAATTTTGCAAAGACAAAGTTGACTTAGACTTTGGTTTCTCAAACCTCAACACTGAAGTAAACTATTATTTCAATGCTGCTGGAGATGCTTGGGACCCAGTTAAGTTCACATGCGAAAAATTTGAATGCAAGAGAATAGAAAGCAGACTTGCAGTCTATATGTTGGACCCAGATATTTCAAATGCTTTAGCTGCCAAATATATTGCAGTTCCACTTATGTTCCCTATACACCAAATATCTGTCAAAGACTTTGCAGGTGAAGTTGGAAACCAAAGTGCTGACCCAGGTGCAAGAACAGATATTGCTTTAACAACTGCAATGAAACATGCAGATACTATGTTTGTACTGTTCAGACGAACTATAAATGACTATTTCTTGTTTCTACAACCCGGTATTAAATATCATATAAACATAGATGGCAAATATTATCCAAGAGAAGAATATTCTACAGTTGAGGATATGAGGTCATACAACTTGACATTAGATGCTATGAACTTTAACAACAACTTCACAACAACCATTAACCCTGAAATGCAAAGTTCTATTATGCCATATGTGAAAGTATGGACTCATACAGGAGGTCAAAAAACTCAATATACAAATGGAGACCGTTCAAACTTTTGGCTTGGCATTCCATTTGCTGACTCAGAAGACTTTATGGGTGGTATTTCAACTGTTGGTACTGTACAAATACAATATACTGGTGACAGAGACGGTCCGGATGAATTGAAAGCAAAGAAGTTTACAAAACCAATAGCACTTTTCACGGAAGATGCTCTTTTGAAGATTCGTTCGATGAAACCTGCTGGGGCTCCTCAGATTGGCATAACGACAGCTTCCATCGAGCAGATTTTGGCAGCAGGTCAGTAAGTTGTTCTTGAACTGACTTCTCTCCGTCAAATATTGACAGTACGCCAGTTTTGACATAATATTGTAAGATAAACTTTCCTTTAGAAATATCTGTAAGTTTTGTTGTTATATTTTTGTCAACGTCAAGAACTTTCACCATCTCGGTTATACCAACTTTCTTTGCTTTATGGAAAATTTTGGTTCAGCAAATATTGCTATTCTATAACATTTTCCATTGTTTGTGTAAAGAACTATTCTGTCAATGTATTTGTATTGTTTGTGAGTATAAACTTTGTTTCTGCTCAATTCAATAAGATATCCGAATACGTCCATCTTTTTATTCTAAGTAAAATGTCATTTCCGAAAAATAGAAGCGTAAGTGTTTCAAAAGGTTTAATGGCGGTGGCAGATGTGAAGTTAAATTCACCAACTCAAACAAACAGTCAAAGTGTTGTTGTCAATGTCAAAGACAGAGATGTTGAAGTGGGGAAACCATACGAAGACGAAGATGGTATAACAATTGTTCCTGTAAAAGAACCAACATATCCTGAAGTTACCAGAGACTTAAGTTCTGTTGCAGATATTCGAAACGACTACCAACAACTGAAAGACAAACTTCAAACTCAGGAGAAGATTTGTCAAGCTTTAAGTATAATGTTAAACTTGGTCGAACACAACCCTGTAAAAGTGAACTCATATGTCATTGCACCTCATGAAGTCTTGAAAGAACTATTGAAACTTTTGACAGAGGCAGACGATATAAACATCAAAGAAATAGAACCCGACATTAGTTGCTGTGGTGTTTCATATAATGTCATTGACAAGATATACGTTATGAAAGGAGGTGAAACGTTGAACTTAAAGTATAGTTTCCCAGACGTCATAAAAATATTTGACGACCACAACATTTCATTAAAAATATTTGCTAAGTAAATGGCAGAAGACATAATGGTTATACTATTACGACTAAAAACCGGGTCATATAATTCTATAACAACAAACTTACAAAGTCCTCCAGGACGATATTGTAAACTAACCTTAAACACAATGACGACTAAAGCCTGTTTTGCTCTTTTGACACCAGAAGACTTTATTGTTGTGAATGGTAAAAAATACTACTTTGAAGATACTTACTCAGATATACCACCAACAGGTTTTGTTGACTTATTTAATACTTTAAGTACGGGTGTAACATGTGCTGCAACTAGAGCAGGTTTCATTATGTTGGATGTCCGACTGAGTTTACTATAAACGATATGAGCTATAATACAAAACTTATTTCTGGTTTTTACTACCAACAGTTTTCCTATAACAGGAAAAGGTGTCATACAAGGAATGTCTATTCCATTGACATTAAGCACACCAATCTTATATATTGTTTCAAACTTAGGTTCAAAGTGTTATTCGAATGTCGACAGAAACTATTATGACCAAAAGATTCTTATGCGTATAAACAATACTTTCTCTGCTGGTTGCCTATTGTTCATTCGAATGCAGAATTTTCAACCTTAGTGAACTCAAACACTTTGGCAAGTATAACGTTGACATTAGTTGACGCAAACTTTGTTCCTGTAAAACTTTTATGTCCTATGTATTTGTCAATGACGGCAGAAAGTTTCGAATTGGAAGATGCAACTGGTGAAAGTATTGTATTACAAGAACAACTTCAACAACAAATAGCTCAAGAACAACAAATGCAACAAATGCAACAACAAAGTCAAGAATAAAAAAAATATTTTTTTTATTTTTATAAAAATGTACAGAATAGATGTTTCAGATTTTTATGACTTCCAAGCATTCAGAAATATGTGTCCATTTAGAGACTATAACAAAGCAGTCGAGAATTTGAAACGTTTAGTCATTTATGTTGACTCTGCCCCAGAATGTTATGTCATGAAAGAATGGGATGTTGTCTTTAACAAACCTAAAGCGACAATAGTTTCAGAACAAGAATGTAGACAGAAACTTAAAAAATAAAAGTCGTACAAGTTGGCATGAAGATGTTAGATGCTTGGGATATCTTATTGTCAAAGTTAGAAGATTTTTCAGTTCGAGGTATAAAGTTTTATACACCTTCTCCAAACTTCTATTCTATCTTCACTGGATATAAATATGAACAAGTAGAATGGAAAGAAAATGTTATAGAAGCTTGGTTAGACCATGTCAAAGAAATTATATGCAATGGAAACGAAAGAGTCTATGAGTATATCTTATGTTGGTTTGCAAACATCTTACAACATCCAAGTGCTAAAAATGAAACTGCTCTCATTATAATTGGAAAACAAGGAACAGGTAAGAACACATTCTTTACAGATATCTTATGCAAACTGTTAGAAGGTTATTCGAATCCGAATATGACAAACTTAGAAAACATCTGTGGCAAGTTTAACTCTTCTATTGAGAATATGAAACTTATAGTTTGCAATGAACTTCAAAGTATAGATACAACAAAAGTTTTGAACTCAGATGCTTTGAAGAGTCTTATAACAGACAAAGTTGGAGTTGTTGAAAGAAAATATAAAGACCAAAGAGTTTGTGAAAATGTTGCAAACTTCATTATGGTTTCAAACAATGCTGTTCCGATGAAGTTAGAAAGTTCTGACAGAAGATATGTAGTTGTCAGAAACGTCAGAAGCTCATATGCAAGATACAGAATATTTTGACGACTTAGCAGAAACTTTGACATCTGACTTTTACAACCACTTGTTCTCATATTTTATGACATTAGATATTTCTAAGTTCAATCCAAGACAAATTCCACATACCGAAGAGAGACAAACATTGTTAGAAGCAAACAAGAGTGTATATGAACTGTTCATAGATGAAACTGACTTTGAGTGTTTAGATGAAAGGTCATTGTACGATTCGTATAAACAATATTGTCAAGAATATGGTTATATGACAGCGTCTAAACGAACATTCTTGGCAAATGTCAAAAGTCTTTTAGATGTTCAGAATGGTGTATATACAAAGAAAATTTTTTATGATAAATTTTAAAAAAATATTTTTTATCCGATAGAAAAGATGGCAAAATTCATCTCAGTAAACAAGTACATGTCAGGACTTAAAGAAGAACTAGACCCATTCACATATTTGAATGTTTACTTCTACCATTTTGAAAAGTCTTCATTCAGCAAAGTTTGGAACATCGAACCAGTTAAGTTTGCTATTGTGACTAAAAATGGTGCGAAATTTGAAGACTTAGACATAGAAGGTTTGTTAGCAGTCAAAGAAAGTTTTGACAGAAGGTTTTCAAACCTTAAAGAAGGCAAAGCATACAAACTTGTTATACCTTATGAACCAAAGAAAGCAGACGACTATGAATATTATGAGTCTAAAGTTGTAGAAGTTCAAGGTAAATTGGGTAAAAAGATTTTAGAGTCTAAGCCAGTGTTTACTCCTAAAGAGGAAGAGAACATTGACATTGACCAGAAATGTTCTAAAAATAAAATTTATTTTTACATGTCAAAATTTTTTTCTCTGGAACTGGTTCAGGTTCTTTCTTCTCTTCTTCTTTTCTTTCTTTTCTTTCTTCTTCTTTTCTGGTGGAGTTTATGTCAAATTTGGCGCAACTATATTTATGTAAAAGTTCTTTGTCCTTTAATAGCTCATCTATTCTGTTTTCTATTTCATCTTCAAGAACAGCGCATGTGTCTTCTTTGCATTCTAAGAACTTTTGTTGGACTTCATCTTTCCAATCGGTGTCATCTCTGTCAACAAGTCTGTCATTGACAAATTTTAAGACTGCTCTGCTTAATGTTTTATGGTTCTTGTCATATTCCCAGAAACAGAACTTTAGAACAAATTCCCCTTTCTTGTTTACACTATGTAAGATTTTATGGTCGACAGATGTTTTGCTGTCGAAAAGCTTGTCTCGAATATAGATAGCGAAATCGCTAGACATTTTCTAAAAGATAAAAAATTTTAATTTTTCTAAAAATATGTTAGAAAAAAAGTTTGCTGACATTGACAAAAAATTTGAGAATGTTTTAAACAAGAACAAGAGGAAGTTAGAAAATGCTCAGATAAAACCCATACATGACAAGTTCTTATTTGCTCAGAATGGTATAACAGGTCTAATTGCACCACCTGGGTCGGGTAAGACTTTCACTTATCTTAAAATGGCTGCACAACAACAAGAACTAGATGAGAAGAACCCATTCTATGAGTTAGTTGTCATTTGTAGTACTTCTGGTCAATTTGACCAAACCGTCAATTCGTTCAAAGATATTATAAAGAAGTCTAAGTTAGTATGTATAAAAGACTCTGAGTTGTTAGATTGGATAAAGAAGTACCAAAGAAGAGTTTTGAAGTATAATGCTATAAATGAGTATATAAATTCTAAGTTTAAAGACCCAAATGAGGAAATGCAGAGAATATTAGAGAAGAAACACTTCAGAAACAAACAGAAAGAGATATAGAATACATTTCGAAGAAATTGCAATCTTACGATTGGAAGACATACCCTCATAGATGTCTTCTTATCTTAGATGATTTCGCCTCTCATCCTTTGTTAAAGAATAGAGAACAAGATATGTGTCGAATTCTTAAGAAGCTCAGACACTTTAACATCTCAGTTGTCATTTGTGTACAGACAGCAAAGAGTTTAAGTAAGGATGTTAAAAGAATACTTACTGACATTGTACTTTTCCCCGGATTGTCCGAAGACGATTTCATGGAACTTATGAAAGAGTCCATGGCAGGTAAGTTTGACAGACATGAACTATGGGAGAAGTATAAAGTCATACAAGACCCTCATACTTCTTTCAGAATTCATATCTACGCAAACAAAGTTCAAATTGTAAAAAGTCAAGCTTGAAAAATCTAAGTGTTTAGTCTTAGTAAGTAAGTCTGTTGTGGTGCTGGGGCTGTCGGTTCTTCTGGCTTTGGAAGGCATTCAGGAAGAGGAACGTCAGTCATCCGTTTGTGTCCTGTCGGAAGGAAGAACTTTTCCTGTCGGAAGGAAAATTTTTTCCAGTTGTCGGGAAAATTTTTTCCTGTCGGATGGAAAATTTTTTTCTGAAGTTCGACCAAAAAGTTCTCAATTTTCGAAAATTTGAATGGTTTACGGACGGACAACTGGAAAAATTTTTCCTGTCGGATGGAAAAATTTTTCCTGTCGGAAGGAAAATTTTTTCCTGTCGGATGGAAGAGTTCTTCCTGTCGGAAGGAAAATTTTTTCCAGTTGTCGGGAAAATATTTTCCTGTCGGATGGAAGGACTCGGAATGCCAGAAGGATTTGACAAGGCAATTTACCTAATTGAGCTACTTGAGCCATCTGAAGTCAAGCGTAAAAATAAAGAGTGCAATTTACTCTACTTGTTTGAAGTTGTCAAAATACTCTGTTATTTTTTCCTTTAACAATGGCAAATCTTCTTTGAAGGTAAGAATTGTACAACCTTTAATATCATAGTGTGTTTGAGGTAACGTATCTTGAACTATTTGTTTCACATCTTCATTCGGTGTCATTGAAATCGGTAAGTTTTCGCGATAGAACCAATTTCTGTCAGATTTGTAAATCTTAGCAAGGTCGTAAAAGCTTTTGTTGTTTCTTCTGACTAAATGCAACATAACCATATCTTTATCTTCTTCATTTTCCATCTCTTCAGTATAAATCATATACTTATAGTTCTTTTCCTTTCCTTTTGGTACCGAACGTGGTATTCTTTTCTGAATGCTTTTGTCTTTTGCTTCAAGCTTGTTTTCCATCTCTTCACGTTCTTGTCTATGAATTTCGTCAAGAAGTCTGTAAATATTCCAAGCATAACGAGGTGAAGCCCACATTGCAACAGCATTTACAAGAAGTCTATGTACATACCAACCTCTCAAACCATTTGGCAAATTTTTACGATTTTCATGAGTTTTAGGCGACCCCGAAGGAAGTCGGTCTCGCTGTGCTTCGCTCAAAAGTTCTTGTGTGCTTTGGTTTTTGAACCAATCGTCTGTATGTTTGGTATCTGGAGCAAAACATGCTGTCAAAATACTTTGCATCTGGTACATATCGTCTTTGACCGAACGAATGAGACGGAGTTGTTTGTTAAACTGTATGTACTCATATTCTTCATTTATGGCTTCATGGACTATAACTGTTGTTGTGTTCTCTGTTGTTGACATATCTGTCTTTACATACAAAATAAAAAAATATTTTATAAAAAATTAGCGTTATTTTTTCTATCTTAAGGAAATTCACTGTTTTCATAGAGTTTTGGCGACTAAGGTTTCTTACCTACTCGCTGTTCTTCACTGTTTTCATACGGAATTCAGCAAAAATATATTTTATGTTAGCATGTTAGATCTAACACGTTTTCTAACACGTTTTCTAACATGGTCTAAAACATACAAAACTCATGAAATTTGTGCTGAATTCAGCAAAAATATATTTTAGGGTAGATGGTTAGATCTAACCTCTTTTCTAACACGTTTTCTACCCCAGTTATTTTATAAGCGTTTTACATGGTAAACGTTATTTTTACATTATGACACGAAGTGAAGGTTAACACTTCGTCAAAAAAATCCCTGAAATCATATCTTACATACAAAAAAATACAAAAAAATGACACTAACTTTATTTTCTGACTTTCACAAAAGACCAAAAATAAACGCTTTACATGTATTTTTCAGCAACTTCGTCAAATAATTTTATAGCTTTATCTATCTCATCTACTTCAAACGTTTCTTTACCTTTTATGGGAGCACCATACATTTTCTCAAACTTTTCAAGTAGTTCTGTTTCAGCAGCTCTCATATCATTAACTAACACAACCTTGACTCTATTGACTGTACTGTCATATCTTAGAGTTATATTATATGTCCTTCCTATCTTATATCTTTTTGTGTTGAAGTCCTTCGGTTTCTGAACGATGTAAAGTAAGCCTTCACTGCAACGTTCCGTATCGAATGAACCATATGTTATGAAGTTATATCCAACAACTGGGTCTAACCATAACAAAACTATTGGTATAAGACTTTTGTCGATGAGATATGCTGTAGTTCCATAGAATTTTACCGATATCATAAGCTCAGGATTTCTTGTCAAAATTTTCTGACTAGAAGCAATTCTAACCCAGTCCTGCGGTCTCTTTCCAGATGGAGATATAATGTCTGACAAAGAATATTTGTTGTATTTCTTTGAGTATCTTACGTTTAAATCACCTATTCTAACCACTTTGGTGTCATTGTCTATCTTTCCAACTGTTTCAAACTCAATGTTTGACATCTCTGTCTTTAAGTCTGCATAGTCGTTTCTCATTCTTTCTATCTCTTTGACGGAGTAGTTATATTTCCTCATTGCTGCTTTACATTTAGAACATTGCGGGTTCATTTTTGCGTTATATTCTGAAACCTTACCTGCTAGAACAACTAAAGCGTCAATGGTTTTCTTTAACTCAAAAGTTGCTGGTTTTATTTGTTTGTTCCATACTTTGCCTCTTCTATCTTTATCTCTTATTTCCCATACACATTCAGCAACTAACGAAACAAAGTTGTCGTAGGTCTTAAATTCTTCAGATTTATATATGTCAGAGATGTTCTTATATACCATGTCGCAATCTTTGTCCATAACCTTATGGTTGCAATGAAATCCTAGAAACTCATAGTTTACCTTTCGTATGAACTTCTTTATTTCTACTGAGTCAGTTGGTTTCACTTCAATTTCGTCGAATTCAGGAATGGTTAGTTTTTGTTGCTGAATTTCAGGCAATTTGGGTAAATGGTCAATAATGTCCTGCATGTCATAAAGATACTGTTCATTTTCTTCATCTTTCGCACTACAGTCTAAATTACATGTTAAAAGTTCTTGCTTTATCTTCTGGATTTCTGTTTCAAAAGTATATGAAGAAGGAATGAAGCTTTTCATCTCTACTAACATAGATGTTGGATTCATGACTAAAGAGTTTGGTGCTGTTGTTTGAATTGTTGTTGTTGTGCCGATTGTTGACATTTTTTATTTTTTTATACAAAATAAAAAAAATAAAAAAAAATAAAACTAACTTTATTTTTTATTTCGGGAAAATTCATGAAAATTCAAGAGGGTAGAAAACAGGTTAGATCTAACCTTCTACCCTAAATTATATTTTTGGGTCCTTTACACTCATTACGAAGAAGTCATGACAAAACATTTACGAAGAAGTCATGACAAAACATTTACGAAGAAGTCATGACAAAACATGTACGATGAAGTCTTGACAAAACATTTACGAAGAAGTCTTGACAAAACATTTACGAAGAAGTCTTGACAAAACATTTACGAAGAAGTCATGAAAATTCATGAGGTTAGAAAACATGTTAGAAAACATGTTAGATCTAACATGTTAACATAAACTTTATTTTTGCTGAATTCAGCAACAAAATGAACGAGGTCAGGATGTATGTAAATACATTTGAATTCATTCATAACACCCTTTGTAAGCTCATAAAATGCTTGTTTTGAGGTCGAGCCACTTTTGGCTCCACCGTATTCTTTCAACCAAAACTCAAGAATTTCCTGCATGAATTTTGTATAAAAAGCAACCGTCTGAATTCCGGCGGTTGCTATATTCTTCACAAAACATTTACGTTTAGTTTACGAAGAAGTCATGACAAAACATGTACGATGAAGTCATGACAAAACATATACGAAGAAGTCTTGACAAAACATTTACGATGAAATCATGACACTTTTTCATTAGATAACTGTTATTTTTTGACGAAGTGAAGAGTAACACTTCGTCAAAAAAATCCCTGAAAATCATATCTTACATACAAAAAAATACAAAAAAATGACACTTTTTCATTAGATAACTGTTATTTTTTTGACGAGTGAAGAGTAACACTTCGTAAAAAAATCCCTGAAATCATATCTAACATACAAAAAAATACAAAAAATGACACTTTTTCATTAGATAACTGTTATTTTTTGACGAAGTGAAGAGTAACACTTCGTCAAAAAAATCCCTGAAATCAATATCTAACATACAAAAAAATACAAAAAATGACACTTTTTCATTAGATAACTGTTATTTTTTGACGAAGTGAAGAGTAACACTTCGTCAAAAAAATCCCTGAAATCATATCTAACATACAAAAAAATACAAAAAATGACACTTTTTCATTAGATAACTGTTATTTTTTGACGAAGTGAAGAGTAACACTTCGTCAAAAAAATCCCTGAAATCATATCTAACATACAAAAAAATACAAAAAATGACACTTTTTCATTAGATAACTGTTATTTTTTGACGAAGTGAAGAGTAACACTTCGTCAAAAAAATCCCTGAAATCATATCTAACATACAAAAAAATACAAAAAATGACACTTTTTCATTAGATAACTGTTATTTTTTGACGAAGTGAAGAGTAACACTTCGTCAAAAAAAATCCCTGAAATCATATCTAACATACAAAAAAAACAAAAAATGACACTTTTTCATTAGATAACTGTTATTTTTTTGACGAAGTGAAGAGTAACACTTCGTCAAAAAAATCCCTGAAATCATATCTAACATACAAAAAAATACAAAAAAATGACACTTTTTCATTAGATAACTGTTATTTTTTGACGAAGTGAAGAGTAACACTTCAAAAAAATCCCTGAAATCATATCTAACATACAAAAAAATACAAAAAAATGACACTTTTTCATTAGATAACTGTTATTTTTTGACGAAGTGAAGAGTAACACTTCGTCAAAAAAATCCCTGAAATCATATCTAACATACAAAATAAAAAAATAAAACTAACTTTATTTTTTCTATCTTAAGGAAATTCATGACAAATTCAAGAGGTTAGAAAACATGTTAGAAAACATGTTAGATCTAACATGTTAACATAAACTTTATTTTTGGGTCCTTTACACTCATTACGAAGAAGTCATGACAAAACATTTACGAAGAAGTCTTGACAAAACATTTACGAAGAAGTCTTGACAAAACATGTACGAAGAAGTTTTGACAAAACATGTACGAAGAAGTTTTGACAAAACATTTACGAAGAAGTTTTGACAAAACATTTACGAAGAAGTCTTGACAAAACATGTACGAAGAAGTCTTGACAAAACATTTACGAAGAAGTCTTGACAAAACATTTACGAAGAAGTCTTGACAAAACATGTACGAAGAAGTTTTGACAAAACATGTACGAAGAAGTTTTGACAAAACATTTACGAAGAAGTCTTGACAAAACATTTACGAAGAAGTCTTGACAAAACATTTACGAAGAAGTCTTGACAAATTCATGAGGTTAGAAAACGTGTTAGATCTAACATGCTAACATAAACATTATTTTTCAATACGTTTTCAGCACTTTTCCGTAGTTATATATGAAAGACAATTCGAGATAAAAGTCATAGTACAATGGAATAATATGTTGCACACCATTTGTTGTGAACCAAACTTGAAAGTCAGAGAAACTGTTACTAGGTGGTTCGTAGAATTTAGAAGCAAAGTCATAAAAGTCCTTACCAATACATAGAAAACTATTGTTGCTTGAACTGAAACTTGCATGACACATAACATTTTGAGGGTCAAACACGTTTCTATAAACTGTCAAATCTGCTGGTGGAAGTATAAATTTAAATGGACCATCTGGTGGTAATGGTTCGTTCTGGTTTAGTAACCGAAGAAATTGTGCCCAAGAACGTTTGTCTACTCCCCAAAATAAAAACTCTGTATCTCTTGGAGGGTTAATTTCAATCTTTTGAAATGAAACGGTGGAGTTCATCTTGTCATATTCTAGTTTCAGATAGTATGTTCCATTTAGTAAAGAGTCGTATTTTTCTTGAAATTCCCAATAATATTTGTTCATTTGAGTTTGAAAGTCATTTAGAGTTTTCTCAAGACTTTCGTCTGAACGAACTGTAAAGATTCTCATTTCGTCAAATTTGTCTATTAGACCATCAGAACCTTTATACTGCCCATGAAAATATACTGCGAACATAAATGCGTTAGTTCTATTTGAAAACAAAACTCTTCTAAATCCTATTGCCTTTGCATCTGAAGGACTTTTGAAGCCAACGAATTGGATAGTCAAACCTGTATGCTTGGGATGAAATTTCTTCATCTGAAATAGTCCTACCAGCATTTGTAAAGATATAGTCTAACGGTTTTGTATCTGCTACTTTTGTTCTTTGTTTTTTCAACCTGAAGCATTTAATATATGTAAAAATATATTGTTTTAAAATGGTATGCCATTTCATATTTCTCATCTAACAAACAAGTTTCCCAACGGTCTTCTCCAACAAACTCAGCGTACATTTCAAATAAAATTAAAAAATGTCACTTTTTAAAAAATAAATTTTTACTTCATGCAATGTTCACTAACATCGAAAGGCATGTCCATAAGACGTTCTTCTTCTAACCTCTCTAGTCTGTTTGGATAATTGGCACGTGCTGTTTCCAAATCCATTTCGTAGCGAAGACCAGACAATTTGTCATAGACTTTTATGGGTCTTCCCTTCCTATATTTAAACTTCTTCGAAACTCTCCAACCATATCTTTGCAACTCTGCTTTTATTCTAGCAGATTTTCTATCCATTCTATATGGGGGCATTTTTATAAAAAGAAAAAAAATTTTTTTTTCTTTACTTTACATAACCGCCTGCTGCCATAAGTCTTTGACGCCAACCCATACCAGCTAATGAAGGTTGACTTGGTTTAGTTTCCAAACTAAACTTTGGTTTTGGTTTATCTTCAGTTTTTGGTTTTTCTTCTTCTATCGGTTTTTCGTCACTTTTCGGTTTCTCTGACTTTACCTCACCTGCAGGAACAGTTGTGTCGTCAACATCTTCATAAATATCATATGCCATTTGTTTTTGTTTTCCTTTCAACTTTTTGTGTTTGTTGTAAAGTTTAGAATATTTCGACTCTAAGTCAATGAGATGTTCTATAATGAACTGTTGGTCAGTGAAGTAAACTTTTCCATCTGTTGTCTCGAAAGCTCCTTCAGACTTCAATATTTTATTTGTGAGGGTCTGTTTCTTTTTTGAGATACTTGCCGTTCCATTTTTATGAAAAGTGACTTTGTAGTTAGGGTTTGTATTTCCAGACCTGGCACTTTCTATTATTGAATTTTTCTCTTCATCTGTAAGTTCTTTGACAGGTTTTGACAATGGTTCTGAACTTTTTGTTTGTGGTGTCAAATCTACCGTTTCAACTTCTTCGGTCATTTCATCTCAGTAAAAAAATTTAGTTTGGTTTGTTTTCAACTGGTTGTTGTTGTTTTTTAAGTCGGTCTAAAACTTCCTGAGGTATAGGAAGAACTTGACAAACACGTTGTGTAACTGCTGGAAGCCGACAAATCCATCTTGAACCCATTTGTCTCAATGCTGTATTGTTCATTTCATCTCAGTAAAAAACTTTACATTCCCCACGTTTGAGGCGGTTGAGGTTGGTTATTGTTTACCCATTGTTGTGCATGGTTATATCCTCTGTTAAAGAATCTTTCACCTTGGTCCATATAGTGTCCTGCTTGGTTATAGTAGTCATTTGCTTTGTTATAATAGTTTCCTGCTTGTCTTCCTACATTGTCCATCCATCCTTGAACTTTTCCTCTTGTTTCAGGATTTGGAATAAGATTTGTTGCATCTCGTGCTACATCCCAACCTTTCTGTACAGTTTGTATAATAAGTTGTGCTTTCTCTTTAAGTATACCTAATGTACTCAAAATCTTCCTTCCAACTCCAAATACACCTCTGGCTATTGTTCCCACTGCGGGCAAAAATCTGGATGCAACTCCTGCTAATGCGCCAAATAAACCCATTTCTTATAGGATAAAAAATGACGAATCCAAACAAGGACCCCTATGTTTCTAAAGCGACAAAGAAAGCACTCATGGTAAAAATCTTTAGTTCAACACCAAATGCTTGGTTTATGGATATCTTGGAAAACATTCCGAGAGTTAGAACAGATGGACCACCATACTGGCTAATATTTGTTGGTCAAAACACAAGATACTGTGAAGCCATACCATTATGGTCCAAAAATATTTTAGATGTGAAAACTGCTTTGACAATATTCGTTGACAAATACCATCCAACAAAACTGACATCTGACTGTGAAAGTTCTTTCAAATCAGATGAGGTAAAAAACTATCTGCGTTCAAAAAATGTAAACCAATATTTCATTGTCGACCAAAACCATTCTGCTCTTGGTGTCATTGACGGTTGTATAAAAATGTTAAGAGACTTAAACCAACCACAAGGTGGTGAAGCAAATGAAATGTCATATGACGACAAATATAGACACTTCTCCATGGCAAAGATGAGACAAGTTTTAAATATTTACAATAGCCGTAAACAAAAAGGTTTGGGAAACCACTCCCCCGAAGAAATGAAAAACAACCCTGACTTAGAGAAAGACTATATATTTAATAATTTAGTCAAAAGAGACAAACAAGAAAGAATGCCGGGCTTCAAACTTCAGAAAGGTGACAAAGTAAAAATAGAAATACCTAAACGCGACCCATATGAAAATACTATTGACTATGACAACAATGGGAACCCGACAGGTACTCACATTCGTGTTCGTAAAAATAGAAGAAAGTATACAAGAGAATATTATGAAGTTTTAGGCAAACATGGCAAAATGTACACACTGCAAGCAGAAGATAAAACTACTATTGTCAGACCTCGTTTCAAACTTGTCAAAGTTCAAGGTGGTATACTTTCAAAAACAGTTCCTAACAAATATAAGACAACTCCTGACGAATATGCTAAAGAAGTTGAAAATGACGACTAAGCAATTCTATACCATGCGTAAACTGTCATGTAAGGTGGCATGTATTCTTTACTTTGTCCCGTTGTTTGCGTATATCCTGAAACGAAATGTGTATGGTTTCCTTCTCCCTGCGTGTCATCCCAGTAACAATTTATAGCAAACTTAACGTCGTCTTTAACATCATATCCTTTACCTTTTGTCATTCCTGACCAATCCCAATATCTATGCTTATGCCAACCTGCTTGAGATGTACTTAAATCTATGTAGTGACTGTGTGCAGGTAAATTTTCACCTGAAATCGTTTTACTTCCACCTGTTTCCTTTGAAGAGTTTGCACAATACAAAAACCTGTCGACTATTTGTTCCCATGCACCAACACCAAACATTACTTGAGGACCTCTTGCTTCCATAGATGTATAAATAGAACCTACTGGGTTCATTAAATCAAACATATGAGACATTATAGGATTGTCTCTTTTGAACTTAAAATATAGTGCAACTATTTCAGGTTTCTTCTGGTTTGTGTCAGAATATTTTTTATAATATAATCTTATGTTTTCAGGGTAGGTAAAATCTTGACTATAATATTTATTTCTGTCATCTTCATAATAGTATACTATTCTCGTTTTTTTCTATTGCATTATATCTTTTATATCTATAATAATCTAAATATAATGTTAGCTTTTGTTCATCTACATGTGGTGTTCTGACGTCATCTCCATAGTCATAATAATATGGTGCTGGAGCTGGGTCAGGCAATGTCATATCTGTCATTTCATAAACTCTTAAATATTTCTTTTGTTCGTCTCCATATAAGTTTAAGTAGCAGTTGTTGTCTAATGGAACTTTAACTTGTGTACCATCATTCTTTTTATAGCTTACATACATTTCATTGTTATTTTTCGGAATGAGTTTACACCGTGTACCATTTTCTAAGGACTGTACAAACTGCCATCTAAAATATTTATTTTCTTCATTGACAGAAAAGTCACCAACAATAGTTTCAATATTTTTTGTTCCTATCAAACTTTGGTATATTTCATTGACATATGTTTTATCTGCTTTATTTTCAAGGCTAACGTTTAAGTCTGTTATTTCAGAAGATGTATGTGTATGTCCAACAGCACTTTTCCTGTTTAAGGTTTCTTGTAAGTTTGTAATATTTGCAATGGTATGTGTATGTCCAACGGCAGTTTTCCTGTTTAAGGTTTCTTGTAAGTTTGTAATATTTGCAATGGTATGTGTATGTCCAACGGCAGTTTTCCTGTTTAAGGTTTCTTGTAAGTTTGTAATATTTGCAATGGTATGTGTATGTCCAACGGCACTTTTCCTGTTTAAGGTTTCTTGTAAGTTTGTAATATTTGCAATGGTATGTGTATGTCCAACGGCACTTTTCCTGTTTAAGGTTTCTTGTAAGTCTGTTATTTCAGATATAGAATGTGTATGAGTCTTTTTAGAATATTCGTTTTCAGCTCTCGTCACTTCACTTGACATTTTATTGTCAACATATGTTTTGTCTGCTAGTTCAGGATGAGTATGTTCTTTTGTTGCATAAGCATTGTTAGCTCTTTCTTCTTCTTTTGCTATTGCATCGTCTACATATTCTTTGTCAGCTTTGTTGTCAACATCTGTTTTCAAAAGAAGTTCATTTATAGGTTTCTCGTTTAAAGTTCCTTTTGTTGGATTTATACAGACAGTATGGTTCTTATTGTCTTGAAACAGAAACTCATCTGTCATTGGGTTTATTGTCAGTTTTAAGTTTCCTTCTTTCAATGACTCAGATATCTTAGAATAGTTTGAAAAGTTTGTTGTGTTCTTATTTAGAGCTTGCATAATGAGTTGTCGGTTGTGTTGTATTTCTCTCATAGACGCTGTTTCATTTGACATTTTTATTCTAGATAAAATATGCTTCCAATAGAAAAAGAAAATTCAAGAGTTGCTACAACTAAACCATTAGATGAACTTTTTACTAATGTCGGTCAAAAGTTTGAGACAGAGACCGTAAAGCATGAAGGCTATCGTTTTGACTACCCATTAAGATGGCTAAGAGACCCATCGGTCACAAAAGCTATTGGCTTTCGTAGAATGAAGTTCATTTCAGAAGCCATACATGGTTTCCCATTTACGGTCGTTTTGAAGTTCGATACTATAACAAAGAAAAACGTATGTATGAGAAATTTGAACAGGGAAAACTTTTACAAGTTAGTTTGCTTGTAAACTTAGAAACAACTCTTCAAGCTTTTCAAGAAAAAATAAACGATATCTATATCGAATATGCAAACCAGTATAACATTGACGAGGGAGAATACCATCTCGATATTATTTATGACAGGAAAAATGCAACTGTTAAAATCAATAGAATAGAAGACCTTGGAGAAAACGTTTATATTTCTACAAAATATAACAACTTGGCATGGTATAGATTTATGAGGATGTTAAATCAGCCTGCAGCATATCCAGTACACCCAGACTTTTATGAAGTCGAAAACCCTAATGGAACATATGAAAATGTTTTCGACCCAGCTGCTATTATTGTTCATGCTTCATTTTCTGGCGCCCAAAACTCTTTCTTATGCTTGGCAAATGACTTTTACGAAAAACCTACAAAGTTATACGAACCACCAAGTGGAAGTATTTCAGACTTTCAAGTATGGTTTACTACAGATGGAAGAAAAAGAATAATTCCATTATACCATGCGTTTTACTTAGAACTTAGTTTCATATACAACTACTATCGAACGGTAAAAATATAATTTTTTAATACGGTTGAGGTGTTGGATTTGGTTGCCAACTAGACTGTGGTGCAGGTTCAGGCTGTTGTATAACAGGAGCTTGCTCTTCTGGTTCAGGGTCTTTAGGTATAATACCAACAAACTGACCTACCCTTTTACCAATATTTTTGACACCGTTCCAAATTCCTCTTCCTACGGTTTTTATTCCATTCCATATACCTCTTCCAACATTTCGAAAGAAGTTTCCTATCTTACTGAAGAAACCCATTTTACTATATGTAAAAATCTAATGTCCGCCTAGTCTCTTACGTTTCCTGTTGAGTTCCATAGCATTCTTTAACTGGAGCTCATACATTCTGTTTCTCCTCTGGTAGAAAACATATTCTGGGTCAACTCCTGTGTTCGCGTCATCTGCATAAAGTTGTTTATATCCCACTTCAGGGTTTGTATAAAACTCTTTCCATCTCATATTTGCATACCATGGTGGCAAACCTAACGCAGCGTCATTTGACATGGCAGTTTGCATTTGTACATCTGTTGGCACTTGACCATAGTTTGCCATTGCAGTTTGTATTCTAACTTCATTTGGAATATTCTCTGGGTTTGGTTGTCCAGGTTGCTGTGCATTCGCTAAGTTCTGTGCGTCCATTTAATATTAGATAAAAATATCTCTTACGAGTACATATACTGAACATTTGCAGGCATTGGTTCATCTTCATATTCTCTGTACTTTTCTGCCACGTCAAAGAAATAAATGACACAATGGAAAAAACCTAAAACAAGTAGTCCTATTTCAAACCACATTTACTTACTAATAAAATTTCTTTGTTATGACACTTTCTCCGGTTTATAGGACCTCTCTCATATTCTATCTTGTCATATCTAAACTCATAGTCATGTATGTCCTCTAACCATCTCATAACGGTTTCCAAACCACTTTTATCGGATGTAAAGTAAAAGCATGGATGGTTATGTATAACGTCTAAAGTTTCTAAAGAGTCTCTCAAAGTCCAGTCTACTTGGTATTGAAAATCCCATGTGTTATAGAACGGCGGGTCCACTATAAAGAAAACATTTTCCTTGTCTTTATATTTTTCATACAACTCTGTCCAATAACATCTCACAAACTCTATACCCTCAATATATTTTTCTATGTCCTCTTTGAAAACATTTGTATAGTTAAGATATAAAACTTTTGACATAAGTGTTTCAATGTCATGAACTCTTATAGCACCACTATATAATAGTCTAGCAGATATACTATCCCAGTCCATATATTCTGCTTTTTTCAAAACCTCTCTCACAATATTTTTCTTATCTAATGGTATACGTTCCATCTTACCTATAGGTATCTTTTCTTTTAACTCTTTCAATATATTGTTTGTGTCTGGAATATGTTTGAGACGGTCCATATAGTTGTCGAAGTCATTGCATATAATCTTTGAGTCTGGGAATATTGTATGGCACAAATGGGATATATAGAAACTTCCACCGAACAAATCTACAAATGTTAGACCATTCGGTAGTTTCTTAAGTTCTCTCAATATAATATCTTTACATTTACTCTTATTTCCAAAGAACGGTAACGGTGGTTTTGTAAAATTCATTTATATATAATAATAAAAATGTTTTTTTTCCTGAAAAGTGACAGAAAAGTGACAAAACATGAAAACATATATAATTTGTGAAAAGTGAAACATTATATAATGTTTTCGACCCAGAAGAAGGCTTCTTCCCAGAAGCAATGGAGGAAGAAGAAGAGTCCTCCGAATTCACACCAGAAGACTAACAATTTTCCGAATAAAAACTTCATTTATACTAAACATCTTCGGGGCTAGAGGGCACGAAGTGCCTGGAAGCCCCACTACCTTTTTTTTTATTTATCATGCAATTCTTCTTGCGACCAAAGATTTGAATAAAATTTCAAAAAATAAGATAGCTGAAAAAATAATATACGGTAGTGTTTACTAATAGATGAATAGTATATAAATTCTATTAAAATGGATTTGATCCAAAAAAATATAAAACCAAAAATAATTGTTATAATTTAAATGAAGAAGTAATTTAAAACGATTTTATTTATGTGCAACAAAATGTAATCAGGAATGACACATGCAGACCAACAAGAGTGCACAATGCACTCTTGTCGGTCAAAGTTCCGCATTCAAGTTATGAATGCGGAAAAGTATGCCATTCTGGGAGACATGCAGAGGCAATGTCTCCAGGAATGACACATGCAGACCAACAAGAGTGCACAATGCACTCTTGTCGGTCAAAGTTTTGCAATCGTATTCTGATTGCAATAAATTGTCTCATTCTGGGAGACATGCAGAGGCAATGTCTCCAGGAATGACACATGCAGACCAACAAGAGTGCACAATGCACTCTTGTCGGTCAAAGTTTTGCAATCGTATTCTGATTGCAATAAATTGTCCCATTCTGGGAGACATGCAGAGGCAATGTCTCCAGGAATGACACATGCAGACCAACAAGAGTGCACAATGCACTCTTGTCGGTCAAAGTTCCGCATCATTCTGATGCAATAAATGCCATTCTGGGAGACATGCACAGGCAATGTCTCCCGGAATGACACATGCAGACCAACAAGAGTGACAATCCGCTTTCTCCTTTGAAATCCAACATTCTAATCACATCTACATTAATAAATTGTTATAAAATACTAATCAAAGATCCAATACAATTCTACTATCTTATACACACATTACCAATGTTAACACCTCTTATAACTTAAATTATTTCATAAAATTTGTTTTTATATCTTATTATTTTCTCATAATGCTTCTAATACATCTCTAATTTCTTACATTCAAACACCAATATCGTCATACTATCATAAGCACTTAATTTTTTCAAATTTTAGACTTAAATTTGAGCTACATTTTCATCATCATTTTTAGCCTTAAGCTTCTATAAGGTTATAATACATTATCGTAATATTCTAATATTTATGATTCTTACTACTCAATTCAATATAATCATATAAGTCACTCATAATCAGGAGCATAATTTAAAAATCTATAGCTCATATTTTGACAATTATATATATAGATGATGCATATTGCAATTCCGGTTTCAACACGATCAAATGTCAAACCATGATAAAATATATATCAATTTACAAAATATCGATTAACATTAGAATCCATATCTAATTCCATCAATGCACAAGTTGTAAATGCTTAATTCATCTTTGAGAAACGTGAATAGCACAATTTTATAAGATTATTTGTTGAATATTTAAAATATAAGCCAAATCGAATCTGCTGTATATTACTTTAGTTTATAATTGAATGTTAAATGTGCTCAGATAAATATTTGAGTCAGATATCGCATTTTCAAATTTCAAATTTTATCTCATGAAGTTAGAATTCATTTGATCATACAACATCATATTAGTCAAACTAGAGTTCAATCGCGATTCCAAAATGGAACAATTGCTTGTTTTATCAAAATGTTAAAATATTAATCTAAAAAACCTAATATCTAACCAAAACATTCTAGAAATATCATATACAGGTATATGCAATCTAAATGCACACGAAATACTGAAAATTAAAAAGAATATTTATGAGATTATTAAATCTTATGCATTTCAATGAAGAGTCGATAATTATCACCTCTATAGGTTATATATCAACATATGAGTTTTTGGATTGACCACTACTATACTAATGTGATCAACTTAATCTGATTTCTTGAATTTTCATTTGAAGCATTCGCAGTAGTAGGAGTACCTTCATATATTAACATATTAAAAAATTGCGCCCAGATTCGCAGTTTAATCATGATTTTAAGATTGCATTAGATTTCGAAATGCAGAAAAAAATCACTTTAGATTCCCTTCAAACTCTAAGCATAAGCATGTCTCTATATGAGGAAACTATTTGAGCTATTCATTTGGCGGCCCAAAAACTCATGTTGCCTGAGCGCAGAAAATACCAATTTTTGGACCCTGGGTAGGGGGTCATGCATGTTTTCTAAATGTTGGAAAAGTAGGGTAATCGTAATAGAATTTTAATAATATATTTAAAGAGTTATGTGTTTAAGGGTGTAATTATTATTTTATGATATTCTTTCACATTTCCTGACAACAGTTTTATTTTATATGTCTCTTCAGATCTGTATTGGACATTTTGAGTGAATGTCAGAAAGTGGTAAGTAATCATTTAAAATTAGCTTATACCATAAACAATATTTTGAAAGTTGCCGGATATTCTTTGTTCAGACAAAAAAGATGAAATGAAGAATATTTGGTAAATTCTGATTTGGTGATGATAAATTATATGAGGAATATAACAATATTTCTTCAAACTGTAAAAGAAATGTTTATTAAATTACAAGATAAAAGAGAAAAATTAATATATTTTGGTTTTTCATCAATATCTGAAATATGATTTTCTTTTCCAATGATGAAGTACTTACAATAATCATTGTTAGATAAAGATTTTATTAAGTTTTTGATTTCAACTGATCCTGTTGTTGTTGGATTTTCTACATCAATGAAACAATTATCAACTATGATTGTGCCTCCATCATATGCATCGAAATAATTCTGAGAAATGTTGTTATTTGATAAACAACAATATTTTAAAAATAGTGGTACATTGTTTGTATGAATTAAAATGTCATCAGTAATATTTTGGAAATTTGTTGATTCATAACTAATTGTTGATGTTGATGATGAACAAAGATAAGCAGAGAGACCATAATATGAAGAATCATCTTTATTATCAAAAAATATTGAAAATAAAACTTTTGATTCTGATTTAAAATTTTCAAATCCAAAAATAATATATCCATAAACTTTTGCATGAGAAATATTTGAATTTGAAAAATTAATTTTTCCGCTAATTAGGTAAATATTGAAATATCCAATGAAATTTTCTCTTCCACTTTTAGTGATTGAAGATGAAAGAATTTTGTTTTGGAATGAATCTTTGTCTGAAACATCTGAATAACAATAAACTCCCCGATCATATGATGTTAATTTGGAAGAGTCACTTATTATTCGATCTTGGACACATTCACCTTCACTGGAGAAGTATAAACATCCTCCATCTCCTGAATTACTACAATTTGTGAATTTGGTGGTGTCAACTAAGAGTTTGGTTGTTTCTTGAGATGTATGAAAACATATGGCACCACTTGTGATCTGGTCATCAAATAGGCAGTTGCTGACGTAGTAATTTTGATCTCCTTTAGAAAGTTTTTCTTCTTTTCCTTCCCAATTTAGTTTGGGAGGGTTTTCTAAATAATAATCAGTCCAGCCGCAATGTAAATTGATTGTTTATAACAAGCATTTGGCACTAAAATATTATTTTTGGATTATTTATCGTTCCGATCAAAACGATAAATATTAAAATTGAATAGTCTGAAATTTTTTTGGTATTTTTTGATAAAAATTCCTAAATAAAACAATTTTCTGGCATTTATCATTTTTGATGACTGATTGATGTGATGACCATCAATAAGGCAATATATTGTCGCCTTCATTACAAGTAAATTTGATGATTCCTTTCATAAATTATTTTGATTTATCGAATTTGAGTTACAAAGTGTAAAGCATTGTCTATTCAATGTATATAGCATCTTTTATAACTATGTGAAGAACAATCATGTCTTATTTGTCATTTTTTCCTTCTTAAATGAAAAACTTCAAGTTAACATGAGCAAATTTCATCATTAATGACAATCAAATATTCATATTCTATTTATGTTTATTATTTGTCAGCGTGCAATCTCTCATACTATCTGTTATTATCTCTCATTTTATCTTTATTTTTATAAAAATATATGTTTCGATTGTAAAAATCTAAATTATTACAACATTTGAGTTTCATTAAAAAGATTGATCGATTATGATACTTTGAATATATTATAAGTTCATAATTAATCTATCTTTAATAAAATATTCATAAAATAATGAGAAAAATAACTCATTGAAAGAGAGATTGCACAACATATATAAAGAGATATTGTACAGTGACTTAGAATAAATCTTGCATAGAATATGAATAAATGTAATAATAATAAAAAAATAATAGTTTTATATAAGAAACAAACAAATGAATAAAATTTATTTATATATAAATAGTTAAACATAGAGAGATAATCCGGTGCAAAAAAGACATGTGCCGTTCATGCAGCAGCGTTTGCAGCAATGACGTGAGCATGATTGACATTGTTCAGATGAAATAGAGCCGCAGATAGGACATCGTGTTAATAGTTCGTGACGAAAATGTGGTGAAACAACACCAATAGATGTCCATAATGTAACATTAAGATCGGAGTCACTAGATGTAAAACATGTGTTGCTGTCGTGGATTTGAAGAGAAATGATTTTATGTTGGTGAGGACTTTCTAATTCTTTAATTTCGATGAATGAATAATCCGCTCGATATGATGTTAAAATAATATTGCCATTAACAAAACCAACTAATGAATAGCGAATAGATTCGGAATTAGATAATCGAAAAACACTAAGTGATGATGTCTTAGATTTATTGAATTCACGATGGGCGAGATGACTGCCATTGATACTATACAAATAAAGTGAAATCTCGGTCAAAACCCAGACAAGACCACTAGATTCATCAAATTTGGATGTAACAATGTTTTCTGAAAAATCAACTTTGCGGTGGATTGTTCTTGAAAATGCATCCCAAATAACAAATGTGGATGAATATGATGTAACAACAATACAATCATATCCACATATGTCTGAAATAGGTTTAGATGGTAATGAAATGGCGGACAATGATGAAATCTCGGTAGGAATACCAAATTCGTATTTGATTCGGAATGAACGTGATAAACAAAATGCGTAATCAACAACTAACAACAGGCCGTTCTCAGAAAGTGAAAAGCCAGTGCTGTAAACAAATTTTGGTGATGTACGTCGGAAAACAACATTACCACTGCGAATAGATGTAACAATGATAGACATCGATGAAATGTCAAGTTGGAAAATCAAATCACGTGAACATTGAAGACGATGACTCATTAATGGTGATGATCGGATACTTTCGCCATCAAAGATGACGTGCTTAGCTTTAAGAGACATGACTTGTGGAGTGATGATGTTGTGGATATTACAAATTGACTTCTTGTGCGAACTTGTTACTTTAAGTTTAGCACTAAATGAAACAAATTCTGAATTTTGGAATTTCTTCAATGAATTACAAAATGAAAAAATATGTTTAGAGTTCTTCTCGGATTCGAGTTTCTCGTTGATATGTGATGATGTCCTCATACCAGATTTGAGAAGTTCCGGAATAGACATGAACAATGGACTGATACATTCTTTAGAAATAGTAGGAATTTTATTGATGTCATAAAATGTTGGATGCTTGATTTTCTTCTTTTAAAAAAAAATCGAATTGCAGATCCTAAAAATATTAAATCTTTTGTAGCTGCACAAAATCGACAAAATGTCAAATTAGATCTCTTAGCCTTTAAATAGAATGTGAAAACAACTCAAGTTACACTCAATGCCAATGATGAACTCTAATTTTGTGTTTTTTGAACAATATCTAATTAGAATAAAGCATTTGCTCTCTTAATCTCATTCTGTTGATCATGTTTATGATTTATTTATTAAATTGAATAAAAATAAAGATGAGAAAGGTAATGCAAAGTAATGATATTTGTAACTAGGACAATCAAGGAGATAGATTTGGGTGATTCGAATGAAACCATCGCCTGAATGGCCCGTTTCGTTACCACCAAGAGGATTTGGCATATTACCTGTGCCATCAATCATGACGGTGTGATAAAATTGGATTCCACTGTAATGAATTGATGGATCAAATGATTCTGAAAACTTCAGATTTTCTTCTGATTCTGATGATTCTAAAACAGCAATACAACCTTTATGGCCACTGATGAAGGAACTCCCTCCGCCTGAACCACAATTTCCTGGTAAATATGAGTTTCCGCCGCCAAAATAGCCCCCACCACCTCCTGCATTGCCATCCGGTGTATGACCATCATATCGTCGAGATTCATTTCCGGCACCGAAACCAAATCTTCCTTTAATACCTCCTTCGCCGCCTGATATTTGCGTACCACCTCGGCCATAGTTGCCAGTGCTATTATAGCCAATCAATCCACCACCAGGACCACCCGTTTCGTAACAACCGTCACTTGATCCAGCGCCCGATGAAACAATAATTCGACTATTAAGACCGGAAAAGTCGCCATAATCACCTGGAAGAAGTCGGATATCAGATGAGCCACCACCTGATATTTGGCCTGGACCTCCTCCACCATATGATGGAAAAGAGGCATTTTTATAAGCTTGTGATCCTACGTGTAGGTAAAGTTTAATGGAATGACGGAATACAACATAGCCGCTTACGTATGCACTCCTGATTGGGTTAGATAAAACTATATCGTTTCCTGAACCACCCCATAATTCAAAAAGATGATTTCCTCGTTTGAGGAAAACTTCGTAAGGAGTTGAATGAGAAGCATTGATACCTTTATATTTATATAATGTGGATGTATTTCTCAATTATGAGTCGAATAATAAAATACTTTGTAGAAGTAAAAAAAATTAAAATTGACAGTCAAATAATTTTCAATGAAATAACCTTTTAATCAGTTCACAGAAATTTAATTGTTTTATGAATTATTTTTGAAATGTTTTATGAATTATTTTTGAACTTTCAGCGACTATTCTTATTATTCTACCTTATTTATTTATGATATTCATTGATGTCAAAATAAAGTCAAGTTGAAATTTTTATGTAATTTCAATGTGACAAAAAAATGGTTTTAATTCTCAATGTTATATTATCATATCCTAAGGATGTTGTTTTGTCCCCCCGGGGGTTGATTGCGTCCCCCAAGTGGGGGACGCTGGGGAACAAAAATTGAGAAGCTTTGTTTGATGAAGTCAGAGTCTATTTGTAAAGTGTCAAAATAATTATTGATTACTGAAGTTCAAATATTATAATATATACAGCACCTCGTTAATATTTAAAATACATTTATCTAGTTTTTGTTGAATTTTCTTGCATTTTCAGAGAATTGATACCCTATATTTCCAACTCTTGGAAAATTTTCATGACCCCCTACCCAGGGTCCTAAAATGGGTATTTTCCTCACACAGACACCGTGGTTTTTTGAGCCGGGAAATAAATAGCGCAGACAGTTTCTACATATAGAGACATGCTTATACTTCGAGTTTGACGGGAATCTAAAGTGATTTTTTTCTGCCTCGCGAAATCTAATGCAATCTCAAAATCATGAAGAAACTGCGAATCGGAGCGCAATTTTTTAATATGTTAATATATAAAGGTACCCCTACTACTGCAAATGCTTCAAATGAAAATCTAAGAAATCAGATTAATTTGATCACATTAGTATAGTATTGGTCAAACCAAAAACTCATATGTTGATATATAGCCTATAGATATTCATATTATCTACTTTTCATTGAATTACATAAGATTTAATAATCTCATAAATATTCTTTTTAATTTTCCGAATTCCGTGTGCATTTAGATTGCCTATACCTGTATATAATAATTCTAGAATGGTTTGGTTAGATATTAAGTTTTTTAGATTAATATTTTAACATTTTGATAAAACAAGCATTTGTTCCATTTTAGAATCGCCATTGAACTCTAGTTTGACTAACATGATGTTGTATGATCAAATAAATTCTAACTTCATGAGATAAATTTTGAAATTAGAAAATGCGATATCTGACTCAAATATTTATCTGAACACATTTAACATTCAATGATAAACTAAAGTACTATACAGCAGATTCGATTTGGCTTATATTTTATATAATCAACAATAATCCTATAAAATTGTGCTATTCACGTTGCTCAAAGATGTATTGAACATTCCCTACTTGTGTATTGATAAAATTAGATATAGATTCTAATGTAAATCGATATTTTGAAAATTCATATATATTTTGTCTTGGTTTGGCATTTGATCGTGTTGAAACCGGAATTGCAATATATATCATCTAAATATATAACTATCAAAATATGAGCTATAGATTTTTAAATTATTCTCCTGAATATGAGTGACTAACATAATTATATTGAATTGAGTAGTAAGAATCATAAATATTAGAATCTGACGATAATTTATTATAACTTTATATAGGAACAAGATTATAAATGATGATGAAAATAAAGATTAAATTTAAATCTGAAAATTTGAAAACATTAAGTGTATATGATAGCATTACAAAATTAAATTTTATGTGGAAGAGGAAATAGAGGAATTAGAAGTATTATGAGAAAATAATAAGATATAAAAACAAGATTCTATTAAATGAGTTAATTTATAGAAAGGAATAACAGTGTGAATGTAGTAAATGAATGTTTTCATGATGTATTATTGAAATCTTAAGTTTTGTTAAGAAGATAATAAGGGAATCAAATTTTGTATTAGGAAGTTTGACCGACAAGAGTGTATTGTGCACTCTTGTCGGTCTGCATGTCTCATTCCGGGAGACATTGTCACTGCATGTCTCCCAGAATGAGACAATCTTCCGCATTCATAATGTGGGCAAGTTTGACCGACAAGAGTGTATTGTGCACTCTTGTCGGTCTGCATGTCTCATTCCGGGAGACATTGTCACTGCATGTCTCCCAGAATGAGACAATCTTCCGCATTCATAACTTGAATGCGGAAGTTTGACCGACAAGAGTGCACAATACACTCTTGTCGATCTAAATGTATCTTACAATCAAAGACACTTTCATACAATCTTTTCGAAGTTAAAAAAAAAATTTAATTATTTCTTTCTTTTGTTTATTAAATCGCCTTACTCACGTACTAATCTCTTTTAGAGACTCTATTGAGCTATCTCCACATATAAACCCGTGACAATAATACATATTTACTCTCTTCATAACAAGGTTTTTTACGGAAAATATCAAATTGGGTAACTTGTGTTTATCTTGTTATGTGATTCATATTTTCACGATCTGACAGCAGAAATCGAATCAGCGGAGCCTGAAGAATCAGATTACGTGGGGAAAATAGGTTTTGAACGCTTAGATAGGGATATAATGAGACTTTATGAGGTATGCTGTATAAATATAGCTTTTGCAATAATATGCCATGAGACTAGAATATGAAGAGAGTAAATATGTATTATTGTCACGGGTTTATATGTGGAGATAACTCGATAGAGTCTCTAAAAGAGATTAGTACGTGAGTAAGGCGATTTAATAAACAAAAGAAAGAAATAATTAAATTTTTTTTTAACTTCGAAAAGATTGTATGAAAGTGTCTTTGATTGTAAGATACATTTAGATCGACAAGAGTGTATTGTGCACTCTTGTCGGTCAAACTTCCGCATTCAAGTTATGAATGCGGAAGATTGTCTCATTCTGGGAGACATGCAGTGACAATGTCTCCCAGAATGAGACATGCAGACCGACAAGAGTGCACAATACACTCTTGTCGGTCAAAGTTTTGCAACCACATTCTGATTGCAGAAGATTGTCTCATTCCGGGAGACATGCAGTGACAATGTCTCCCGGAATGAGACATGCAGACCGACAAGAGTGCATAATACACTCTTGTCGGTCAAACTTCCGCATTCAAGTTATGAATGCGGAAGATTGTGCTATTCCTGCATATTTTCTACGAGCCTGCTTCATAAAATTGAATCCTTCTATCCAAATTAAATGCGATTTCGCTAATCTTTCATCTAAAATCACTAATCAGAAGCATATTGCAAGTTAACTTGAACCGGCATATTCCTCCTATCCTGTCTTTCAGTTCTTTCTATCAGCCATGGTTCACAAGGAGGAGAGCTTTCCGCCAATCAGACATAAGATTTGCGGCAGAGGAACCGGAAGAGAGCAGCTTGAAGCGGTAAGATGTCCGAATGCTGTCTCCCAGGTGTATCTGTCAGGCAAAGTTCACAAGGAGGAGAGCTTTGCGCACAATCAAACAGAAGATTGCGGCAGAGGAACCGGGAAGAGAGCAGCTTGAAGCGGTAAGCTGTTTTCAAGTCTTTAGTTAACAAACTTATAACAAAAGACATCTAAAAAATTTGAAATAATTGCAAAATAATGCCGTCAGGTAATGCGCACCTAAGGGAGGTGTTTTGCGGGAGCTGGGGGTATCTTGGTGAGTACTCAGGAGGCCAAGAAGGGCACCCCAACAATGGTTACTCTACTTTCCCAACATTTAGAATAAGGTTATTGCCCTAAAATTCAGTTATAGACACTTAGGAGAGCATTTAAACCATGATATTTTGGCATATGATAGAGAAACATCTTATAAACATTTTCAGTATGTTTTCCTATAAAATAACGATCTCACATGAAATTACTAAAATATCAAATTTTGATTTTCACTTTAAAGTTGGGAGAATACTCTACAGTGACAGGGTATACAATTTAACCTTTGTTTTGATTATAAATAAAGTATTGATAGAGATATGAGTTGTACAGAATTATACACGTGTGTTTAATCACATGTCAGTTGTGCAACAATAATGGTTAGCTAGATAGTATATTAGGGAACTGTGATTTATGATCTAATTCAATAAGATGTAAATGATATTCAAATATATTAAATAAATGCGAATGTTCAAGATGTGGAATCAGTTAGTTAATTGTTGTATATAGATATTTTACTGTGATTAATGAATTTTTTAAGAATTTAAAATTATCAAATTTCAAAATATGCGCAATGAGATAATTTGAGAGTATTTTGAGAACTGAAGACTTATGATTTAGTGTTTTTGAATAAGCATATCAATATAAAGATAGAAAATAAATTGAGATATAATTTTTTTGAAGGTATTATAAGGGTGGAGGTAGTAGGATGAATTTTTAATGTTCTATACTTTCATGGCAAATAATTAAATAGAAGTAAAACTTTGTTTTAAGAATTGAAAATTTTAAATAAAAAAGGAATGTTAGTAATGCTAATTTATTTGATTCCGGGAGACACCCCGGTTATCAAATATATTTATTAGAACGGAAAATCTCTCACTTTTCGAAAAAATCGAAACTGCAAGGATCTCCGATTCTCGATATGATAATTTATTTGATTCCGGGGGACACCCCGGTTATCAAATATATTTATTAGAATGGAAAATATCTCACTTTTCGAAATTTTTTTAACAAAAATATGGCATTCTTAAATTATAGTTACATGTTATTTCACAATCATTATCATTAAAAAATTCAATTATTCAAGTTGTTTTGTCCCGACGGTTTTTACGGTTATAAAAATGGTTGCGAACTCAATCCATCAGCAAAATGTCGGTTGGGGTGCCCTTCTTGGCCTCCTGAGTACTCACCAAGATACCCCCAGCTCCCGCAAAACACCTCCCTTAGGTGAGCATTAACTGATGACATGAGTTAACAATTCTACAAAATCATCAAGCATGAAGGTTTATGATTTATAAATCAAAATCTCAGAAACTGCTTGACTTTGCAAGTTGCTGTCTTTACCGGTTACTCTGCTGCAATCTCTTTTCTGATTGCAGGCAAAGTTCTGCATCCTGAGGACTTTGCCTTGCAGATATGCTTGTAATCACTACGTGAGCAACTTGGTGTTGCAAGTTGCTGTCTTTACCGGTTAGCTTTTTTTTGAAGTTTCTTCGCATCTTATATAAGCTCTAGATCAATATTTATCATCAGAATTTGCATCTCATAAAGCACGATATTAATCAAATAGGCAAATTTCATTCGGAGTCTCTCATTAAATGAGAAACTCCGAATGAGATTTGCTCTAAGGTAATGTACTTGTTATGCTTGGCCTAGAAGCAAGGAGGAAACATGTATATGGTTTGTTTATACTGAAGTTATCTGGAATTCTCTCAATTGAGGATTCAAATCCAGATAACAGCAGTATAAGTTAATATTGTTGTGCACCTCAGGTTGTTTATAGGCCCGAGAACGAGAAAAGAATTTATGGTGTGAATTTGCTCGATATATACCTACGCTCTGTAAAAAATACGTTATATTTTCTTTCATAAGTAGTATATGTTGACGGGTTTGGTGACTTTTTTTGTAATCGTAAGAATTCACACAATATTGACCGATTTTGTAAGTAATTTTCATACAATCGATAAAATAAATGTATGATTCTTACGGTTTTTATTCTTACGTTTTTGAATAAATTAAGATTTAAAAAATTTTCAAAATTGTAAGACATTTACACTCAGCCCATACATAATGAAGTAAAAAATAAAAATTTTTTTTAAAAATAAACTTTAAAAAATTAATGTCTTACATTTTTGAATAATTTATTTTTTATTTTGTATGAAATGAGCGTCAAAACTAACAACGTTAAAAAATTAGGATTCACAAACGAGGAAATAAAGGATATATTAGAGGAGGCGGGTTATGAAGTTAATAAATATTATTTAAGAAATTGTCAAAAATTTGCCGAGTTATTAAATGATTTAGATTATGATGGAAAAATGAATAAAGATGATGTTATAAATTTCTTATATCCTACATCTGAAGAAGAAAAACCAAAAGAACCTGATGTTTTCCCTGAATATTATGAAGAACGGATTAAAGATGATGAATACAATGAAATTGAAAGACTGAAAAAAATAAGAGATGAAATAGATGAAAAAATTAAGGAATTAAGAGAAGTTGAAAAATATAATGAAAATGAAGTAGCGGGTTTAATGAATATCCCAGCTTCAGAATCAGAAGTTCAGAAATCTCATGAAGAAAGATATAAAAATTATGTCTCAGAATCAACACAAAATTTATTAGATGGTGAAATAGACGAAACACTTTCAGAAGAAGGTACCAAATTTATACGTAAACATAAGTTACAATTTATTGATAATGAAAAATACCCTTGTATCTTACTTTCACCCCCTCTTGATTCTGAGAAATTCAAAAAAGCTCTTAAAAACGTGACATATGCAACTAATACGATTAAGAAAGAAGATCATGATATTTACACAAATTATTATTTAAATAAATGCACAGGTGTTGATAAAGTTTTTGATTTATTAGATAAAATATCAAAAGAAACCATTGGAACATATAAAATTTTGTGTGATTGTGGTTTCATTGTTGAAGATACTAATAATGTTTCATATGAAAGAACAGCACCGAAGGAAGATGAAGTGGAAAGGTCTATACCATTCGTTATTAAGAATATAAAAGATATGAAAACGTATAAGCATTATATTTATTCATTTATTTCAGAAAAAATGGAAGCAACCCATAAAACATCTTCTCATCATTTTATAGCTATTCATACATTCCTTTTCAAAGTTGTGAAATTAAATAAGACAGGAATTAGATTTAATGTATCAGGGTACGCATTCTTGAGTAAATTAAAATGCATTCGTCACGTCGCAGATGATAAAAATTTATGTGTTCTTAATTCATTTTATGGGCTTTAAAAAATAAACTTTATTTTTATTTATTTTTTAATTTTTTATTCTTACATAAATGAATAAAAACGGAACAGCTAAAATGAATGATAATCAAATTAGAGCAGAAGGTAGAAGGTTATTTAAACGCTTCTATAACATTCCTGATGGTGTTAATCCTAAAACTCGTAGAAGCTATTTAAATAAAGCAATAGATGCATATGAAGGGTTTGACATTTCATCAGAAAGTGAGAGATTAGCGAGAATGTTAAATGTTAATATTGATTTCTATTATTGTGATCCTCAACCAGAAGACGTGGACATAAATAAGGTAGACTTTCCATTAATGGAATCAATAATGATAGATCCAGAATTTGAAACAGTAAATATTTTATTAACACAGAGTCCATGTGGAAAACTTCACGCTGACAGAATAACAGACGTTGAAGCACTCACCGGCTATAGAGTTTGTCCATATTGTAAAGAAGAAGTTTATTCAATCCGTGATGATCCAGAAAGGAAAAACCAAAGAAGATTTTTAAAGCATTGTGAGAAATGTAAAGAAAATAATGGAAGATTAATTCAAGACGTTCAGTTGCAAAAGACACAGCAACCATATGCACCACATATTACGAAACAGAAGATATATCAGTGGTTATTAGCTCATAATTTGCAGGAATATTATCAACCGACAAGATATTATATTACTTTTGACTTCGAAACATTAGAGACTAAAGAAGAATTACAACTTTCTGAGTGTGCAACTTTGAACGCTTACTTAAAACCATTCATGGTATCATCAACGGTTAAATTAAATGATAAAACGTATACGAGGAATTTTTGCTTAACTTCGAGTGATTCTTTTATTTCTGACTGGATTGAGTTTTATTTTCAACCTGTTCATTAGTTGCTAAATCAAATATGAGTCAATACAATGAATTAATGAAGCCGCAAACGGCGGGGACTTTGTCCCATACATTAAATGAAAAACAGAAGGAAGCATTTAAAGAACTTCTAGATGAGGAATTCAATAAAGTGAATATCATAGGTTTTAATTCGGGAAAGTTTGATTTAAATTTAATTCTTCATGATTTAAACACTGCAAAATGGAAAATAAAATCAATGCTGGGTTCATCTTCACAATTTAAGCAAATCATTGTGAAGAAAACAAACGTTCCATATGAATTGAGATTTATTGACATCAGAAATTATATAGCGGGTGGGACATTAGACCAATTCACTCAAGATTTCGGAAACAATAAATCACGTGTTAAATCCTTTTTCCCTTATCAATTCATCACGTGGGAAAATTACGAAGAAGAATTATATAAAGTGGAACCATTCACTCAAGATTCATTTTATTCAGCATTAACCCAAGAAACCATATCAGATAGTGATTATCAAATATATCTCAATGATGCTAAAAACTTTAAGAATAGATTAGAATATTTTATTCATTATTGCAATAAAGATGTTGAAATTATGATTGACCCAATTGATAAAATTATTGAAGAAACATTTGTTTATAAAATTGACATGCTTCATAATCTTCTTTATCATCGAATGCTTCAATGATTCGTTACGCTTTAGCATATAAAGACTTTAATCCTAATGAAAAATATCCTGAGGAAGAGATGGAATCAAGTTTTGAATTAACGAAAAAGTATTGGAAATATAAAATTGAAACATATAAGAAACAAGATGAAAAAGCAGAAAGAGATACTAAAAATAATGTTTCAATAGATGATTTTCAATACTATCACGATTTAATCCTTTTATCTAAATGCAAAATGTGTGGTAAAGCGTTTACATATGCAAATAAACCAACATTAGATAGAATAGATAATGAAAAGCCACATACTAAAGAAAATTGTCAGTTAATGTGTTGTTATTGCAATGTCGTGAAATCAAATAAAGATGAAGATGTTCAACGTTTAAGAATCCATTTAAGAAATTATGCATTAAAAAATAATTTACCAATTACTTTAGATTCGGTTGAAGCTTATCACATTCTCCGTAATGGAATTACTGGTGGTCTATCAAATGTTCAACATCGTGTTAATCTTAAAGGAATCACGCACATTAATAAACTTTCATATAATCCAGAAACTAAAACTGTATCAAATGAGGACACCACCAACATTATGACTCATTTCGTTGGTGTTGACTTTAATTCATTATATCCTTCATCATTTTCATCTAATCCTCATGATTTCATTCAATATACTGACCATAAAATGTATATGCCGGGAAGATTGAATGGTGTTATCATTTGTGATACAGCAACAAAGAAAGCAAAAGCACTGGGAATAATTAAGAAAAAAAAATATTTTATTCGTGGCTGAAGTAAAGGGTCACATTGATGAAAAATACATTAATGATTACATAAACTTTTTACCGATAATAAGAAACTTAGATATTATCACAGATGAAAAAACAATTGGCAGTTTTATGTATAATTACATGAAATCAAACAATCTACCAGTTGACCAGAAACAGAGAAAATTAACTCAGTTAGCATCAACACACAACCAATATCAACCATTTTCTTCTTATTATCTTTGGTATCTAATAGATAGATTTCATTTTATCATCGATGATATTCAATCAATTTTAACATTTACGAAAAACACCTGTTTTAATGAATTTGAGAACGAATTTATGAACGAAAGACAAAAGGCTGAATTAGAAGGAAATAAAGGAAAAAGTTTATTTTGCAAAATTTCACTTAATGGATCATATGGTTACGATGCAATGAATACACAAAATTACGCAAAAACTAAAATAATGAATGCACAGAAGGCACACGTTGCATGTATGTCAAATAAGTTTAAAAACATAAGAGAAATAGGAGAGGATACGTATCAAGTGATGCTCAAAGATAGATTTTATAGATGTGATACATGTTTACAAGAGGCATTTTTTACTTTAGATAACGCAAAATACTGGTATTTAGTTTTCATTTATGATTTTATGTATAAATGCATGGATGTTAATCGTTTTCATTTCATTGAAGGTGATACCGATTCATCTTATTGGGCTATTGCTGGCGATCCAAGTCTTCCTAACACTCAAGCATTTCAGGCGATTGTAACCGATAAACAATTTTATGATAAAAACATTTTCAAATTCGCACCTTTTGATTTCTTCTGTTTTGATGAGAAATTTAAACCTAAATTAAATAATAAAGCTGAAGAAAAAGCACATGAGAAAAAATTATTGGGTTTAGCAATTGAGAAACAAGGTGATAACATGGTGGCGTTATGTCCTAAATGTTATACTTCATTCAACGGTTCAATTGATGGAAGTGATTTTAAAAAGATTGCACAAAAAATGAAAGGTGTTAGTTTACGACAAAATAAACAATTAACACCTAAAAATTATTTGGATATAATAAATGATAAAGTTATTTTTGATGGTCAGAATATTAATTTACAACTTAAAAACGGGTCAATGACTCGCTTAACAATCGGTAAGACTGCATTAACAGGGGCACACACTAAGGCTGTATGTTGTGAAAATGGATGTTGTATGCCATTTATTTAATACAATTTAAAATTTTATTTTTAATGAAATGCCACAGAAGAGACAAAAGGAACCAAATCGATTTATACCAAATGGTTTTAACTTTCAGATTCCAAATAATCAACCACAACGAATTTTTCAAATCCCACCACAGCATCAACAGCCGCAACAACGACCACCACAACGTCAACGGAGAAGAACATTCACCCCTGAAGAAAGAAATTTCAATAATTTGATGCGTCAACAAAATCAAGGTTTGAGATTTTATCCGGGCAGTAATGGTATACATATAAGGCATCCAAATTTAGATAGAAGATATACCGCTGAGATTCATATTTTACCTAATAATACGGTTAATTTTGCTGGATTTTATGATCATCATCAGGAAATCTGGACTCCACCATTTGATACCGTTTTAGAAGGAGGAACCGTTAATGATGCGATTCAATATGTAAATAATGGTTTTGATACTATGATTCAAAGAGGTGGGCACCCTTAAAACATTTATTTTATTTTTATATAAATGGATAATGCAGATTTAGAAAATTTAATTGATGATTTAGTACTTAATCAAAATTTTCTTAATTATTATGAATTAAAATCATATCTCCAAAAACATAATAAAAATATAACGGGTGATGATATGGATTATTATTATTCGTATTATAAAAATGAAATTTTGAAATATCATGATAAAATAATTTCTAAAATTAAAGACAAAATTAAAAATAATGAATATACAAGGGGAAAAACTAAATCACAACTTAAACAATTGAAAGATTTCAAAAATAAAGTATTAACAGAAGAAGATATTGATGAATTATATAAATTATATAATCCTGAGCCGCAAAAACCAAAGGTGCAAAATGCCCAGGTCCTTCAGACCATAAATGATGCACAAGCTTTAATTTATGATTCATTAGTTAAACCATATTCAGCCCGACTTTTAAATGAAGATCAACTTTTGGAATTCATCCTTCAACATAAACTCGAAGCGGGAAAGTATATCAAACCTTTATATACAGCATATTTAAAACAAATGAATAGAATACATCCAGAATTAATGAAGGGAGGAATGAAATCCAAAACTTCATCATCCAAAATCAAAGCAGATAAAATTAAACCACCTGCAACACCAAAACCTCCAACGACAGTACCTCCCCCTCCAGTTAATCATTCATCATTCACTTTATTATATCCATTTCAAACATTAAAGAAGCAAAAAGATTTTAAAAAGGATTTCAAGATATTAAATAAACCAACTGACCCAAAAATTCAACCGTTAAAGGAAAAATTTAATCGCCCTTCATTTGCTCCATATCCATATTCATACGAAATAGATCATTTAGAATATTCAAAAGGAAACGTTACTTATTTATTTGCCATTAACATTAACACTAGATATTTATATTGCATTCAAGTGAAAGGGAAAACAGAACAGGAAACAAGAAAGCATCTATACAATACTTACTAATCATGAAAGAGTAGATAATATCAGGGGTGATGGTGATAAAGGATTTCAGGCGGCTATGATTCATTATTTCCCACAAATTAATTTTTACTTCTCATCTTCTCCATATACATTTCATAATAAAATAGTTGATGCGGTAATGAGAACTCTTAGAGATGCGTAGGGTTAACGGTCAGATATACTGGGATGGAAATCATGACTCCATCATACAGCAGTTAGTATATTATTACAATAATACATGGCATAGAACAATAAACATGAAACCAGTGGAAATGAAAATGATATTTCAAAGAATGGGAATATATTAGAAAGCAAAATGGAAAGGTTAAATGATGTTAAACGTGAACAAATTAATTCAGGGCTCATGAATTTTAAACAAGCGAATAAAGTTTTGATTCATCTCGATTATGGAAAAACTGATAAATCAATGACAAAAAGAAGACGAAGATTTGACACAATAGCCGAATTTGTTAGATATATTAACGGCAATGCATTAGTTGAAGTTGACAATAAATTAATAGAAATTCCGATTTATTTTATTACTCCATTATATTTAAATAATATTTAATTTTTTTTATTTCGTAAGAAATGAGTGACAACAAAGCAGCCAAGAGTTCTGATTCAATTAAGATTCAGAGTCCAGACAATGAATATAAAAAGAAACTAAACAGAATTAAATCAAAAATATGCTACTACAAAAAGAAGCCGCAATGTGGCGGGGCTGATGCCCATAAAACTAAAGTAATTGAAAACGATAAAGAGAGGAAAGAAATAATCGAAAAATTAGAAACTTACCGTTTAATCCTTAAACTAGGTGAAGCAAAAATAAAAGAATTTAATAGAATCAATAAATTGATTGGAAGAGATGAATTTAATAAAGATGAATTTTTAAACTCTATCCAAATTTAATTTTTTCAGTGTCACCACGTCACCATGTGTCACCAGGTTAATTAACTTCTTTTAAAAAGTGTGACAACATGACATTTTGACAACAGTCCAGGAAATATATTTTATCATTAATAGTTTTTAGGTTATTCAATAATTAATTATTTTTGAATAACTGAAAGTGTCACCACGTCACCATGTGTTACCAGGTTAATTAACTTCTTTTAAAAATGATGACAACATGACATTTTGACAACAGTCCTGGAAATATATTTTATCGTTTATGTTTACGTTAATGTTTTCATAAATGTTTTCATTAATTTTTTCAGTGTCACCACGTCACTATGTCACCAGGTTAATTAACTTCTTTTAAAAATGATGACAACATGACATTTAGACAACAGTCCCGGAAATTCGATGCAGCCCAAAAATAAAGTTAGTTTTAAATTTATTTTTATTTTTTTATTCCTATATAAATGACAGCAACAAACAACAACAGCAACTTTATCATTTCTGATGAAAAAGTTATTGATTCATTAGCTGAGGAATTAGTTGTGGCAGAAACTAAAACCCTCAACGAAAGAATTGGTGAAAATAAGATTGATTTACATAACTACCTCAAACATGATGGAGGAAGAAGAAGGAAAACTGTATGGCTTTATTAGTAAATAAAATATCAAATTTAACGATTATAGATGTTGATATCAATAAATCGTACAATGATGAACTTAAAGAAACAGTTAGAAAAGATATTTTATCAAAACTTTCGGATAAAGATGTTATCGTTAAAACCGCTTCAGGAGGTCTTCACATTTATTGCAACACTAATTTCTTCTATTCAGTTTCGAACAGAATGATTAAATGTTATTCCTGCAATGATTATGATATCGATATCATGACTTCTATGGATGATTCAAAACGTTCATTAGTGGTTATGGCTGATTCAAGAGTTCGCAAGAATGCAACAGAACCAATCAATACATACTCATTCATTCGTGGAAGTTATGATTCAACATTAACTAGAACAGTGAATGATATATTAAATGATTTGAATATTAAGGTAAGAGTTGAACAGAAGAACGAAGAAATAAAGAGTATAATGAATGAAAACAAAGATGTAAACATTGACGATAAACTTGCCCAGAGCATAGTCGATGGCATCAGTGATTTTGAAGTACATAATGACGGTGGAAACATGAATTTAGAAAAAGAAGTTACATTATTCACACTGTTTCAAGCTATTAATTCGTTACCTAATCATTTAATTAATGAAGCATACGACAACGTTTATAACTTCTGCAATTTAACTGAAAATGCAAAAAGTAATTTTGAAAAAGCACGTAGTAGATATGCACATTTAATGACTTCTCCATTTGTTTTAGTGAAGATTCTGAAACCTTATCAAAAGGAATATTATGATGAATACGTTTTGCCTTTATTACGTAAGCCAAAAATAACATTTGATATAAAACTTGATGACTCGTTTTTGATAACAGATATTAGACGCAAGGCTGAAAATCATCAGTATAAAAACAGTTCTGAAGTAATTGAGGATTTATCACGTGTAATCCGTTTTGTAGATTGTGGAAATAAATACTTCATTCAGAAAGATTACAACATACACGACAAAATGAATCAAATATCATTCGTTCTTCAATCAAACATGAAAGAGTCACTCAAAATGATTAAATTATTTAAAGAAGAAGGTAAAACCATAACAGCATGGGATGTACTACTAAATCAATTATCCTCATTAACCGTTAAGGGTGTTTGCTTTAAATCTGATTCCCCTGATGTTTTCTCAACGTTTTAGGGTTATAAATACAACATTCTTGAAAAGCCAGATTAATCAAAAATTGAGATGTTTATGGATTTCATTAAAGAAGCCATTTGTGATAATAACGATGAAGTGTATAAATACCTTCTCGGCTGGATTGCATCAATGATTCAACATCCTGGAATCAAGAATGAAACAGCAATTATTTTGAAAGGACTTCAGGGAACAGGTAAAAACAGGTTTACAGACATTATTTCTGAACTTCTCGCTGGTTATTCATGTAAAAACATTACCGAAATAGGTGAGCTAACGGGTAATTTCAACTCAGTAGTTGAGAATAAAATGTTTCTTGTACTTAATGAACTCAAGAATGTAGGTGAAGACAGACTCGCAAACTTCAACGCTTTGAAATCAATTATTACAAATAATGAGATTAGAATTAATGAAAAGAATCAACCCAGAAGAACTGCTCAGAATGTTGCCAATTTCATTTTCGTAACTAATAACGTTTACCCTGTCAAAATTGAAGTTGGAGACAGAAGATACGTAGTTTTAAGAGTTAATGGTAAATTTAAGGGTCAATTTGATTACTTCAAGAATTTAATGTATTCATGCACAAAGGAATTTTATGATAATTTACTAACGTATTTTATGCAATACGACCTTTCATCATTTAATGTACGAATCATACCGATGACTGAAGCCAAACAAGATTTAATCGAGTTATCAACAAATCCTTTAGATGTATGGATAAATACACATTATGATGAATTGTGTGTAGGTATGACGTGTAAAAATGCTCTATTCTGCAAACCATCAGACATGAAAGACAAGAATTTCCAAATGAGCATTAAGGATAAATGTGAAAGGAAACAGAGAAGAATAGATGATAAACAAACGTGGTGTTATGTTTTGAAAGAAGAAATGAAAGGATTATATAAACAGGTTGAACCAAACGATAATGAGGATTCATTTACTGACGATGAAATACCTGTAAATGAAGCTTTATAAAGTATGATTGGAATTTATTTTTGCTTTCCATCTTTGCTGTTGTCAAAATGTCATGTTGTCACACTTTTTAAAAGAAGTTAATTAACCTGGTGACACATGGTGACATGGTGACACTTTCAGTTCTTCAAAAATAATTCATAAATGCCTTCCTCCTTTCGTACCTGTTGTCAAAATGTCATGTTGTCACACTTTTTAAAAGAAGTTAATTAACCTGGTGACACATGGTGACATGGTGACACTAAAATAAAATTTTGTTATCAGTTATTTTATCATCATTTTATTAAGTTCATCTTTAGTTAATAATTTGAATGGATTCACTAATGTTCCACCTTGAGCCACAACACTTGCCCCGGCTAATTGTGAAGAACCTGGGATAAGTACTCCATGAAATGATTTCATTGGTATCATTAATTTAGAAATAGTTGGCTTAATTAATTTTGTCATTTATGATAAAAATAAAATGTTAAATTATGTCGTTCTAAAGTTTGTGAAACAAACATTGAACGTTCATTGAACGCGGTAAGCCTAGATCCTTTGGGTCAAGTCTCAAGCGCATTCATTGAATGCGGTACCATGCATAAACTGTAATATACGGTGGCATATAATCTTTACCCAAACCTGTTGAATTTGTTGTGAAAGTGTGTGAATGATTTCCTTCTGGTTCAGTTGCTCGAAAAGTCTTTTTTGCTGAATGGTTATAATCTGGAGATAAAACGTCATTGCCAGCTTCATAGTCTGAGTTGTATAATGGGTGGTCTCTTAATGAGTGGTTATGGTCGCCAGAAAAGTTTGTAGTTCCTGTATGTTTATGTGGTGGAAGATTTGCTTCTTTAATTTTCTTTGAACCACCCGTTTGTTTTGAAAATTTCGCACAGTATATGAATTTGTCTACAATCTGTTTCCACGTACCAAAACCTAAAACACTTGCTGGATTTGTTGAGTTCATTGATGTATATATTGAACCAACGGGGTAAATTATCTCAAGAATTGTATTTAATCCATTATGAATATTGAATTTATTATATAATATTGAAACTGGGTGAGAAATTAAAATTGGTCTTGTCATCAATATTAACGTATTATTTTTGAATATTGCTTTTCAAACATCTTGAAATTTTGTGATTTCAGACCAATTTTTTCCATCACTACTGATATTTACTAAATCACCACATCCAAAAGCAATGAAATACCCATCAATATAAAATAAATTTGTAAATCTATAATTTCGAGTATATTTTGGAGTAAATGAATAAACCAATTCCCAACTTGGTGTTTTCTCTGGATCCTGTGAAAAATCTTGTGATAAATAAATATGTCTGTTATAACTTACAGGATATGAATACACCATACCACCTGAAACAAGAACACAAACATTTGAAGTATAACATAAAGCTTCAATGTCTCCATCAGCTTGAAAAATTTGTTCAAAACGACCAAATGGTATTGAATATGATCTATAAATTTTATCATTTTGTAGGATAAAATACATGCTGTTAATGTAATATCATTTACTTGTATAATCAATTTTCAAATCTGATGACATCATACTAAACATATAATAACTTATCCCATCCTCACTAATGAAAATTTGATTGACTTCATAAATTAGTACCCATTTATTATTAACGCATCTAATAGGTTTATTTGGATATTTAAATTTAGCATCTTGATTTAAATTACATTTGAACCATTGGATACAATTGAATGAATAACAAGGGCAAAAATCATCTCCAACCGTTATCATTCCCATAAATTTACCGTTATTATATTCAACATATAAAATTCTTGGATTAATGATTGGCTCTCGTGTATCAGGATTCAAAACAGATGGAGTAAATGATTCATAGTTTTTAAAATCATTTGTTTTAAAATAATAAAACACTCCAGCTGTATAAAATAAATACATGGTCACTCCATCGAAACATAACCATTCAATAGATTGAAATGTTTTATCTGATGATTTCATAAAATTTAAAAATGGTGGAGTAAAATAGATCTCTGATTGTTTTATTTCTTCATTAACAAATGATATATCAGCTTTCTTTGCTAACTCAGTATTAATGAATGAAATAACTTTTTCCTTATCTGCCTTCTTATTTAATTCAGTATTAACGTATTCCTTATCTACCTTCTTCATTATGTCATTTAGGAAACCTTCTATAAATTTCTCATTTAAATTAAATCTTCCAATATTCAAAACTTTAGGAAATGCATTTAATGCGTAATATCTCTGTTCTTCTGGTGGAATTGATGTTATATCATCCGTTATTCCTTTAATTTTTGAATTCATAAATAAAATTTCTTTTATATTTGATATCACTGCACCTCCTTTGCAAACGAATTCGAAATGGTCATTTTTCAATACTATCTCCAAATCTCCATATTTCAACCTTTGCGTTTGTTCTGCCGTCTTTGAATTATATGCATATATGGCGTATGTAATGGTCTGAAGGACCTGGGTGCTTTGTGCCTTAAGTTGCTGTTGTTTAATCATTTATTACGATTTAAAAATAAATATTTACTCCGTTATCTCATCAGCTATTTTTTCTATTTGAAATTGCCATAATATATTTCATTCATAAATTCTAAATCACAATCAAATAGGTCAGTTATTCTAAATTTAATATTTGATAAATCTTTTGAATGAAGAATAAATGAATTCCCGGATAATTGAAACGGATATGATAAAGAAAATGTGTTTAAGTTGATGGATAAAATGTTTTGTATTGATGGGTAAGAGTTAGGGTTTAATGTTTGATGTGAAAATCTCATTGGGGTATTAACTTTATCACATTTGATTAAAATGAAATTGGAACCAGTGTCAGAATACAAAACATCCCCAACATCTTTTTCAAAATTTAATATCCCAAACAATGAACGAAGATGAGGAGTACAAAATTTAATTTTCAGCGGAAATTTAATAAGGTTATTTATTTCATCAAGTTCAAAAAGTTTATCAGGTTTTGATTTAAAATTTTCTTCATACCATACGATAAATGATTCATTTAAATAACTTAAAATCATGTTAATATCCCATTTCGCTATCACATTATTTATATACATATCATACGTTTTTTCAAGGTCTACGACCCCGCCGCTATGGCTCATGGTCATCTTTAATAAATGATATATAATCTGAAGGGTCTAAAAGAATGGGATTAAATTTACCACTCACAGAAACGAGAGTAACATTATAAATTCCGCTAACTGTTAAATTTAATTCACAGTTATTATTCGAAATAATATTGATAATTGACATTTTTATTACGATTAAAAATATGGTAAAGCGTTATTTTCCAGTGATAAATAAAACTAGAATAAGATTACCTCAAGAATTCATAAATTCAACGAATAAGAAATTCATTCATGTTATAAATTTTAGTGTTTTCAGAAAATATGAGTCAGTGTCATATTCATCAACAGGTTATATTTCACTTCATTCAAATTTAGTTCAATCAAACCCATATAATGACCATTTCATAAGATTTTCAGATGGTATTAAAAATGTAATTGATAGATTAAAATATGAACAGATTGACAATATCGAATTTTTGGAATTTTGGTTTAAATATCCCGATGGAAAAAAGATTGAAGTTAAAGATAAAGCTGATACTATAACAAAAACAATTACAATGACCGATCCGGATAGTGGGGAACAAAAAGAAATAAAACAAACGATAGAAACTGGTGAAAGGTCAATTATTATTGATTATGATTCAAAGGATTATTATTCGATAATGTTAATGCTTGAATATTAAATAGCCTTAACAAAGAATTTTTCAAGTGATATTTTATATTCATCAACTATTTTATTATAAATATCATTATATGTTAAATGAAGTTCAGTTGTTGTTCCGTTCTTTGATATCTTAATTGTGCTAATATCCTTTATAGGATTTATTTTTGCAACTGTTCCGCAGCATGAAACCTCATCATCTATGAAAAATTGAATCTTAACGTCTGAATCTTGAACATCACAAAGAATGGCGATAATGTGAATTAATGATTCATAAGGTAAAATAATTAAACCGGATTGATCAATTAAATTTATTATTGAATCATAATTATTAATTATTATATCACGGTAAATTTTCATTAATTCAGAATTAATGTCTATTTTATATGGGTTATCAAGTGGTGCTGGGTATGTTGGATAAGTGGGAATTTCAACAGGTTCTTTACCGGGTTCAGATAAAATGATTGGGTCTCCATCTTCTTTATTTTGCTCCTCCTCCTTTTTCGGTAAGTCACGAGTTAATAAATTTGGTTGAGTTGCTGACCTTGTTAATTCAGGGCTAACATTAACTTTAACATTTTGAATAATTCGTGATTTATCATCATTTACGTTATAACCAACCGTAATCTCTGCTTTTGCGTTAGTGTTCTTTTGACTAGTGAAACGTCTTCTCATTTATAATCGAATAAAAAAATATATTTAAACTTTTATTTTGCTGGAAGTTTTGAATCTATTATTCCCTGTATTTGTTCTTGAAGTTGATTTTTAGCTGGTTCATTGTAATTAATAGACCTAATATATTCATTAATTGCATTCTTATAATCATCTGATTTCTCAAATTTTCTTTTATCTGATTCCTTAACTAAATCATAAGTTAAACCACGTTGCTGATATAATGGTTTCTTAATTAAATCTTTGAATGCTTGAGATAAAGCACCTGATGCAATTCTTGCTACTATAATTGGTTGGAATTGTTGTTTAAGTTCATCTTTAACATTTGCGAAAACTGGATCGAATAAAGCAACTTTAAAGAATTTCTTAGCTGAAATTTCAGGTCTAATATTTGCATATTGACCATCAAACTGGTTAGAATATTGTGGTAATCCATCCGGTCCCTCTTCAATAGCATTTAATTCTTCATTGAAATAAGAATATGGATTATAACGGTATGAATTAATTGGACCATCTTACCTTCTCCAATGTATTGTTTAACAGCTTTTCCATTTTCATCAAATTGCATAGGATAACGTTCATTATATGCTTTACGTTTAGGATAATCAGTTATAGTTAATTTATAACCATTTATGACTTTAATATTACCTTGACCATCAGTAACGAAAACTTCATTTATACCATCAGGTTTTCCATTTGGACCCGTAATGTCTGCTTCGTGTGCTTCCCAATTTGGACCTTGACGTTTGGCATATGCTTGAGCTTCTGGTAATGTTAAAACGTTTCTCATTTGTTTAAACATCTTTTTGAAGACCAGCAACAATATGAACTAATTCTTTCATTCCATCAGGAACTTTCATAGTTCTATTATATGCACCCTTTTTGTTTGTTCCTTGTTTTAATGGAACCTGTAGAAGATTTGCTATTTCTGTCATGTTTAATTATAAATAAAAAATAAAAATTAATTATAAAAAGTTAATCAAATTTAACACCTCCTTTATTTAAATCAACTATTATTTTTCCATGTTCACCTAATTGCTGATATTGTGTGTAAAGTTCATTAATGCTCATTGGTAAATTCACTTGATAAAGCATAACGTTCAACTGTTGACGACTAAACCCACTGAAAATGAAAAGGGTTGATAGATTTGATTTAATGTTTGTGCTTAATGCTTTGAAGTATTGAACAGCCATGAAGAATGAACACTGAATGTGTCGACATTGAGTTAATAATTGATTAAAATATGATTTCTCATTTGTTATTAGTTTTGATTTCACTGCATCATCTAGAAAAATGAGTGAATGCAAAAATTCTCTATCAAAATTTGAAATAGAAAGTGTTTCAAATAATTCATCCCGTTGTTTATCAATAATTTTATCCTCTAATCCTTGCTTCTTGATTGTATTATATAATTCTTTATACATTAAAAAGTTTTTTAAATAATCTTCTGCTTCTTCTTGTGATAAATAAATAATTGGAATTTTGATTAAATGCTTTAAAGATTCAAATGTATCATCTGAATGTGAACCTGAACGGTTGATATAAATTAACACATGTGAATAGGGGGAAGTGTTAGCAATAATGATAATTTGTTTTAATATCGTTAATGTTTTACCTTTATTTTGTTTACCAATTGCTGCAGTGATTGAATTTAAGTAACATTCAGAATATGGAATTTTCATTAATTTTTCCTTTGAGAGATTATTTTTATTATCACTCAATGCTTCATTAATCATATCATCTATGTATGTATTATATACTCCCGCTAATTCTTCATAAGGAGTGGATGAATTTAAATCCATTTAATCAAAAATAAATTTATAATTTTAAACATTTCTATTCATCAATATTTCATCATATGAACTTCTATACTGTGGTGGTGTACCTGTTGGATGATATTTCAAACCTTCATCCGGTGTCCATGTCCAATATGTAGTCCTAGTAAACCAAACCTGAGGAGGATTTGTCACCTTTGAACAGTAAGTGTCATTTTCACCCTGAATGATTGGATATGCTTTTCACTTGTACTGTAACTTGTGAGTTGAAAGTTTCTAATCCATCAAAGAATATACCCGCTCCATCACGTTGAACTGGAATAGTGCATAAGAATGAAGTTTGGTCTTTCCATGTTCTAGCTAATGGCGTGCCATCATCTGCATTCAGTGGTCTAGTTAATGAGTCCTCGTATTCTTCTGTGCATTCATTCACTCCATCTAAATCAGAAGCTTGAAGCATACGTGTAAAGAATATGTCACCCACTGTGGTCATCGCTTGATCGGGGAAGTTTCTGGAATCTATAGTGACCTGAAGACCTCGAAGCATTGGATTTTCTAAAACTGTTCTTTGCATTGCATTCTTCGGAAATGCTAACACAACATCTTGTAACATTATGAAGAGCGTATGAGAATCTGAACTGATACCTTCAGGAGTGATGCAACCTCCATTTAGTGAACGAACGTCAATATGTTGAGCTGGAATCATGAATGGATCTTCCTTACTAAATAAACGTGGTATTGCTTTAACTGATTCTTCAATTAAACCGTATCCTGGTGTAATGCATTTATCCTCTAAAACTTCCATCTTTGTGCATGAAATAATAACGTCATCAACTGTTGCGTCAGCAGATGTAGCGGCTAAGCTTGTAATTAATTTGGCAGGAAGTCCGATTTGTTGGAATTTGCGATCATATTTATAAACATGATTCATAATCTTTTCATAATTTTCATCAGTTATCTTTTCATAAACGTAATTTTGTAAATCAGCAACTCTTAACGGGTCAACCTGACAAAATACTAAAGTATCCCTGAAAACATAATATTTAAGAATGATTTCACCAAATGATTTAGGATAATCATCGAACGCCTGAAATGCTAACAAATCATTTACCGGAATAATCATATCAAAAGTGACATCAACTTCTTCATTTGCTTTCTTGAAAACTTCTGAAGGGTTAATATATTTACCACATACTGAGTTATCATATTTTTTGAACATTATTATATAACGAATGAACAAACTTTTTAACTTTCCTTTCTGATTTTGGTTTATATGTTGCAAATGCGAAAGATTCACGGGCGCAATCCATCTGAAGATAACCGGCATCACCTCTTTCGGTTTCTACTTCTAATTGTTTAAAGCTTTGATTTGATGATTTGTAACCAACAAATAAACGCATGCATTTAAAAAGCGCATCACATGTGAAAGCTTTATTTGAAACTAGAGTTGCTTTAACTTTGCGTTTAATATATGTGTCACCTAATTGGTTCACATCATGAGCCGGATTTGTAATTCTTAAATGAGTTTGTTTATCATCAAAATATGGAGCATCAGAGTCATAACATGAACTTTCAAGTTCTCTATAATATCTTCTACCGTCATTCTTTGCGAATATTTCATTTATCTTTTCGAATGAATGAAACACATTTCCATTAATCGGTTTAGTGTTTGGCACCAAATAGTTAGTCGTCATTTATTAATAAATAAAAAATCAAAATTAAAAGATGAAAATGAATTTTTAATTTTAATGAAATAATCAACTATGGCTGCAGGTATATTTAAGAAACTGTGGGATAAAGTAAAAAGAGGAGCGAGTAAAGTTTGGGAAACATTGAAGAAGGGGGCAGATTGGATATTTAAGAATAAAGAAGCAATTAGTGACGTTGCTGAATCAATAACGCCAAAAGCTGCCCCAATAAGAGAAGTATTAAATAAAGGAGAAAAAGTTTATCAAAGACTACAACCGATACTAAGATAAAAATAATATTTATTTATTTTTCCACTATCTACCTCCTATTTTATTAAGTATTCCTTCAGCAATTCCACCAACTGCGTTACCTGCTTGTGCTCCCATCGCTGGATTACCTGCTTTAGTACCTAATACTCCACCTATGATAGTTCCAGCCGTTTTCGCTACTGGTGCTAAAAAGTTTGCTACAGGTTTAATAATATTTTTATGAACCCAACCCGCAGCTTTCTTAATTCCATCCCATAATTTTTTAAAGAATCCTGCCGCCATTTCTGATTTAATATTAATTAAAAAATATATTTCATCACTTATATTCTAATTTTTATTTAATGATAAATGAAACCGATTTTAAAAATTAATGAAACAGAGGAGGAAGAAATAAATGAAAGCCAAAATGTTCAACAAAAAATAAACATTGTTAAACCAATTACTGAAATAAAAATTTTTTCATCTGTTGAAGAATTTAATGACTATTATGCTAACAATAAAAATTATTTGAAGAATTGACAACGTGTAAATTGAATAAAATGTTTAAAGTTGATGGATTCAAAATTTCAAAAATAAAAGGAGTGGTTAGTTTGAAATCTATTCCTCAATCAAGAATCACCGCATTAATGAAAATAGATGATTTAACAAAAAGAATAGAAGAGATTGAAGAAAGAATAAATCAGATAATTGATATCATAAATTCAAATAATCATTAGTTTCTTAAAGTTCAATGTTGAACTCATCAATTTCTTCTTCATCATTACCATTACCTTTAGCGAGTTTATTTACTCTTTCAACTTTATCTTTTGATAGTCTTTCGTTTAATTTTTTCTGAAGTTTTTCGTTACCAAGTTCTAAAATTTTACACGGATGATATTTAAACCCGTTAAATTCTTTTTCCTCAGTTTTAATCATTAATCTACAAAGAACTTTAGTGAGGTGGTTTTGTTGTTTAAACCATTTATCCTTAATATTTGTTATAAATTCAATATCCGGAATTAATTCCCAAATTTTTGAATTTTCGATTAATTTACCATCAAATGCAAAAGCAATAAAAAAAAAGGTAGTGGGGCTTCCAGGCACTTCGTGCCTTCTAGCCCTGATGTTGATGTTTAGTATAAATGAAGTTTTTATTCGGAGGACTCTTCTTCTTCCTCCATTGCTTCTGGGAAGAAGCCTTCTTCTGGGTCGAAAACATTATATAATGTGTCGCTTTTCACAAATTATATATGTTTTCATGTTTTGTCACTTTTCTGTCACTTTTCAGGTAAAAACATTTTTATTATTATATATAAATGAATTTTACAAAACCACCGTTACCGTTCTTTGGAAATAAGAGTAGATGTAAAGATATTATATTGAGAGAACTTAAGAAACTACCGAATGGTCTAACATTTGTAGATTTGTTCGGTGGAAGTTTCTATATATCCCATTTGTGCCATATAATATTCCCAGACTCAAAGATTATATGCAATGACTTCGACAACTATATGGACCGTCTCAAACATATTCCAGACACAAACAAAATATTGAGTGAGTTAAAAGAAAAGATACCTATAGGTAAGATGGAACGTATACCAGTAGATAACAAAAATATTGTGAGAGAGGTTTTGAAAAAAGCAGAATATATAGACTGGGATAGTATATCTGCTAGACTATTATATAGTGGTGCTATAAGAGTTCATGACATTGAAACACTTATGTCAAAAGTTTTATATCTTAACTATACAAATGTTTTCAAAGAGGACATAGAAAAATATATTGAGGGTATAGAGTTTGTGAGATGTCATTGGACAGATTTGTATGAAAAATATAAAGACAAGGAAAATGTTTTCTTTATAGTGGACCCGCCGTTCTATAACACATGGGATTTTCAATACCAAGTAGACTGGACTTTGAGAGACTCTTTAGAAACTTTAGACGTTTTACATAACCATCCATGCTTTTACTTTACATCCGATAAAAGTGGTTTGGAAACCGTTATGAGATGGTTAGAGGACATACATGACTATGAGTTTATATATGACAAGCTAGAATATGAGAGAGGTCCTATAAACTGGAGAAAGTGTCACAATAAAGAAATTTATTAGTAAGTAAATGTGGTTTGAAATAGGACTACTTGTTTTAGGTTTTTTCCATTGTGTCATTTATTTATTTGACGTGGCAGAAAAGTACAGAGAATATGAAGATGAACCAATGCCTGCAAATGTTCAGCATATGTACTCGTAAGAGATATTTTTATCTAATATTAAATGGACGCACAGAACTTAGCGAATGCACAGCAACCTGGACAACCAAACCCAAGAATATTCCAAATGAAGTTAGAATACAAACTGCAATGGCAAACTATGGTCAAGTGCCAACAGATGTACAAATGCAAACTGCCATGTCAAATGACGCTGCGTTAGGTTTGCCACCATGGTATGCAAATATGAGATGGAAAGAGTTTTATACAAACCCTGAAGTGGGATATAAACAACTTTATGCAGATGACGCGAACACAGGAGTTGACCCAGAATATGTTTTCTACCAGAGGAGAAACAGAATGTATGAGCTCCAGTTAAAGAATGCTATGGAACTCAACAGGAAACGTAAGAGACTAGGCGGACATTAGATTTTTACATATAGTAAAATGGGTTTCTTCAGTAAGATAGGAAACTTCTTTCGAAATGTTGGAAGAGGTATATGGAATGGAATAAAATCTGTCGGAAAAGGAATTTGGAACGGTGTCAAAAATATTGGTAAAAGAGTAGGTCAGTTTGTTGGTATTATACCTAAAGACCCTGAACCAGAAGAACAAGCTCCTGTTATACAACAGCCTGAACCTGCACCACAGTCTAGTTGGCAACCAAATCCAACACCTCAACCGTATTAAAAAATTATATTTTTACCGTTCGATAGTAGTTGTATATGAAACTAAGTTCTAAGTAAAACGCATGGTATAATGGAATTATTCTTTTTCTTCCATCTGTAGTAAACCATACTTGAAAGTCTGAAATACTTCCACTTGGTGGTTCGTATAACTTTGTAGGTTTTTCGTAAAAGTCATTTGCCAAGCATAAGAAAGAGTTTTGGGCGCCAGAAAATGAAGCATGAACAATAATAGCAGCTGGGTCGAAAACATCTTTAAATAAATATGGTTCATCTCTTGCATATCGACTGTAAATATTTGCTAAAGGAAGTTCGACTTTCTGATTTAACATTCTTTGCAAATAATACCATGACATTGCAGTGAATTCTGTATATATTTGTTCGTCTTTCTTTGGATTGTCTTCGTAGATTTGAAATGACACTTGTGAATTTTGTTTGTCATATACAATTCTCACATAAAGTGTGCTCTCGGTATTTGCATATTCATCAGCATATTTTGCATAACATGAATTTATTTTATCTTCTATATTTTTTAACGCAGTCTGTAGAGAAGATGAAAGGTCAACTTGTATTAGCTCAATTTCTTCCCACATTTTTCGTTTCCCTTCAGATATATAATCTATATGAAACCTTACAATAAATGGAAAACTTTTATCTTCTACAGACACAAACTTCATTCTACGAAAGCCAATAGCTTTTGTGACAGATGGGTCTCTTAGCCATCTTAATGGGTAGTCAAAACGATAGCCTTCATGCTTTACGGTATCTAAGTCAAACTTTTGACCGACATTAGTAAAAAGTTCATCTAATGGTTTAGTTGTAGCAACTCTTGAATTTTCTTTTTCTATTGGAAGCATATTTTATCTAGAATAAAAATGTCAAATGAAACAGCGTCTATGAGAGAAATACAACACAACCGACAACTCATTATACAAGCTCTAAATAAGAACACAACAAACTTTCAAACTATTCTAAGATATCTGAGTCATTGAAAGAAGGAAACTTAAAACTGACATTAAACCCAATGACAGATGAGTTTCTGTTTCAAGACAATAAGAACCATACTGTCTGTATAAATCCAACAAAAGGAACTTTAAACGAGAAACCTATATCTGAACTTCTTTTGAAAGCAGATATTGACAACAAAGCTGACAAAGAATATGTCATTGAAAAAGTTCAAGAAGAACATGACAGAGCAGATGCAACATATGCAACGAAAGAACATACTCATCCTGAACTAGCAGACAAAACATATGTTGACAATAAAATGTCAAGTGAAGTGACAAGAGCTGAAAACGAATATTCTAAAAAGACTCATACACATTCTATATCTGAAATAACAGACTTACAAGAAACCTTAAACAGTAAAAGTGCCGTTGGACATACACATACCATTGCAAATATTACAAACTTACAAGAAACCTTAAACAGTAAAAGTGACGTTGGACATACACATACCATTGCAAATATTACAAACTTACAAGAAACCTTAAACAGGAAAAGTGACGTTGGACATACACATACATCTTCTGAAATAACAGACTTAAACGTTAGCCTTGAAAATAAAGCAGATAAAACATATGTCAATGAAATATACCAAAGTTTGATAGGAACAAAAAATATTGAAACTATTGTTGGTGACTTTTCTGTCAATGAAGAAAATAAAGAGTGTGGTAGAATTTACGAAAAAGTGACAGTAGAAAAAGTGACACTTAACCTTAAATTTCCAAACACTATTTTTTGATTATATTTTGTTATTTATATATTTATATATATATGTATATTTATATATGTATATTTATATATGTATATATTTATATATGTATATATTTATATATGTATATATTTATATATGTATATATTTATATATGTATATTTATATATGTATATATTTATATATGTATATATTTATATATGTATATATTTATATATTTATATATGTATATATTATATATGTATATATTTATATATTATATATTTATATATGTATATATTTATTAGAAACTGCTTCATGCTGCATTGAGTATTGTTGAATAATTTGAAGTAGTGGTTTTTTGAAATCAGCACCCCTATGAGAGCGCTGGCGACCGAAACACCACTAGTAAGATTGTGTATTAGAACTGCTTCATGCTGTTTTGAGTAAGCTTCGATGTCTTTGTAGGATAGCTTTCTGAGAGCGAAACAAGATAGTGTTGAAAAAAAATTTTGAAAATCTGAGAGACTGTGCAAGAGCAACGACCAAAACGCTACCAGTAAGATACAGCAGTAGTAGCTGCTTCATGCTGCATTGAGTATTGTTGAATAATTTGAAGTAGTGGTTTTTGAAATCAGCACCCCTATGAGAGCGCTGGCGACCGAAACACACTAGTAAGATTGTGTATTAGAAACTGCTTCATGCTGTGTTGAGTAAGCTTCGATGTCTTTGTAGGATAGCTTTTCTGAGAGCGAAACAAGATAGTGTTGAAAAAAAAATTTGAAAATCTGAGAGAACTGTGCAAGAGCCAACGACCAAAACGCTACCAGTAAGATACAGCAGTAGTAGCTGCTTCATGCTGCATTGAGTATTGTTGAATAATTTGAAGTAGTGGTTTTTTGAAATCAGCACCCCTATGAGAGCGCTGGCGACCGAAACACCACTAGTAAGATTGTGTATTAGAAACTGCTTCATGCTGTGTTGAGTAAGCTTCGATGTCTTTGTAGGAGAGCTTCTGAGAGCGAAACAAGATAGTGTTTGAAAAAAAAATTTGAAAATCTGAGAGACTGTGCAAGAGCCAACGACCAAAACGCTACCAGTAAGATACAGCAGTAGTAGCTGCTTCATGCTGCATTGAGTATTGTTGAATAATTTGAAGTAGTGGTTTTTGAAATCAGCACCCCTATGAGAGCGCTGGCGACCGAAACACCACTAGTAAGATTGTGTATTAGAAAACTGCTTCATGCTGTGTTGAGTAAGCTTCGATGTCTTTTGTAGGATAGCTTTCTGAGAGCGAAACAAATAGTGTTGAAAAAAAATTTTGAAAATCTGAGAGACTGTGCAAGAGCCAACGACCAAAACGCTACCAGTAAGATACAGCAGTAGTAGCTGCTTCATGCTGCATTGAGTATTGTTGAATAATTTGAAGTAGTGGTTTTTGAAATCAGCACCCCTATGAGAGCGCTGGCGACCGAAACACCACTAGTAAGATTGTGTATTAGAAACTGCTTCATGCTGTGTTGAGTAAGCTTCGATATCTTTATCAGACCACCTTTAAATTAACCACTCACATTCTCACTGTGGTCCATCTAAAATTTGTAAGCTTTATGACATAAAATTATATTATATGCAGGATCCCACCTATTTCTTAATCTTTTTGGAATAAATGTTTTATAATATTTATCGATTGATTGTAATTTTTTGTATAAAAAAAGTTTTTTATTTATATTAAAAATATATTTTGTTAATGATATTATCTTATAATTTGTAAATAAATCTAGTAATAAAATAACTTTAATAGTTGGTGTCACTTTTTCGAAAATTCTGGTTTTTTCAATGAAATATACCAAAGTTTGATAGGAACAAAAAATATTGAAACTATTGTTGGTGACTTTTCTGTCAATGAAGAAAATAAATATTTTAGATGGCAGTTTGTACAGTCCTTAGAAAATGGTACACGGTATAAACTCATTCCGAAAAATAACAATGAAATGTATGTAAGCTATAAAAAGAATGATGGTACACAAGTTAAAGTTCCATTAGACAACAACTGCTACTTAAACTTATATGGAGACGAACAAAAGAAATATTTAAGAGTTTATGAAATGGCAGATATGACATTGCCTGACCCAGCTCCAGCACCATATTATTATGACTATGGAGATGACGTCAGAACACCACATGTAGATGAACAAAAGCTAACATTATATTTAGATTATTATAGATATAAAAGATATAATGCAATAGAAAAAAACGAGAATAGTATATTATTATACAGATGACAGAAATAAATATTATAGTCAAGATTTTACCTACCCTGAAAACATAAGATTATATATTAAAAAATATTCTGACACAAACCAGAAGAAACCTGAAATAGTTGCACTATATTTTAAGTTCAAAAGAGACAATCCTATATTATCTCATATGTTTGATTTAATGAACCCAGTAGGTTCTATTTATACATCTATGGAAGCAAGAGGTCCTCAAGTAATGTTTGGTGATGGAAGCAAGAGGTCCTCAAGTCGAACAGTTTTTGTAATTGTGCAAACTCTTCAAAGGAAACAGGTGGAAGTAAAACGATTTCAGGTGAAAATTTACCTGCACACAGTCACTACATAGATTTAAGTACATCTCAAGCAGGTTGGCATAAGCATAGATATTGGGATTGGTCAGGAATGACAAAAGGTCAAGGAATGATGTTAAAGACGACGTTAAGTTTGCTATAAATTGTTACTGGATGACACTCAGGGAGAAGGAAACCATACACATTTCGTTTCAGGATATACGCAAACAACGGGACAAAGTAAAGAATATGCCACCTTACATGACAGTTTACGCATGGTATAGAATTGCTTAGTCGTCATTTTCAACTTCTTTAGCATATTGGTCAGAGTTGTCTTATATTTGTTAGGAACTGTCTTTGAAAGTATACCACCTTGAACTTTGACAAGTTTGAAACGAGGTCTGACAATAGTAGTTTTATCTTCTGCTTGCAGTGTGTACATTTTGCCATGTTTGCCTAAAACTTCATAATATTCTCTTGTATACTTTCTTCTATTTTTACGAACACGAATGTGAGTACCTGTCGAGTTCCCATTGTTGTCATAGTCAATAGTATTTTCATATGGGTCGCGTTTAGGTATTTCTATTTTTACTTTGTCACCTTTCTGAAGTTTGAAGCCCGGCATTCTTTCTTGTTTGTCTCTTTGACTAAATTATTAAATATAGTCTTTCTCTAAGTCAGGGTTGTTTTTCATTTTTCGGGGGAGTGGTTTCCCAAACCTTTTTGTTTACGGCTATTGTAAATATTTAAAACTTGTCTCATCTTTGCCATGGAGAAGTGTCTATATTTGTCGTCATATGACATTTCATTTGCTTCACCACCTTGTGGTTGGTTTAAGTCTCTTAACATTTTTATACAACCGTCAATGACACCAAGAGCAGAATGGTTTTGGTCGACAATGAAATATTGGTTTACATTTTTTGAACGCAGATAGTTTTTTTACATCATCTGATTTGAAAGAACTTTCACAGTCAGATGTCAGTTTTGTTGGATGGTATTTGTCAACGAATATTGTCAAAGCAGTTTTCACATCTAAAATATTTTTGGACCATAATGGTATGGCTTCACAGTATCTTGTGTTTTGACCAACAAATATTAGCCAGTATGGTGGTCCATCTGTTCTAACTCTCGGAATGTTTTCCAAGATATCCATAAACCAAGCATTTGGTGTTGAACTAAAGATTTTTACCATGAGTGCTTTTTTTGTTGCCTTAGAAACATAGGGTCCTTGTTTGGATTCGTCATTTTTTAACCCATAAGAAATGGGTTTATTTGGCGCATTAGCAGGAGTTGCATCCAGATTTTTGCCCGCAGTGGGAACAATAGCCAGAGGTGTATTTGGAGTTGGAAGGAAGATTTTGAGTACATTAGGTATACTTAAAGAGAAAGCACAACCTATTATACAAACTGTACAGAAAGGTTGGGATGTAGCACGAGATGCAGCAAATCTTATTCCAAATCCTGAAACAAGAGGAAAAGTTCAAGGATGGATGGACAATGTAGGAAGACAAGCAGGAAACTATTATAACAAAGCAAATGACTACTATAACCAAGCAGGACACTATATGGACCAAGGTGAAAGATTCTTTAACAGAGGATATAACCATGCACAACAGTGGGTAAACAATAACCAACCGCAACCACCTCAAACTTGGGGAATGTAAAGTTTTTTACTGAGATGAAATGAACAATTCAGCATTGAGACAAATGGGTTCAAGATGGATTTGTCGACTTCCAGCAGTTACACAACGTGTTTGTCAAGTTCTTCCTATACC